>NC_063257.1:23734250-24059349 GCF_019578655.1 Ricinus communis | reverse complement strand
AACAACCACTATTCTGGAAAAAGAAACCCTCAGGTATCTTCATGAAGGATTTGAATCAGGCTCTCAGAAGGAAAAATCAAGTCAAAAGAGCCCCTTTAGTATGACAAAGCTAGATAAGCAAGTCAGTCAGCAGCTCGATTGCCCTCTCTGCACATATGTTGAACTCTAACATCTTTTAAGGGTATGATTGGAACTGTTATTGGGTGTTCAAAAAACAGACTTGGAAATTTTTTAATTTAATATATTAAATTTTTAATTTATTTATAAATTGGTTTTCTTAAATCTGCTTTTAGGAAAAGCATCTATTCACCTAATATTTGAAAAAGTAATTTTCAAAACTTAAAATATCATTCAAAATAAAAATTGAAGTTAGAAAATCTCTTTTGCAAACTCAATGTCAAACTCACCCTAAATCACTCATCAAATTGCAACAAGCATGAACCAAATTAGAACAATGACCCTCCTAAGGCACCAAATCCAGAAGCCACTACACAACAACCTGGGAGTCAACCTTAACCACAAGTCTCCTATAGGCCTTATTATAAGCCAAAAGATAGCCATTTAAGAATAGCATATGGTTCAGCCTCAATAGCTTAACACTTTCCAATATTGATAACGAAACATTCAACCAATTACCACTATAATCATGAAACGACCTCCTCCAGCAGCTCTCCCAGGATTCCTTTCGGAGCACCCACTCATATTTCTAATGCAATTTAAAGGAGGAGCAATCCAACCAATCAGTCTCATAACAACTTTACTCCCTGGAACAACAGACGAACAATTATTCCAAGCTCTCTCAACCTCAATTGCATAAGCTTTAATGAACCAAGCCTTTTGATCTAAAGGCAACAGTTTCTTTCAAAAAATTCTATCATTCCTTCAATGCCATAACTACCATAAGGTTAAGGCAAAAAGCATAACGCAGTTACCTTTATAACCCTCTTTATAAAAGATGGAAAAATTATGCAATAACCATTGAACCATACTCGTTTCTTTCTCAACAACATGATAACGAGTCAACAGTAAATGCTCCCAAGCTCGAAACTTCCTTTTCTCGATCTTGATTTGCATAGAAATGAAATTCAGGAACTAGGGTCCTAGCTGAACCGAAGAGAGCCTGCTGGTGATCCCTAAGGATAAGAGTGAGGATTCCACAGAAGTCTAACAAACATCACAATAAGGAGTAAGAGTTAAACCTTTCTTCACTCTCTCTGTGTTACTTAAAATCTTATCCTGCACAATAAGCCATAAATACATGCAAATTCCTTGAGGCACAACAACCCTCCAAACTAGTTTCCAGACCCTTGCATTCTTCCTTAGACCAACATGATGAAGAGCTACATAAGCTGTTTTAATAAAGAAGTCACTATTCTTTGAAAATTTCCATATTTCCCCATCTTGAGCTCCACTATCCTCAGACAGTAGGAAAGCCGCTAACCTTTGTCCAATATCTATAGGAAGAATACCATTAAGCTTACCCCAGTCCCATCCTCTACCTGCTATTTAATAATCACTACCCAAATAGTTTTGATCCTGCAATGGCACACTAGAAACTGTTATTAAAATTAGAGGGACATCTAAGAGCTAAGATTCCATCTAGAAATTAGTACTTCTACCATTTTCTAACCTTCTTTATAATACCCTTAGATACTAAAGGAGCCCCTGCCTGAATACCCCTCCAGATTGAGGAGGTAATCTGATTCTTCCTTGGACAATTTATATCTCTCCCACCCTTCATATACTTATTACGAATTACTGTAGCAAAAAGTTGATCATGATCTCTTAGCACTTGCCACCCCAACTTTGCTAAAAAAGCTATATTCACCTTTCTCAAATCCTGAATCCCTAACCCACCAGCTGTTTGGGCTTAACCACTTCCTCCCATCGAATAAGACTAACCCCCTTTTGTTCATGATTTGCTCTCTAAATAAAATTTCTACATAACTTCTCATCCCATTAATGACTCCATAAGGAATTTGGCAGGTCTGCAGAGCATAAGCATGGTCGAGAGCACTGAATGGACAAGCGTCACACAACCAGTTAGGGACAAATTCTTAGACTTCCAACCTGGTAATTTATGATTCACCCGATCAATAAGGAACTGAAGAGCATTATTCGATACTCTCCCATGAATCGACAAGGCGCCGAGATACATTCCCAAATACATTGTTAACGAAATACTAGACATTAAAGAGACCTTTTTTACAACACCACTATCAACATTAGGAGAAACAAACAAGCTTGACTTTTGAAAGTTCACAAGCTGTCTTGAGGCATGAAAAAACTCATTAAGGCAGGCTATTATAATACCCATATGCTCCTCCGTAGCCTCTTCAAACAAAACTGTATCATCTGCGAACAGCAGATGGAAAAGGCCTGGACCATGACTAGAGAAAGTTAAAGGCTTCCATAACCTGAACTCATACATAATTAATTAAGTGGGATAGCTTCTCAGCACACAACACAAATAAGTACGGCAAAATTGAATCACCTTGCCTAATTCTTCACGAAGGTTTGAAAGCAGGAAGAGGCTCACCATTCCATAAAACAGAAAGACTACTAGCTTGAATGCAATCCATAATATTCTCGCACCAAGTACTACCCAAGCTAATATCTATAATGGTATTCCTAATAAACTCTCATGAAATACAAGCATAAGCTTTTTCTAAATCAATCTTCATAACCATAAAACCGTTACCAACCTTTCTAGTTTGCGTACTATAGAAAGCTTCCCGAAACATAATAACATTACTTGAAACGTGTCTTCCTAGCATAAAATTACTTTGAGAGGGAGAGATTAGATTTGAAAGCACTAGCTTTAATATGTTAACCATGGTCTTTGTAATGACTTTATAAGTGAAAGGCTAAATGAAATATACTAAAACACACCTCAATAGATGAGTGAAAACTCTATTTTCTTCATTGAAAGGAAACAACCTTTTAGTAGGCATTTACATAACATAAAGTTGAAAAATAGCAGCCCACTACTTAGCATGAACTAGTTAGTGGTAATCCTAAACAAGAATGATTGAAAGGCTAACTACATCCCTACAAATTAGGGATTTTATTTGAAACAGCAAACTAACTTGATTGACACGAAACGAACTGTTGAGAAAGAGTCTTAACAAACCCTCCCTTAAACTAAAACTGATACTGCATTTAGTTTAACAGAGGTATCCTGCAAACTCCAAGTTGTTCTCAAAATGACTGAAAAGCTCCCAACTTCAATGGTTTAGTCAGCACATATGCAATTTGATCCTTCGTTCCATAGTATACCAACTTAATAACTCCATCTTCATTAAGATCTCTTAAAAAGAAATACCTTACATCAATGTGTTTGCTCCTGCTATACATTACTGGATCCTTAGACAGTTTGATAGTAGAAGAATTATCACACATAATCATTGTACCTCCTTACTGTGAATAGCTTATCTCCTTCAGTATTCTTCTCATCCATACTGCTTGACATGCACAACTAGCTGCAGCAATGAATTCGGCTTCTGTTGTAGAGAGAGTGACAATAGGTTGCTTTTTAGATGACCAAGCAACTGCTGATTTATTCATGAAAAATACATAGCCAAATGTACTCTTTCTTCCTTCTAAATCTCCAACAGAATCACCGCTGAATCCAACTAGCTCCTCTGTTCCACCTCTTTATATGCAATTCGTAATCAACTGCTCCTTTTAAGTATCGCAAGCATCTCTTTATAGCTAACATATGCATTTCAGTTGAATTTGACATGAAACGAGAAATCAGACTTACCACAAACATTAAGTCCGGACGGGTTGCAGTGATATACATCAAACTCCCCACAATTTGTTTGAACTGTGTTTCATCTACTTTCCTCCCTTTGTCATCTTTATACAGCTTTTGTCCAGGAACTAATGGGTTGTTGACTGAGTTACAGTCCTCCATCCCAAACCTTCTCAAAACTTCAGTTGCATACTTTCTCTGGCAAATATATATTCCTTCATCACATTGAGTCACTTCTATCCCCAAAAAGAATCTCATACTCCCCAAATCTGTCATATCAAATTCTTTTTGCATCGACACTTTGAACTCCCTCATCATATCAACATCATCACCAGTATAAATAAGATCATCAACATAGATACTAACAATAAGTATCTTACCTCCTTCATTCTTCTTTACAAAGAGTATCTGCTCATTCTGACTCTTTAGGAAACCTTCTTTGAGAAAGTAGTTTTTGACTCGACTGAACCAGGCACGTGGTGCTTGCTTTAGTCCGTACAGAGCTTTGTGAAGCTTGTACACCATATTCTCTCTGTCTCTTTTCTCAAATCCTTTCGGTTGCTCCACGTATACATCCTCCTCTAATTTTCCAAGTAGGAAAGCTGATTTCATATCAAGTTGGAATACTTTCCAACCACGTTGAGCAGCTTGAGCTAACACCATTCTTATTGTGTCCATCCTTGCTACTGGAGCAAACACTTCAGAATAATCTATTCCATGCTCTTATGAGTAACCTTTAGCCACGAGTCGAGCTTTGAACTTGTTGACTTCTCCAACCTCATTCAGCTTTGTCTTATAGATCCACTTGACACCAATCTTCTTTGTACCTTTAGGTAGTTCAGTCAGCTCCCAAGTCTGGTTCTTCTCAATTGCTTCAATCTCAACCTCCATAGCTTTCCTCCATTTTTCAAACCTGACTACTTCTTCATAGGTTGTGGGATCAGTGGAATCAATAATTGTCATGTTAACAACATCACTAGCATCTTCTTCCTCTGAAAGTCCCTCTCCAGAGACATAGTCATTCATCCAGGCTGGTGTTGTCCTTTCCCGACCCTCCCTTGCTCTCATCCTGGCACTGTTTGTGTTGACATTTGAAGGACTTACATTTGTTAGTTGAAGTTCCCTGATGACTGCTTCTCTTTCACTGCTAAAATCCTCATATATGATATCCTCCTCATCATCTTCATCATCCCATTTCAGCTGCATTTTTACTTCTTCTTTGTGACTCATCTCCCAATCCCATTGTTCTTCTTCTTCAAACACTACATCTCTACTAACTCTGATCTTCTTTGTTGTGGGATTGTACATCTTATATCCTTTGGACTCGTCACTGAATCCCAGAAGCACACATTTGACACTTTTGTCTTCCAGTTTTTTTCTTGTTGCATCAGGAATGTGTACATGTCCCACACATCCGAAGACCCGAAAGTGCTCAACTGATGGCTTTTTTTCGCTCCATGCTTCCTCAGGTGTCATGTCTGACAATGCGGCTATAGGTGATCAGTTGAGAACATAGATTGCCCATTTAACTGCTTCATGCCAGAAAGGTGTTGGCACTTTTTTCTCAAAAAGTGTTGATCTCACAAGGTTGAGCACGGTCCTGTTTTTACGCTCGACAACTCCATTTTGTTGAGGAGTGTAAGCCGTAGTAAGCTGCCTCTTGATTCCATTCAGCTTGCAAAACTCTGAAAATTCTGTTGAGCAGAACTCTCCACCTCTATCTGTTCTTAAACACTTTATAGACATGCCACTTTCTTTTTCTACAAGCATCTTAAAACATCTAAAGTACATATATGCTTCTGATTTTTCTAATAGAAAATAGGTCCATGCTTTTCTTGAGAAATCACCTATAAAACATAGTATGTACCTTTTGTCATTGTCTGAAGCAGGGGAAATAGGACCGCAAATGTCAGCGTGAACTAGTTGCAACTTTTGGGATGCTGTCCATGTGCTTTTCTTTGGAATTGGATCTCGATGTTGCTTCCCTTTCATACAGTCATCACACACCTTACTTGATGCATGTAGTTGTGGTAGCCCGCGAACCATGTTCTTGTAATGGAGAGTCCTAAGACCTTTGTGACTAAGATGTGCGAAACGGCAATGCCACAAATGAGTGAGATTTTGAGTAGTAGTTGTTTGAAAACACATCTCTTTCTTCTCTACCTTTTCCTGGTTCTCCTCATGATCTTTTGAAACCAACAAAAACATTATGTTTGCTGTCTTGTTGGTTTGGATGATTAGGCCTCTGTCTGGGTGGTATATGCGGCACATTCCTTCATGCATAAGGACTGCCAAGCCTCTCTCTTGTAGTTGTCCAACACTCAAAAGATTGTTTTTGAGTTTTGGGACATAGTATACCTCCTGTACGATATGAGTTACTCCTTCAATACACAACTTCACTTTTCCTTTCCCAAGTACACTCATTCTATTGTTGTTGCCGAGCTTCACCATACGACTAAACTCCTCATTCAATTCAGAAAACTTGCTTTTATCTCCACACATATGGTTAGAGCAACCAGAATCCAGAAACCATGTGTCTTCCCTCTTAGCTTGATACAACTCCACATATGTCATCAGCAACATCTCTTCTTCTTCATCAAATTCAGCATAATTTGCATCCTTGTCCCAAAAGGGACATTCAAACTTGTAGTGACCGAGTTTGTGACACTTGAAGCATTCAATTGTGGCACGGTTGTAACTCTGTCTCCCTCTGCCTCTTCCTCTATATGTTCCCCTGCCACGACCTCTTTCTCCACTTCTTTCTCTACTCACATCCACTGTGGCTTTGAGTGCTTGTTCTTCGCTGACATTAATACTACACTTTCAAAACTTTGGTTCGTGAACCAAGAGTGAACTTCGAAGTTGATTCAACGAAAGAGATTTCAGATCCTTCGATTCCTCAATCGAGCATACAACGAAATTCCAGCTTTCAGGAAGAGTGTGCAAAATCTTTTGTACGATCTTGGCATCCTCCATGCCTTCACCTAGATCACTCATATTGTTGCAGACTAATACAACTCTTGAGAAATAGTCAGAAACAGACTCACCCATTTTCATCTCAAGCACCTCAAATTCCCTCCTAAGTGTATGCAACTATGCATCCTTCACCTTCTCATCTCCTTGAAATCTGGTTTTCATTGAATCCCAGAGCTGTTTGGATGCATCCTTCTGCGTAATGATCTTTAACGTTGTCTTGTCGATGGCTGCAAAGAGGTAGTTCTTTACCTTCAAATCTTTCAGCTTTAAATCTGCTAGCACTTCTCTTTGGAATTCATTCATGACAACACCACTTGCCGGTTTGTTAAAACCTGGATCCACCAAGTGCCACCACTTCTTAGACCGCAGTAGATTCTCTATGAGCATCGCCCAATGCTCATAATCTCCATCAAAATAAGGAATAGTTAGCAAACTACCCTTTTCTACCATTTCTCACACACTCACTCACGTCTATTTCCTCACTGTTCTCTTGTGTTTGCACTCAAGCCCTCTTGATCAGGCGCCAGGTGGTGGCTCTGATACCACAATGAAAGGCTAAATGAAATATACTAGAACACACCTCAATAGATGAGTGAAAACTCTTTTCTTCATTGAAAGGAAACAGCCTTTTAGTAGGCTTTTACATAACAGAAAGTTGAAAAATAGTAGCCCACTATTTAGCATGAACTAGTTAGTGGTAATCCTAAACAAGAATGATTGAAAGGCTAACTACATCCCTACAAACCAGAGATTTTATTTGAAACAGCAAATTAACTTGGTTGAGATGAAATGAACTGTTGAGAAAGAGTCTTAACAATAAGTAACATTACAAAGACTAATTGCCCACATTTGACTCAAACTATTCGGATGTTGAATTTTTAAAATCAAGGTGATGAGGATCTCATTAATATAAGCATCTAAATCACCACGAAGAAGGAAAGAGAGCACAAATTTGCTCAAAGAAGAACTAACAACTCCCCATGCTTTTTGGAAAAAGCCTACATGAAAACCATCAGGCCTTAGAGATTTCTAAGGAGCCATTTGAAATAAAGCAACTCCAACATCTTTAACCATGAAAGACCGATTCAATTCCTCTAGCTGATCCAGGTTAATGGAGGAAAACAACTCGGATTGAGAGAGTCTAGCATAACAGAAACATCAACTTTGTAGAGATCTTCATAAAAATGATAAGCTATGACCACGGCTTTTTCAGGGCCCGACCCAAGTTCTGTGTGATCTCGTTACTGTGTTAAGGAACCATTCTTCATACTAGGCCCATTTTACAATGAGTCGTTCAGTTGAGGGCCCTAAGGGATTATGAAAAGCTTTAAGACCATTCAAAAAAAGGGTTTCCACCCGATGAGATCGGGACATGTTCAGAAGCGAGAATAACAACTTTGTATCCCTCATAGAAAGCTTAATTTTCCCCTCCTTAAAATTAGAGATTCTAGGTTTGAAAAATTAGGTACGAATAGAGAAAGTTTTATAAAAGAATCTATATCCGCCTAAGCAATGACGCATAGCCTCCACTCGATTATAAGCCTTTGCCTATCCTAATAATATTATCTTAATCGGTTGTGCCTTACTTTTTTTTTAATCATCAACACTTTTTTTATTTTGCTTAGCGTGTGAAGTGAGAAAATAAGAGACTAGCCTAAGGTGGAGGTATTCAAGTACCTTGACTATTCCTAAAAGGGAAACACATCGGCACCTTTACTAGTCCTAATCGGGAGTCACTTTGGTTCCTTAAGTTTTATCTTTGCATACTTTGGTGTTCATAACATTTGCAATTTCTATTAACCCTATTATAAATGATAGATTCATTTTATTATTAACATTTAAGGTGACCTATAGTGAGGTGCGAGAGTTACTTTAGTAAGCTTAGTTCATCCTATTATCTTAACATACGGGATTATCACAATAAATATTAAGTTCAATTTTATCCTTTATTACATATGATGTGAGTTCCTAAAACATAAAATAAACATGCATAGAAGAAAGTAGAGAGAACAGAAACCAGAAAAGGATTAAGGAGAACCAGGGGAAAAACCAGAGGGGGGCTTAACAAACAATGACCTTAAGGGCCTTAATACAAATTAAATAAAAATGACTTAGTCTAAAAGAGTCCATCCTATTTTGGAGGGATTGTCTAACCTTTGTTTGAAGAAGTAAGGTTGAGCCCACGCGAGTATTTGGTCCATTAACACGAGGAAAGTTCCTTAATGGTTATAAAGGTAGAACGATGTCATATGCACTCTGAGAGTTAAACTTTTAAATATTCTAGCAGATTTCTATTGCTATTTAGAATATGAAGTATGTATTTTTCTGTTATGCTCAACTCTTGAATGTAAGCAAGAAATGGTATGATGAATTAAGAAAGAGTACAAAGAGTATTGGATTCATAAGCTCAACTTAAGAATGAAACACACAAAGTTAGATATCATAGGAGATCTTAAATGCTTGAAGCAAACTGCATGTATATCTAGTTGTGCACTGATGAGCATAGTTTTACACATATTTGCTTGCATATTTTTGCGTATGTTCTTAGCAATTATTATGCTTTTATTCCCAGATCACCCATGTTTTATGTTCTTTTGCATTTCAGGAACATTTATAGGACTATCATCGGTGTTTAAGCAATTATAGATCAATACGTGCGGAAACGGACGAGAATTCATCAAGATCGGACAAGAGCACCGTTGCACATTGAGCACGGCTGAGTCAAGGCCGTCGACCATCACTAGACTGGCCGTGACCAACCATCAAAACTTGATCTTCAAATCAATAGTTTGGGCACGGTTTCTGTAGCCACCACGGCCTTCAGCACGGCCCGTGGTGGATAACACGGGGAGCAACACGGCCTGTGGTGGATAACACGGGGAGCAACACGGCCCGTGGTAGCCAACACGGGGAGAAACACGACCGTGGTGAAACCCTACTTGGTGAGATCCATAGCCTTGAACACGGTCGTGCTGAGTTAAATAAATAAGAAAAAATGAGTTTTTCTTAAGAGAAAGGGGGAAAGAGAAAGAGTGACATTGAGCCCTAGTGGCTGGTTCGGTTTCGCACAATCGAGTGCGAGAGAGTCATAGGTGAGTAAGAATCCCGAATCGTAAGATTCCGAGTGCAAAACAGAGTGGAGCAATTCAAGAGGCGTTTGGGAGATTAATCAAAGTGTAGATCCGGATTTGGAGCTCGCTCATCCAATTCGAGAGAAAAGGGTGTACATGTTTTATTTTCATTATTCTTTCATTGTAATTGATTTCCTAGATTGTTTTAAACATGAACATGTTTAGCTAGACTGATTTAATCCATTTGGGATTTCTTTACTATGTTGGCTTGATATTATATTGTTAGATTGTTTGAGTTGGTTTTGTATTCTTCTTGTTTTCGGTGATGAATAAGATTATGCATTATTCATGAGACGTTGTGAATTGTGATGTTTAGATTGCTTTATGAGATTGAGAAATCCGTTTGGCAATTGGAACTTTGAATAACAAGAACTGGTTAATAATCGCTTAGAGATAAGGATAATTAACTAGCCGGATTAAGAATTAACAAAGCTTAATAGAGGCGGATTAAAGCTTAATGCTAATTTAAGAATCAATTGTTAGGAAGAGATTCCAACTTTAGGTTATTAGGTTTAGGAATTCGGTTATCTCGAGAGAGAAACCGAATTCTAAGAATTCGTCCACGGGTAGCATAATTAGACTCACTGATCCTTTATCTTTTGTTCGGATGCCAACTAGTTTAGATTCCCTTTGGGTTTGTCTTCTTGTCTTGATTATTTCACTTATCAATTACTCCTGCATCTCCCTTAGAACTTAGCTCGTAGTTAATAGTTAGTTTAGAATTTATTCATCATCCATTTTAGGTTAATATAACAAAGAACAAAGAAGTAACTCTGGGCTTTCGCTTTCCCGAGGAATACGACCTTGATACTCGCCATTAGTGCTAGACTGCATCGATAGGTACACTGCCTTAGATTGTAGCTAACACGAGTAGCACACATCATGCACAAATGCACTTGACATATATCTAGAGTAGTAAGCCAGTTAATCAATTATATTTCTCTTCAACTGTGAATCAACTATACCACTATTGTAAGAATGTCAGATATTAGATTTTACAAGAGTTCTTAGATGCCTGAAGTAAACTGCAGATACATCTAACTGCACATGAAAGTACTCTGTAGATATCTAAAGCAGTAAGCGAGCTGATCAATTAGATGTCTCTTTATTTATGAATCTATATCAAACTAAAAACACAACTGTTGAAGAAGATTCACTAAGATTTGTTAAGAGGAGTTGTTTGAAATCAAAATTTAAAGACTTTTTGACGCTTTGATTATATTGAAATCACTTTGTAAATTCAATAGAAAAATAGATGACTGTGAAATAGAAATCATATTTTCAGATGAGAATGAAGTGCAAGACAAGTAAAGGAAGTGCATAAGGGACTTATACTGGATCGATACAGAGACCTACATCCAGTCCTTAAGGATCACATCTTAAGCTTATTTCCACTATATGACTCTCTTTAAATGGATAGAATTAAGCCTTATAAAGCATCTGGAAATAGACACCTAACACATATGAGATATCCCACTCTTTTGTTGATCCTCAGAAATTACAGGCTTTTGACTACGTTTCACAAGCTTCAATAGGTGCAAGTGAACCTCTCACAGACTTCCAATTGGGTGGTTGTGTCACCCCTAATATCAAAATTTAGTAGGTATCTGACGACCTCTCACAGACTTTTAACTGGGTGCCTGTGACACCCCTAATAGACATCAGTAGGTGTCTGACGACCTTTCACACACTTCTAACTAGGCGGTTGCGACACCTAAATCAACCACAAGCTTTTCGTCTAAGTACTTGAAACCTTTATAAGATTTTCATTTTAATAAGCAAAGATAAAATAAAAATTCCTACATAGATCAACAGTGAACACAAAAGGAATTTGATCGGAAAGAATGAAATGTTATCTCAAGAAGGTTTAAATAAAAAATCAAATTTTGGAACAGAAACTCTCTTGAAAAGTATGAGCGATAGAGCAATTCTTTCTTTTAATTTAAAATAAATTTTTGGAAAGACTCAAGGAAAATTCAAAAGTATTAAAGATGAAGAATAAATACTTAATGAATAACCTCTTTGAATTTCTTGGAAGATCTAGAGTTGTAAGCTCTTCTTTCCTTAAAATCTAATTTAGGAAAGACTCTTTGAAAAATCAATGGAGTAAAAATAATATATAAATTTTGATAAATGAACTCTTTTGATAAATAATATATAAATTTCATGATAGATTTAGAGTTAAAGCACCACTCTCCTTAGTTATAGACATGATGAAAAAGTATTCATAAGATAGAAAAACTAGTTCTTAGAAAGAATAATAAAAAGTATCAATTTGAAATTTTCCAACAGCTATATTGCTAGATCTCTACTCAATTTGAAATAATAATATAATGTCTTAAGATGACTGTGCGGAGTTACTTTTTTTTTCTTAAAAGAACTAGCTATTATACCCATGTGAAAATATGTAAGTGCATGAGAAAAGGGTGTGACATGGCATAAAATGATTAGATGACTAACAGGTATCGAGTAGAAGTCTGATGAAAGACAAATTTCTCAAAATACAAGGAGTTGTAAAGAATAAACTTTTGTGCATAAAATCCACTTTTGAGAAATACAAAATATAATATTTTATGTTGTGCACTAAAGTTAAAATTAAGATATTGCGGTGTGCATGAAGATGATTTTAAAGTTAAGATATATTATGGTATGCATTAAAATCAAGATTGCACATGAAATATTAATGGATGTGTTTTTACAGATTTTGCATATGAGAAATAATTTGATGCAAGAGGTCAAAGCTGATCTATTTGACAATATGACTAATTGACGCACTCTTTGGACTATCCTAGGACATTTAACTTTTCAGTCTTATGATTACGTTGAGCTCTAAGAATGTAGGCTTCTGATGTTTTCTTTATATTCCTCAGTAGCCTTCCAGATGCTTAGTCATCTAATCAGTTGATTAAGTCATCTAATTCTTTTAGTTACGTGTCAGTACTTATTTTCCAGATCTAAATATCGAGCGAATTACGGAAAATCCTATGATGAAAGTTACTGCCTTTCTCAAGTTTTAGAATACTGAGGATGGGCAAATCTAAGTTATGGATCTAAGTTATGGTTGAGAATGATTAAATAAAAATCACATTTTTTAATATCAATTTGGATTTAATTGTCAGAAAAATTAACTTTGAGGGTTGAAAGTGTCGTTTCAGTGTTTAGGGACCAAATTGTCACAATTTCCCAAACCTTTTACCCACAAAGCCCATCGGATTTATGTATAGTCGAATCAACTGAGCATAGAGCCGAATTGACTCTATGTAGAGCTGGTCGACTCTTCACAATGCCGATTGGCTATTTTTCATGATTCGATACCGTTTTACGCGTATTTTGACTCTAAAATGCCCAAAAATAAGAAAATAGGTTTCTATAAAGTTTTTTATGATAATTATTAAGATTCTTAAAAGATTTTTATTGGATAATATTGATTGATAAACGAAAATCTTTTTCTTTAAAGATTAAAAACTGAAGTTTATTATTTTGTTCTCTAGGGTTTCTAAACCCTAGCTCTATATAAGCATCATTATGTCCTATGCCTAGGGTTAGCAACATTCATTAATTGAGAGCTACAATCATTAGGCATTAGTAACACTTTTTCAATAGATAAAGACTTCTGAGAAAAAACCCTAGGTTCAAACATAGAGAGTTATTTTGGCAAGTCACTAAGAAATAACCCAAGATTAGGAAACCCTCTTCTTAGATCTCAAGCAGAACTAGGTTCTTAGCCGATCTTTGATTCAGCTTCTTATAGTGACAACCTAAGGCTTCCCCTACATCCACATCATCAACATCCTTTTCACTACTATTTTCTTTATGTTGATTTATGAATCTAGAAACATGATTAGACTTACTTTTTGAAAGTATAACATGATTTACATGATTAGATTATGATTTTTCCCTATTTAACATGTTGATTTTATTGGATTTTGAATCTGATTAGTTTAGTGAATATGTCTTAAAAAATTTTGTATAATGTCAATTTCATTTTTAGGGTTTACAGGTTTGTTTAGGTTTCCTTTGTTAGATATGTCTTTCTTATTTCTTATTATATTTTACATATTTTAATTATTTTTTATCCTCTCTGCATGTAAAATCAGCTTTTGGACGTGAAAAGCCGAAGGAAAATTGCAGACTGACCATCCGAAGCCCTTAGAGCCGATTAGCTGTGCACAATTTTGGCATGATTTTCAAGTTTTTGATGTACTTTTAGTGATTTTATGTATTGCACTTAGTTTTTAGGTATTCTTCTTTCGTATTCTAGTTGTAGAAAGGGTTGTAATAGCTAGTTTTATTTTTTCTGCACTTTCTTTTTATGCTTGATATGCCAAATGGTTGTGATATGATTGCCTAATTAAAACAGACTCTAGGCGCTAAAAATTAGACCAACATGAAAATTATAGTCAATTACGTTAATCAGATGGTAATTGGGCTAAATCTAAATTTAATATAGACCTAGTAGGCTTTGCCATGTTTTAAATGAATTAACTAGGTCATATTAGATTTAAGATCACATAATTGGACCTCTACATAAAAAGTAGTCCCTCTAAGCTTAAAGGCTAGAATAAAAGCATAACTTGTAAGTGGGCTAGAATAGGTAAAACCTTGTACATACTTAATTAGTAAAATAGAATAATAAATCAAACATAGATTGGGCTTAATAAAATGGGCTAGACTTAAGAGAACCTCACATGTTGTAATGAATGCTTATAAATATAAACTGTTATATTTATAAGGAATAGCTTGTTAAATAATAAAACTAAAGACTAAGATACATAAATAAAGAAGTTGGCTTCCGGATCCATATCTAGATGTGGTGAAGCTTCCTTATGGAATCTAATATGCCACTTAAATTAGTAAAAGTGTTCCGGAGAATTACTGGGTTAGCGACTCCATCTCTGCATTAGTTTCTATGACTAGTTAGCGAGTTCCTAATTAGGTTGAAAAGCCTTACAGTGTCATAATCGTTAGAGACACTTAGGTGTGCACTCAAAACCGCCGTCCAAAAGGGCAACTCCATTGGGGATAAAAGAAGCTGATTCTCCTATATGTCTGTCTTTAATTTTATTATTTAACTATTGATTCTTACATCAGTTGCATGGTTATGTTCTTAGTCCCAATAGCCCAGATGGCGTAAATTAGTTGTTCTTTGACTCCACTTGAACTTGAGAATTGCGACACTAGACAAGCATCACTCACATGTAATGACTGAATTTCCTTTGTCGCATGGACCCTTGAGTAGGAGATAGCCAAGGAAGAACACTTTTTACTTGTGGGAGCCTTTTATCCTTACCTAAGATTCAACTCATGGTAATGACAGTAGCAATCTTCCTTAGGAATTCTATTGCTTACTATTTGAGACATTTCTCTTTATAAGTACTTAAGCCCACATATCGAAAAGCCTTGGCTTAAGAATATGTGGAATTAGGCCCTAGGCCCAAGATATGCAAACTTTATATTTATACTGAGAAACATTGTCTTGTTTGTTTTAAATCTACTTTGAGAGCTTATAGCATGCGAGTTAGGCCTACTATCCCTTGTTGATAGAAAGCCCAGACCCAAAATCCTAGGAAAGAAAGACTCACCATGAACCGTGTGTGGGAGAAATAAGGTTGGAATGATGTTTTGTATTAATAACTTTGTGTATGCTAACATTTCTCTTTGTCTTTGTACATATCACGTGCATTATGCATCTCATGCATTGCATGCACCATACTAACCTTTTGCTTCTTAGCCATATAGACATTCATTTGGGTTGGAAGAGGCAAGACAACGGAAGGCTGAAGAGAATACTTATCTCACCGAGAATCCGGATTGTACTAAAGCTCGTCGAAAGCCAAGACATCAAGCTTCCACTAGTGAGGATGAAGCTACATTTGAAATGGCCAACGAAAGGGCTAATGAGCAAGATGTTGAGATCCTAAAAAATATTGTCATTGACGATCTAAGGGGTTTGATCCAGAAAGAGCTCCAACAACTTCTAGCTGGGATGGCTGCAAATCAAGCCCCACCTATTGTCCTGATTACCCCAGTTGCTCATGTAGTTGATCCGGCTGCAACTGCCGATGAAACTGTTATTACTACTGCAGCTGCTACCAATGCCAATGCTGAAGACTCTATTAGGAGAAGAGTGCCCCAGAATCTCCATGATTATGATGAGTTTGTGTTGGACCAAGCCAAGTGGGAGACCGCCCTTACTACTAATGAAGTTATAAGTGGCTTGAGCACTAGGCTTGAGAAGATGCAAGACATGCTGAAAATCAAAGGGTTAGGACTCGACTTATGATTTTAAAGAACTGGTGCTGACAGGCAAAGACAAGCTGTCTGCGAAGTTTAGGATGCTCGAGATGGACAATTTTAATGGGACTGGTAATCCAAAGTTCATCTAAAGCAATATGTAATTATCATGAGAACTACTTAGCTAAGTAGGATTCAAATTGTCAAGCTGTTTGTATTGTCTCTAGAAGGACCTATTGTAAACTGGTATCATAGTCTAGAAAAATCCACCAAAGCTGAATGATGCAATTTATATAACTCTTTTGTTAAGTAATACGACTATAATACCCAGTTGGAAGTGTTAATTAGAGACCTTGAGTCCACCAAAAAAGCCAAATGAATCATTCTCTGATTTCTTGAAAAGATGGAGGAATAAGGCTAGATTGATGAAAAATAAGCCCTCTGAAAAGGATTAAGTTCGTATGATGGTCCGAAATGTTCCTCCAGGATGGGTTGAAAGGCTTAAAATGATGAATCTGAAGACTTTCATGAACCTATATGATGACGGGCTTTAGGTCGAAGAAGTCGAAAATGTCAAAAGGAAGACTCTGCGAACCAGTAGAAGACCGAATTATCAGGTTGGAGGGAGCAACACTTTATATGTGAATGTTGTCCAGCAATCGAGGAAGTTCTCCAACTTCAAGCAACCTCTCTCAATGATCTTTGAAAGGTTCGTACAAAATGGCATATGCTCCAACTGACTACCCTTAAAACCCTACCTAATCCTAATGCACTCGGTTACAAATTCAACACTTACTACAAGTTCCATCAAGCACCTGGCCACCGCACAAACAACTACATCTGGCCGAAACACAAAAACCAATACCTCATTGATGCTAGAAAACTAACCGACCCATACTAGCCCAATACTAGAAGAAATCCTCTACCAAACTACAACAACACACCACCCCAAACCAAGAGTCCATGATCACTCTTGATTTTAGTGAAGAGGAGGTTAAGAACTCTTTTCAAGACATATCCCAACCCGAGCCAAAGCTAGAGCTAGAGCTAAAAATCCTACAAAGAACCTTCACCGAGTTGGGGGCATCACTATTCATGGTGTTTTGACATCTAAAATGGAGTAGGAAACTCAAGCCCCAATCACCGAAAAGCTATCCTAACTCTCATAATAGCCAATATTGTGAGTATCACTAAGCTTTCGGGCATGTGACATATCAGTGCAACCGTCTCAAGCATGAGATTCAAAACTTAATAGACTGAACAAATTCCTCGATATAAATGTGAAGACCTGCTAGGGCAGCCTTCGGGAAAATTTGATTTCAAAGTCCAATATTCAAGGTCTTCTTCGATTGACATTGGGATTGAGGATATTATGCCAAGTGGTAGGGGGTCAGAAAATGATCAAGCGGCTTGAAGCCTTGTCTTCTAGAGGTTTGGAAGTAAGGTAAGAAGAAGTTAGTTATGGCCATCGACATCTAGTACAGCTCTGGAATGAGTGTGAAGTCTAAGAAACTAGGGTGTAAGATATTTGGGCAAATAGTGACTCCGACAAAAAAGCCGAGCTAGTGGGTAAGAGTGATACGGAGGTTCAAGAGTTGAAATAAGTCGAGAAAGCATCTAAAGGAGGGGTAATGAGTTGTTAGAGTAACTGAAGAAAGACAAAAAGACAGGCAACATCTGAAAACTGCTGATGCACTCATCAGATCATAAAAAAGCTCTACTTCAGGCTTTGTCTGGTATAAGTATCAATACAACAACTACTCCTAAGGAGATGATCAAAATGGTGATTGACAAAACTACTAGAATAATCACTTTCTTTTTACAATTTTTATTGCTTACATGAAAAATTTATTACCTTTCGTGTAAATATTATTTTTTACTATGAAAATATAATAGAATTTTATTTGTCTTCACACTCTCAAATATTAATACTTTTTTAATTTTTTACATTAATCATAATTTTTAAAAGCTTAAACACTTTAGTACTAATTTTAATAAGTTATACACCATTTTGTAATAAATTGATATGAATAACTTATAAATCATAAATATTTATTAAGTTCATAAACTAAATTGTAACTTTTAAAATTTAAACACTTCATTATCAAATCTTAACAAATTCAAACATTATTTTTGTAATTATCGCTTCTAAAAATAATCGTATTCTATGCTTCTTAAGCAAGAAGAAAACATAAATGAGTGTTAACAGATAAAATAAAGAGAAAAAATGTGACAAGTGTAATCTTCAACAAAAAAAAAAAAGAAAAAAAGAAAAAGAAGAAATTCAGATCAACAAGTTCCAGGAAACCCTTAGCTACAGTATATTAACTGCAACTGCTTGAGTATGTCAAAATTTGATTTCTTTTTTGGTCTATTCTCCTGGTTTTTGGTCGGACAGACCAAAGTGCACATAATACTGACGGGGGTGAACAGCCATGGCAATGGGATGGCTGACTATTATGAGCAACAATTTCACTCTTATCAGGAGATGGCTGGCTGTTCCTGATATAACACGAAATTAATGATCTAGAATGTCCTGGAGTATTTTTTGATTTCGTACATGATTGAAGAAATGGAGACAAGATCCTTGTTCAGTGCAGACCCACCAACGATCCTCTTTATGCAATCGGAAAGCCTGGTATAATATAGCAGAAGCTGGGTTAATGCAGCCCTCAAGATCTCCATACCGCATAAGAAGTTGCTGAAAGAAGTGATAACATCTTTATGCATCAGCTCTATTGCAGCTTTCCACCTACTCCCAAAATCTTTCACGATCGTCTCCACCTCCGCAACAGTTATGGGCTTCTCAGAATTGGAACTTGGATCCTCAGCTGACAATTCACATGCAAAAAAAACCTCAGTAAAAGCTCATCTCCTTAAATTGTTTAAATCTTTATGCCTTAATTAAAATTTTTTGAGTTCCTTAGATCTCTTTGTTCGGATGGAATCATGAGGATGGTCGAGTTAAACCACTTCAAAATTAGCCGGTTTTATGATGAATTCCTACTTTAGAAAAAAAAAATGTAATTTAATGACATTGATATCTTATAGTTGAGTTGAACATTTCTTATTTTGTCCGGTGGAAAGTCAGATTATAATTATGCAGTCTAAACTATAAGAACTCAATTCAAAAATTTCTAATCTCAAAGTTGCTATCCAGACGGAGATTGATTTCAGATCTCGCAATTGACAGGTAAGTTCCAGCAACGGTTTCAATTTGGTAAAAAAGAAAAAAGAAATTCAATTTGCAATTATTTAATCACTTAACTTTTATGTTGAGTGCAACAGAATTTACTCATCAGAATCTGATGACAGAAATGCTGATATAACATTAAAAGAATTATGTATTTCATTTTTTTTAAACTTAGATAAAAAAATTTTAATGCTCCTATCTTACTCCACCCACTAATCCTAATAAGATTAAAAGAAGAATGCTTGATATATATATATATATAATATATATATATTTTAAAACTACTTAGACTTATTTGGAATATGATTTACCTTTTATATGACACAATATTAATCTAAAAAAATGTATTATTTTGAAAATAAAATATATGTATTCTTCTAAATCTTAAAATCAGCATTTCAGCCGCCAGATTCCGACCACACAAATGACTTCCTATTGCAACAAATTTAATTGGGGTGATAAAAATATTATAATTGTGGATTTCTTAGAAAATCGAAATTTAGAGATAAGTAGAGTGCAATTAACCCCGTAACTGAAATTTATGTAAACACTTACAGGCTCTGGTCTTGACAAACTTGATGAGGTCACTAAAATGCTCTAATAGCAGCTCCTCCTGCAAGGAGAGTGTAATTAGCAAAAGCCGAAAGTTAAATCTCAGAAACTGAAAAGAAATTAAAGAAGAAGGCAACAGATTGATTTAAGGATAATTCATTCCATTATAGGTATGTCCCAAGACAGATTCCACAGCATTCTTGATAAAGCTGTATGCCCTTTGAAATCCGAGGTATGCTTCATTAAAAACATTTTAGCATTTCCAGACTTCACATATAACATTTTTACCACAATGACCATGATGATTTATCATAACTATTTTCCTTTTGGTGCCTTTTTTTATGGAGAGCTAGTAAAGATAAAGGCACCCGTCATCATTTGATGCAAGCCGCCATATATATATATATATGTCCATACAGATATGTTCATATGAAGAGTTCCTAAACTGCTTCACCTCCCTTCAGCCCATTATTTTACTCCCTTAGCTTCCTTGTGTGCATATATACATGAAACTAACTAATAAATTATAATTGCATAATGAAATCTCTATCCAAATTTTTCAACATCATGGATGCAGTTTTATTCAGCCGCTGTTGCATACCACGAATAAAGCTGTATTGCTCTTCAGCAGTTCCTCAAAGTGCAACTGAATTTTCCCACCTTCCGGACCAGCTTCCTGAAGTTCAAATGAACAGAAATTGGAAAATTAATGTGCATATAGACCTAAGGATTCCATCATGTGGGAAATATGAAGCCTTTCTACACACATTATTAAATGATCAATGAACTTCTACAATTATCTTCCCCAGCCAACTTGAATAACAGCCTATGCATGGTGGTACATTTAATAATCCTAACAGAAGAAATAAACATTGGTCCTAACCTTTAGTACAGAAATCGTCATATCATAGTTGTTTATAAGAAACACAATTTGAAGTTTTGGCTTTGTGAATGTCTTAGCTAGCTTGATAAGCAAGTCATCAATAGCCATTCTCAACCGTTCCAAATTCAATTCAAGCTGCACACGTTGAAGGGCTACAATATATTAAGAGATTTGTTGCAGAAACAAAAAGAGAAGGAGAAATAAAAAAAGAATGCAAGTCCCAAATGATCCAACCTGCCCATCTCCATATTCAACATTAAGGTGAATAAGAGAAGCTGTAAATTCAGCATAACGCCTCATGACATAATGTGGATGCACATCATCTTCCCACAATGTCTTCACATTTGCATTGCGTAGGCTACTAAGATGCAAGTCAAATACCATCTTAAAACGAGGCCAGAGGGAAATATTGACCTGTTTTATTCAATAAGAAATTTGATTCATATCTTTAAGTATTCCTGTTTCAAGAACTTGGTACAGAAGATATTCACAATTATTCACTGCGTAGTTCAATAAGAAAGAGAACTGCAAGAATCAAGCATCATCATCCATATACATATTGTAATCATTTCCCCGCTTAACACCTGCAATTATTGCATTTACATGAAGTATCATTACTGAATGCATGTTCCTATATGACTCCAAGAAACCCATTAAATAGCTAGAGAAAAATATTTATTGCAAAGCCCTCTTTTACTACAACATGGCAGGTAGCTAAAAATTTTAGTATTATGACTGATAAGCTTTATAAGAGGATAGCAGACCTTGTCCAAATACGAGTCCAAGCATGGAATCCGCCGCCGCGACATGATAAGCTGGATAAGGAATAAAACATGACAAAGTCAGTGCAAAAAAAAAAAACAAGAAATGAATTTGCATCACATGCATGACAAATTCAAACACAGTCCCAAAGAAATTCTGCATAATACATATTCTGTGTAGTGTAGTAGAACAGACAGATTAGCATATGGTTTAGAGAACCCAACATCTTAAGCCATTGAAAAGCATTCTGGACAATCAAAGTGCTATTTCATTTAAGAGGGAAAAAAAGGATTTACAAAGTAGGAAATTACTATAATAATAATAATTAAAAAAAAAAAAAAAAAAAAAAGAAATCAGAACTCTAAATCTCAAAACAAGCTGCTAAAAGTTGAGAAGGGAAAGTGTGTGCTATAAAATATATGCCTAATGAATCAGGAATTTAACATGCATAACTTGAATTAGTTGGGAATTCTTTTATAGGAAAAACAAAAGAAGATTTCAATATTTTGTTCCCTAAAATCCTGAAAGTTGTAATGTTTTTAAATTAAAAGAACTTCTGTTGCCTCTGGATGCCAAATGAATATCAGTCCCAGCTTAGCCTGGATCAACATTATTCCTGTTCTTCAACACCAATTTGTGCTCCTAACACTTATTGATTACCTATCAAATTGAATTCTAGCAGGGTACCCTGCTAAATACAAGCATCAGTAAATTGACCAATCAACTACAGTGCTGATTTAATGGCAAGGAATGACCACCACCAATAAACTACTGTTCAATTCTACAAAACTCTTCCCGCCCTACAAAAGCCATATTTCAGAGCAGGTCCCTTATTTATTTATTCTTTTTTTCAATTAGCTGGTCACAGGATCAACATCACATCTAAACCAGTTACCTTGTGCAATGTTAATGCTTGCAGGTCTGCTTCTTAATAGTTAAGCAGAGTCAAGTAAGCATGCTGAAACATAAAATTGTCCCCCAAATTCTTCCACCTATGCCCCAATTTTGGTTGGAATATTTTGGGTAATGGGCTTTTCCAATTTATCACAGATTTACATGGACCAAAACATGTATATCAATATTCCTTATAGAGTAAGCATCAATAACAACAATTTTCTATCCTTAATGTGTGGCTTGAGGTAAACGAAGGGGAATGAAGTGAATGAAGGGGAATTCACTTTTCATCACATCTTTTGAGAAGGGAAAAGGGTGATATATCCCCATCATTCCCCTTATCAGAGGAGAAATTTATTATACCTTATTTGGGATGTAAGGGATTCCACCTTATAAGAAGAAGGGCTGGCAATTTTTTACAAGACTAGATTAAATGACAGGCAGTTAAACGAGAACGAGTTTGGGTTAGATTTGGGATAAACAGGTTCGGGATGACACGGAAAAAGAAATAGGTTTAAACGGATTGACCTACCTAATCCACGAGTGACATAATAAACATATTTATCTAAACGGGTTAATAGATTATCAGGTAATACACGATACGTATAAGCACATTTAAACATTTATTTTCTCTTCATATATTTATAAAGATCCAATTATGTTTTAAATTATAATTCAAATTCGAGTCATTTTATACTTAAATAAATATAAATTTTGAAATTTAAATAATTAACTTTTTATTTAATTCTTTTTTAAATTAACTTATTAAACGGGTTAAACGGGTCGACTCATATAACTTAGTTAACAAACATGTCTATGTTTGGGTTTGATGTTTTGACAAAATTAGTTAAAGTTGTCGTGTTTGGATAAGTCATTTTTATGTTATACACGTATCTCAACATGATTAAACAAGACAAAAACAAGAATTGCCAACCCTAATGAGAAGCACTTAAAACTTTTCTAAATGTATTTCCTTTACCCTTCACATTAATTAAAAACTCTTAACATAAAAAATCAACATTAAGGACTTAAATTTCTTTAAATTTGTTATGTTCTCCTATTCGTCCAAAATAATAACATTTCCTCTCCCTTCCCCTTCATTAACCTTTTATTTTCCAAACACAACAAGCTAAATGTTCTCATCTCATTCCATCCCATCCCTTTCCTTCCTACTAATATACCATCTCTTTCTTTAATTATTCTAGACCTTTTTTCTTTATGTTCCATGCTTGTTAAAATAGGATAATATCACTCGGGACAATGATCCATTCCTTCTAGTTGGGTCTTGGGTCCATGCAATAAAACTTTACATATGAATAATCTATGTATGAAAACCAGTTTTTAGTAAGTCCAACAACATCGAGCTATCTTTAGCTCCAATTTGCTGCCATTACAATCAATTTCCCAAACTTCCGCTATAATTTCCTCTCCAGGATCATCAATCTATCAAACTACTTTGGTGTCTCTCACACACATAGTTCAAGTGATTGAAATGAGAGAGAATCACGATCAAGACACAGCCAATAACATTATGACATCTGGCTATAATGAACAACAAACAAAACCTTGACAGTGACACGTGACATAGCAGATCATAAAAGGAATATCACCTGGTGTTGGTGTATGATGCGAATCAAAAGCATGAGGCCTATAGCATCATAACAATTAGGTAGTATTGAACTAAAGTGCTCATCAACTACAGCAAGAGGACCTGATAATGTTACATACATTAGCATCTCCACATTAGCAACATTTGAAAAGTATTTATGCAATTTTTAAGGAAACTTTTTTCAAATTACCTGCAAAAATTTCATAAAATATTGATTCTTCCCCAAAGAAATCATCACAGAAAAGATACCTGCAGAATAATGAAAATGACAAAACGCATATAAATGGACGTTGCATTCACTGCTATACAAAAGACAAATCAAAGAGGAGACCAACTCTGGCATACTCAGAAGTGGCAGTATCCATTAGCAATTTGTGCAAGCTCCGAAAGAGGACCTCATAAGGATACTTTTGGGAGCTGGCTTCAGCTATATGTGGAATCAATGCTGGCTGATCAATTTCCTGAAACCAATTAAAGTTGAATAACAAATGCAACTTGCCTAACACAAATGTAACAATCCAAAAGTTAGCTCAAAATTTTTTCATATGCAAGATAATTATCCTATAGGGAACTATAAGACACAAAGTTCGAAATTTCGGCATCCCATACATATTTCTCGTCATTGTAAATAGTACGAAATAATCAAAATGAAAATAGCTAACCCAAAGAAACAGAAAATATTACCAAATCCAAAACATTACTTTATCAAATTCCTTTGATATCAATAACTGGAAACTAAGATTTGTATGCCAAATGCGTCTGCTACTATTTCACAATGCTTATTAATTTCAACTAGAACAATGTATTGACTGAGCAAAATAATATAATAAATAGATGTAAGGGAGAAGATGATTAAAAAGGATAAGAACTTGATGACAAGTGAGCAAGGTCATAGCAGTAAAATTTCCAGATACAGATCTCTCTCTAATATATAATGATTGCTTATAATGAAAGATATACCAACCATACAAGGAATAATCTTAAGCATTTTTTATTTAAAACTAGAGCTCTTTTTTTAAGGCCTTAAGCAAAATTCTCAGCTTCTAACAAGGGGATTATTTATCAGCCCTTGATTTCATTTTGTTTCTGAATCTAGACTTTTCTGTCAAATCTCTGATCAGAGTTGCATGTGTTAGCACTCATTTCACATGAGAAGACACATTAAAGAACCTAGTGTTAGAGTATGCCCTTAAGACAAAAAGTTGTTTGGATATCTATGTCAATTTATACATCACATTAACGATATACAATCATATTAAAGGCATTGTTTAACTCCCAATGGTTTGATTTACTTTGGTATTATCGAAACTATTGGAGATGAACTCCATTGAATGTAAACACAACATAAGAGATATTATAAAATGAGTTTATAATGGTGACATTCTCATTACTATCATTCCTAAAACTAGTTCATGGTTGACGTTTAATCAAGAGTAAAGATCATTAAATATTGATCAAACGCTCAAGACCACTACAATGTTGTTATCACTTCCTTGTAAAGTAAGTAATCGGTCTTATAAGATTAAGGTATGGAGATACTAAGACAAAACACATGGGTGTTTGTTATAAGAACAAGTTTATTAAACATGACTCCTTTGAGTAGTCAGTATAGAATTTACCCAAGTGTCTATAGTCCAATGCATTATTTTATATGAGAATTGAATCAGTCAGGCAAGTTCTGAAATATCCTCTTTGCAAGAAACTTTTAGTAGAGTACTTTGTATAGAAACCTCTCTATAAGTTCAACCGTGCAATGCTCTTATCAGCCGCAATAAGAAAGCCTCGAAAGGCACCTAAGAACACTAGAATCCTTTGGAATGGACCTTCAAAACCGAAAGAACCCCTAAAAAGCCCTTAGAAACCATCGAAAACACAAAATCAGAACTCGAAAGTACATTCACTCTACCGGACTTGTCCTAGTCTTGTCATCAGGCTTACATAACGAAGAAGCAGAAGTTAGGTAATCCTACATGACAAGTAACTCTAATCTATTTTCTTCCTTTAAATAACATACTCCTAGCACTACAGTTACTTTAGCACATGGGTCCACATCTCGTGTTCTAGGGTCTGTCACAATTATTCCAACACTCTCAATACCTTTGTAGTCTGTTCTAAATTTACCTGATTTGTCTTTCAATCTAGTCTCTATCAGTAAAATTACTCATTCTCTTAACCGTTGTATCTCATTCTTTCTTAATTTCTATCTATTTCAGGATCTTATGATCGAAGAAGATTATTATTGATAAAGGACATGAGTCTGGAGGCCTTTAAATTCTTGATACACAATACCAAAGTCTATTGCTTGTTTTAGAGTTGTGACCCCATTTGAAGCACATTTTCGGTTGGATCATCCCTTGTTACATATATTAAAGACACTTTGTCCTCAGTTTTCTAGTCTGTCTTCATTAGATTGTGAGTCTTGTCAATTTACTAAACACCATCGTTAGAGTTCTAGTCCTACAGTCAACAAATGAGTTAGTGCTCCTTTTGAGTTAGTCCGTTCGAATGTTTGGGTTCCTTGTCCAGTTGTGTCTAAAACTGGGTTTAAGTATTTTGTTACCTTTGTTGATGATTATTCTCAAATTACATGGTTATATCTGATGAGAAATCATTCAAAATTGTTCTCTCACTATTGCTTTTTGTGCTGAAATCAAACACAATTTGATTTGCCTGTTCAAACTTTTGTCAAGTAATAATGCTAAGGAATACTAATCAGAATGCTTCTAAAATTATATAGTTCAACGTGGCATTATTCATCAAACTTCTTGTGTAGATACACCATCTTAGAATGGGATTGCTAAAAGAAAATATATACATCTTGAAACTGCTAAAGCTTTGTTATTTCAAATGCAAGTCCCTAAACATTTTTGGGCCGATGCAGTTTCTGCGACTTGTTTTTTGATTAATTATATGTCCTCTGTCCTTTCTAGTAAGACTCCTTTCATGCTCTCTTTCCTAACAAGTCATTATTTCTATTGAACCTAGGATATTTGATTATACTTCTTTTGTTCGGGATGTTCGACCTCAGGTTACAAAACTTGCCCCAAAGTCTCTCAAATGGATCTTTCTTAGATATTCTCATGTGCAAAAAGGTTATAGATGTTATTGTCCTAGTCTTAATTAATACCTTGTGTCAGTTGATGCTACCTTTCTCTAACAAACACCATTGCTTCATCTTCAGGTATGTTCGTCAAGGGAATGATGATGATTTATTAATCTATACTGTTATTGCTCCAGTTAAGCCTCCTATAATACAAGTTTATTCTCGTCATCAACAACCTCTTGATCTTGTTCCTGCTCCTATCCTTAGTCCTCCTACTCCATGTCTTGCACCAGGTCCTTTGTCATCAGATTCGGCTCCCAGTTCTAGTGATGATCTTCTTATTAGGCCTTCGTAAAGGTAAACGTCAATGCAGTTATCCAGTATCCTATTTTATGTCATGTAACCATTTGTCACCTTCCTCTTGTTCTTTTATTGCTTCTCTTGATTATGTTTTTATTCCTAAAACTATTTATAAAGCTCTACCTCATCCTGGATGGCATAATACTATGATTGAAGAGATGAATGCCTTAGATGAAAATGGAACTTGGACCCTAGTAAACTTACCTGCAGGTAGAAAGGCTATTTGATGTAAATGAGTATTTGCAATTAAAGTCAATTCTGATGTAACTGTTACTAAGTTAAAGGCTCGACTTGTTGCTAAGGGATATACTCAGACATATGAAGTTGATTATTCTGATACCTTTTCCCTGTTACTAAACTTACTTCTGTTAGATTATTCATTTCTCTAGCAACCACATATAACTAGCCTCTTCATTAATTAGACATCAAGAATACATTTCTTCATAGTGTCCTTCAGGAGGAAGTTTGTATGGAGCAACCACCTGACTTTGTTGCTCAAGGGGAGTATAGGAAAGTTTGTCTTCATAAATTTTAGTATGGATTGAAACAAAATCCTCGGGCCTGGTTTGGGAAGTTTAGTCAAGTTATTGAGAAGTTTGGCATAAAGAAAAGTAAATCAGATCATTATGTTTTCTACAAGCAGTCCGTAGCTGGTATCATCTTATTGGTTGTTTATGTTGATGACATTGTCACTATTGGGAGTGATACCATTGGCATTTCATTACTCAAATCTTTTCTTCATGTTCAATTTCATAGAAAGGATTTAGGGGCTCTAAAGTACTTTTTAGGTGTTGAAGTAACAAGGAGTAAGAATGGGATATCTTAACTCAAATGAAGTATGTGTTTGAATTATTGTTTGAGATAGGAAAATTAGGGGCTAAGCCATGCAGCACTCCAGTGGTTCCTAACTTGCAAAAGATGGTCAAGTATTTGAAACATCTTGAGAGATATAGAAGATCAGTTGGAAAGTTAAACTATCTTACTGTCACTCATTCAGATATTGTCTATTCTATCAGCGTGGTAAGTTAGTATATGTCTTCTTGAACTGTCAATCATTGGAAAGCTGCAGAAAATTTGTGCTATTTGAAAGGAGCACCTGGGCGAGGAATCCTATATAGCAACTACAGTCATACTAGGATTCAATGCTTTTCAGATGTTGACTAGGCATGTTGCAAGGAAAATCGAAAATCTACTTCAGGCTATTGTGTATTTGTTGGAGGAAATTTGGTTTTACAAAAAAGCAAGAAGCAAGATGTTGTCTCATATTCGAGGTAGAATCAGAACATAGGGCCATGGCCAAGTCTGTTTGTGAGATAATGTGGATATATCAGCTCCTTACTGAAGTGGGTCTTAAGATCTTAATATCGGCCAAGTTATGGTGTGACAACCAAGCTGCAGTTCATATTGCATCTAATCCAGTCTTTTATGAACGAACCAAGCATATTGAGATTACTGTAATTTCTTTCGTGAAAAAATTCAGCAAAGATTGGTTTCTACAGGATACATAAAACAGGAGAATAGTTGGGAGATATCATCACAAAGGCCCTGAATAGGGTTAGGGTTGATTATCTTTATAACAAGCTGGGCATGATCAATATCTATGCTCCAGCTTGAGGGAGTGTTATAGCTATTTTATATTAAATAGGAATGTACAACTATACAAAATAGGAGAATAATTAGGGATTTAATTAGGAATCATTAGTTGATTTGAATTCCTATATTAGATGAATACTACACATAAAATTCTTCTCACTTAATATGAGAGTCTAGTTTTCAGTGTTGTTATGGTTACTTTAATCAATGAAATCATTTGTCGGAATTGAAAATTTTTTGTTATTGTTTCTATTGTGCTTTGTACGTTTTCCTTATCAATCCTTAACACCTAGCACTTAACATATATCAATTCTTAACACCTAGCACTTAACATATAATATTAGCCCTTTGACAAAAATAAAAAAGAAAGGTTGCACACTACTCTCCCCTTCCTTCATCTCCTTTGCACAATTAAATTCGAGTATCAAATTTCTGAAAAAGGAGAGACAAAGAAGGTTGAATATTTCAGCAACTAAGACATCCCATTCTTTTTTATTAACTTAAACAAGTAGACGAATATTAGAGATGTCAAGAAATGAGCATCCCATACTTCAACAAAGTAGGATATAATAAGGCCAGTATCACCTCTTTAGAATATCAATTTAAGTCTCCCCCAATTGTTAAGATAGCAGAGTCTCAAAATGCCCACAGAAAATTCTTATAAAGGTTTCATATTTCGTGTATGACTTGCCTATGTGACAATGGCAACTCAGCTTGCAGAGAATAATTGTGCAAAACCAATTTCACAAAAAAAAAAAAAAAGAACAAAGCCTCCATCAACTTTGTAGTGATGTAGAAGAGAACAAATTACAATACTCAAGAATCAACCAATAATTCCACATTTCTGTATGACAACAAAACATTTTGACAAGAAACAGTTTATTGATGAAAATATCAACACCAGATGGTACATCAACTATGTACACAAGGTGCACCAAAGGACATGACCACTTAAAAGTGCTAGTTTCTTTTATTTAAGATGACTAGTTTTTTTATGCATGTCCATTGCACGTGAATCTTAAAAAATTGAACTCGTTATTATTCATATAATTAAAATTAAATAATTATAAAATTTAAAATTAAACACTATAAAATAAAATAAAAATGTAAGATAAAAATACACTTATATCTAAATTAAAATAATATGATATTAAAATATATATTAATTAACTATCATTTTTATAATTATAAAAATTTATAGTTTATAGATTATTATTATTATTTAGAATATAGTAATTTATAGTTTTTATTGTAATTTCTTAAAGTATTAAGTTTTCTTTAAAAAACTCTTATTAAAAGATGACTCCAAATTTAAAACATGTACTTTTAATTTTTCTAATATATACTTGGAGAACATTCATAATGCTTAGAAATGGGTAATAAGATCATATTAACAAATACAAAATGAACCAATACTAAGATATTGACGTGAAACCATATGGACTCTTTGTGTTGTTTTAATACAAACTTCCATATAAAGACAAAACTCTTAATTTAAAATATTTTTTATTTCTCTCGTATAAATTATTAGTCTTTTAATTGTACAAGTCTAATAGAATTATGATTCTAATTAAAAGATTGCTAACCTACAAATAAGTATTTTTAATTAATAATAAATAATTAATGCAATTAGTAAATGACTATATTAATCAATTCTAATAGAATAACTTATGAACATTTTAGTAAATTTATTTGTCCCCCTCCCTTTGCACTTATATATATATTATGACTAGATATTTGATTACCTCTCTATAGGTAACAGGAGAAGCTACTTCATGACATAAACTCCATCTCATAGATGCCTAGATCAAATGCAGAGCTGAATCAAGAAGAATGACTTAAAGTTCTTCCTCACTAATTAAATGTCCAATCCCAACTCTCTAGTAAATAGATAAAGCATGTGCCATTATTCAAATTGATCTGAAAAATGTAATAAGGTAACTGAGCTAGTATAGTCCTCTTATTCAAGCGGTCGATCAACTATCCTCCAACATATATAATACTAGTCTGCAGTATACTTCAAAGTTGCTCATTATCAAAGTGTTAACTCTACTAGACTAGGATCTTAAGAACTAAAGCTCTAATACAAATGACCCAAATGTTAGCACAACATGATCTATTCTTCATGAAAGTTTTTCCGTATAAACAGGAATGACTCAAAGAACAATGCAGGATTCACTGAAAGAAATGAAGAACCTAAACAAGAATAACAGAGGTTAAAACTAGCATAAAGAAACTTTTAGAAATAAGAGTCCATAAAAGCATTAGCGGTCAATGACCAAAACATTGTAATCAAAATTTCAATTGTGAATAGATCAAATAACTAGAAAAATCATGTTTCAGAACCAGATGGGAAAGAGAAAAACCTTCAATATATTAATGCGCTCCCCTAATGCAAAAACAGCTGATCTATTCTTCAGTGGTTCTCTCACTCTTGAAAAAAGACCACTGCTTCTTGTCTCCACACCAATCAAATCGCTAGAAGTTGCTATGTCTAACTGTAATTTCTCCAATGCTTGAATATAAGCACGGAAATGTGCACTTAAAACCTGCAAAAAGCACAATACACCTTCAAAATATAGTTTCAGGAAGAAGAAGTCCAATATTGGCTCCAGCAATAGTTTATTGTGATCCTAAGGACTGCAAACTTGTTTAGCTGCTATAGTAACAAGACCACTTTTAAGTCTTAACAAAAGTAAAAACATGCAAAACAGACATACCTATCTACATACATATGCACGATGCAACAATAATTTGTCTTTAGTAAAAGTATAATTGCAAGATATTCATGACTTAGAAATGAAAATTAGCGACAAAAACATAATATCTCCAGCCCTAGTGATATTGAAACAAAATGATATAAGAGGCTATAAATGTGAAAATGGTAATACTTATCTATGATTAAAAGCTAGCTGAAAGGAGGACGCACAAAAAAGCTACAAAAGAAGGCAGAAAATGTCCCAAAAGGACGTTTTTTAAAAGCTTGGCAAGAGGGGAAGAGATGCTTACAGACTGACAGATAAGGGAAAAAAATACTAAAACCAACTCAAGTTATGTGCATAATCAATGATCATGAATAATTTAGTAAATAAAGAGGACATTTAGAAGGATGGAGGAGCTACTTTGATAGACACTTTCGCCGTAACCACTAAGGAAGCATTGGAGACTTTACTATTGCAATAGATCAAAAGAAAAATTAGTTACACTGAACCGCTGAGAACATCAGAAGTCGAGAAAGCTCTAAAACAGATGAGGATGGATAAGCGTTGGGTCAAATGGAATCCCAATTAAGTTTGGAAGTGTCTTGGAGATGTAAGACTGATGTGGTTAAAAGGATGTTTAAGTGCCCATTTGGCACAATATTTTACAGTCGTAATTCTACAGGTGTTTGGTAACTACAAAGCCAGGTGAAATAGCTTTTGTGGGTAGATAAGATTCACATATTGGGAAAAGCTGGTTTTTCTAGCTCTTGCAGGATGCTGAAATTTTTAATTGCTTATGGCATTTATGGACAGAATTTACCCCTTAAGAGTAATTTGTTGACAAAATTACCCACTAAAAGTAATTTAATGGACAAACGCCTATAAAAGTACTTTTTAGAATATATTTACCAAACATTTAACTGCTGTTAAAAATAGTCAGTTCTGGAATAGAGCTTTGCCAAATGAAAGCAATTTTGACTAGTTTCTCCAAACTGGCCCTAAGAAGATTCTGATATCAAATAAAAAATCCAAGGAGTGGAGGAGAAGCACCTTATCCTTATAATCAGGGAAAAATAAAGTAAGTTGCTTAAAAGAACCAAACCCCTTATGACAGTGAAATTTTAGGAGAGCAAATTGCAAATTGTTATAAGATGCAAGTAAAATAGGAAGTATTTATATAGCTTAAATGTAGGAATTGTAGGATTTTAATTATTCTTCCGACATAGAATTTCTTCTTAGTATAGGATTGAGACTTTGTATATAAATATGTGATAAGAATGATGAATCATATACACAAGAAATACTTTTCTCAATTTGTGTGTTTACATGGTATCAGATCTCTAATAGTGCAAATTAGGGTTTTGTTTTAGGTGGAGAATTTTTTTTTTCTTGTTTGTTGGGACTGCTGAAAACAAAAAATAAAATACAAAATTTTGCAGCCTAGGGTAAAAAGAATTAAGTCATCACTTTCAAGTGAGCATTGGTAATTACTGCCCTTCTAAGGAGTGCCACCTGTCGACTGGAGGCTCTACAAAATCCGGCGATCAACAGCATGTGCATCACATGTGCTGACAGAAGATTTCTGCCCTAGCCTCTCTCTCTGTTGCACATATATGTGTTTTGTTTGGTACTTTTGACATTTGGGTGAAGGTGTTCTTGTGTAACAGGTTCGGGTTTTCTTGGTGCTAGAAAATTTTAGTTTTCTGTTTTCTCTGCATATTTTTAGTAGAATGACTTATAAGAAATCCGTAGTTATGACGGATGTGGTTCCTATGATATCAAAAATAACAAAACATAACCTAAATGGCTCTAATTAGTTTGACTGGAATATAACAGTTCAACTTTATCTGCAAAGTATAGATATTGATAATCATGACTGAAGATCCACCTACAGATGATTCAAAACAAAAGTGGCTAAAGGAGGATGCTCAGTTATTCTTACACATATATGCAATTCTAATGAGAGTTAGGTAATTGGTATGGTTAATCATTATGAACATGTGAAAGAACTAATGAACTATCTGGATTTCTTATACTCTGGAAAGGGAAATATTTCTCGTATTTCTGACGCTTGCAGAGCCTTTTATCGTACAAAAAAGGGTGATAGGTCTCTTTCTAGCTACTTTACGGATTTCAAGAAAGAGGCTCAATATAAGAATGGTAGTAAAGGGGTGGGTTCAAGCAACTTTGATCGATCCAGTACCTATAATCGAAACACAGATACTCGTGGACAAGATTTGGGAGGAATAGTTTGTCACTATTATCATAAGTCTAGTCACATGAAGCGGGATTGCAGGAAATTGCAAAATACGAAGGCATAATCAACTCATGTTGCAGCTACTCTTACCTTTAAGAAATTTGTTATATATCTGCAGATGAATATGCCAAGTTCACTCAGTATCAAGATTCATTATCGTTGAATCAAGTAAACACAATACATGCCTTCTTTCCTCCTCTTCCAAATGGGTCATTACTAGTGTCACAGATCACATGACAGGTAATTCTAGTCTGCTTTCTACCTTTCAATCGCGCAAACGTTACTCTCACAGATGGGTCCATGTCTTTTGTTCTTAGGTCTAGCACAATAATTCTAACTCCGACACTTCCTTCGTCATCTGTTTTTAGTTTACCTTAGTTGTCTTTTAACTTGAGTTTTATAAGCAAAATCACTCGAGCTTTATATTGTTATATCTCATTCATTCTTTGTTTTTCCAAGATCTTACAACAAAGATTACGGTAAGGGACAAGAGTCTGGGGCCCTCTACATCCTTGGTACATAAGTACCAAGATCCGTAGCTTGTTTTGAAGTGGTTACCCAATTTGGAGCATATTATCGATTCAGTCATCCTTCTCTTTTTGTGTTATAGAAATTGTGTCCTAGGTTTTAGGGTCCATCTTCATTAGAGTGTGAGTTGTGTCAATTTGCTAAACACCATTCTCTTAGTTCAAGTCCAAGAGTCGGTAAATGAGCTAGTGCTCCTTTTGAATTAGTTCATTTAAATGTTTGGGGTCCTTGTCCAGTTACATCCATAACTGGGTTTAAGTATTTTGTTACTTTTATTGATGACTATTCTCAAATGACATGATTACATTTAATGAAAAATTATCCCAAGGTGTTTTCTCATTTTTCAACTGTCTATGCTGAAATTAACACTCAATTTAATGTGTTTGTTCAAACATTGCAAAGTGACAATGTGAAGGAATACTCATCTGAAAATTTTCAAGATTACATGATTCAACATGGCATTCTTCATCAAACTTCTTATGTTGATACACCATCTCAATAGGGTAGCTTAGCAAAGAAATAGACATCTTTTAAAAACTGCAAGGGCTTTATTGTTTCAAATGCAAGTTCCTAAAAAAAGGCTGATGTTTCCCCAACTTGTTTTCTGATCAACCGTAAGTCATCTTTTGTTGTTCATGGTGAAGCACCTTATCAGGTTCTTTTTTCAAACAAAACATTATTTCCTGTTGAACCTAGGGTATCTGGGTGTACTTATTTTGGTTCGGGATGTACGTCCATATGTCACAAAATTAGATGGTGAACAAAATGGAGAAGTGCAACTATAGTCCAATGTGATTGCAGAACTCCAGCTATTGAAAAGAAAGTCTAATAAATCTGAGATTCAACTTGTTTATGACCTGATGGGTCAATAAATTTTGGTCGCTACAGAAACAACACACAAGATTAGCATAGCAAATAAGTATGTTAAAGTGAGTGTGGAAATACAAGGATAAGGAAGAAGATTTACTGTCGAGAAAAACGATCTAGACTAGACTAAGAACTCCCAGGAAGGATCAATAGCTTCTGCCGAGTCAAATCTGTCTCCCAGTTGCTAAAGACGTGTTCTCAAAGGAGGACCACAAGCTTGGGGCTCGACGAAATAGAAAGTATCAGCATCTCATAAGGAATGCTTAATACAAAACAACTAACTATAAGTCAGCAGATCAAGCTGGTGTGCAAGGGAAACAACCCGCATGCTCTCTCTTGGCACATATAGAAGAAAGTTGAGAAAATGGAGATTGAGATGCATGCATCATAAAACAGCAAATGCACAAATATGAAAAGTTGAGCTTACTAAAGTTAGGAGATAAGAAAGAAAGGGATGACCTGGGATGATGATGGGGAAAATAATAAAAAAGGATTAATAGCTCCAAATTTTTCTAAAGATTAGTCTGATACTATGCGGAATAGAGGAAAAGAAACCAAATAATTGTACCAAACAAGTTTGAGATTAAAGCTTAGTTGAGTTGAGTATAAAGCTTAGTTGAGTTGACTATTGTAAATAGTAACAAAATGAACAAACATGCATGAATTAAGTAGAATATCCATATGTATACTCGTTAAAAGAATGGGAAATAATATTTATGTTCTAGAGCATTTACCTTGTTCATTGTGTCGATGTAAGCTGTACGAACCTCAATATATATCTCCTTCCCGTGTTCCTTGAGGAAGGAAATCACATACCTACAATTCCATTTGACCATCTACTAAGCTACAAGAACACGAGTGAAAGGTGTACCTAAAGGCTAAATCATGAAACATGTGTGACAGAAGTCCACTTTGGCATTTCTGTTGCATGTAGCTATTGCTACAGGTAAAAGCACTATCACAACAATAACTATTTTATGAATTGCTACTAATATAAAATGGCTTTATTATTAGTGTTTAATTAAAAAGAGTTATTGAAGCGCTGTTAAAATGTAAATTGACAAGGACAAAACAAAAAAGATGAATGATTAAAAATTTGAACTGTACCAAGTCAGAAATCAAGTGAATTTATTTTTTGTCCCATCTGAGGAAAGAATCCTTTTTATATCAAGTATACTTATCATTCTTAAGAAATTTTACAGGCATTTTTGTCCAAGAGTTCTAAAATAGCTACCTGCCAAGCTGAGTTGTAGAAACTTGCGACAGTTTCAAGTTTTAGCTTCTATAGATATCAGATTTTGGCCCATAAAATAGCTGGCGGTCAAGTAGTTTTGCACTACCAAACAGAATTCTCTTTGATGTTGCACCAAAAGCGGCTACTGGAAATAGCCACAGCAGCACTAAATGAGGCCTAACATATCCAACTAACTTATTGATAACTCCATTACAGAAACTGGAGGAGCAGGGGGTACACGTATGCATGCCAGTGACAGATTTGCTACATGGCAATAAAATTATCGCAAACATGTCTATAAAAGATAAATTAACCAACTATCGAAAAAAAACCTTGAAATGAATGTAAAGCAGTTAATGCGAACACTGGACCGATTATACATGCTTTGACTTGTCTTCCGCTGCCGCATATTACGAAGATGAAATGATAGACCAAAATCACTGCTATAAGAAGCATTAAGTAAGAGACAACTCACTTGTATTTTAGAAGAACACTCTGTTGAAGGATCTGAATATTTGTTTTGGGTTTCCTCAATGCATATAGCTTCTGAACAATGAACTCAAAGACCTGCCACAAAATATATGCACAGATTTGTAAGTGTATCACAAAAATCCCTTGCAGTAAGATTGCATTCAAAGATGAAGACAACATCATTGTATCTCCTGAGTTCAGATATTCACAAACTTGAAATCAACCAAGAAAGCCGGCCTCCACCGAGACTCGTGCACAAACCCAAAAACCATAAGCGCTCCTATTATTTTAACAAAGACAGGATTTCCAAAAGAAACCCGACAGCAAAAGAATGATCCCCGTAAAATCTAGACTTTGTAATTCATTATATATTATCTACCAGTGAAAATAGTGTGTTACCATTGAGAAGGGAAAAAATTCAGATTAACCAGTAGTACAAGTCAAAGATTCATGCCTCTGATTAATCAACTGCACCCAAGCGTCATGAAACTTAATTAAACCACCTTTGGAACAGTTTTCTCCTAACAATGAACAGGTATACGAATTTACAAATTAAGGTAACAAGTGCTAACTTGTACGTCCAAAAACCAACTATATAAGGTTCTAAACCAGAACAGGCATGACTACAATGCAGAGACAAGTTTAGGGACACTCGCTAGTCACTTGTAACAACCACACAACAAAGAGAACAAATATAATCTCTACAGGAAAATTGACTGTAATTCACAGTACAGTCGCTACAGGTGGAAAACATTAATACATTATATTGTTTAGACGGGAAAAAAGTTGAATTAAATAGTGGCAGACGTCAAATATTAGAGTATGCAACTGTTTATTAAACACCACTCAAGCATGCATCATGCAACTGAAGCAAACAACCTTTGAAACTGCTTTCTGCCTAAGCTTTTCAAGCTCAGGCTGCACGTCCTTCAGAGCTTTTGCACCTTTAACTAGAGGATCCACTTCTACAAACTTCAACTTCTTACTTAGAATCTCAAGAGTTCTCAAATATTCATCATTGACCTGAAATACCAATAGCACTGGAACCACGTTAGCAAATGCAAGAAAGGGAAAATAAATCCAAATTCACTGTATTAACCACAAATGAAAAATAAGCATGTTGCCTGCATCCCCTCAAGTAAACAAGTCCATATGTTCCTAGTAAATGCAGCATGGTGCAAAATTGGTATAAACTAAGGTAGAACAACAATAACCTAGAATAAATTACAATAGAACAGTAGAACAGACAAAACCATGTGACAGCAGAAGCAATGATAAATTTTACATATGCTGCAACAAGTAGATTATGTTGGGTACTTGGGACTCGAAATGCTGAACTAAGAAATGAATAAAAGAGGGATTGAAAAAGAGGTAGATGTCCAAATTCTTCAATGACATTAACTTTTCCATCAGCAAGTAAAAAAGCAATACATTGAAAAAGGCAACTGATGTAGGAGAGCTTTATGGTAAATTGTGCTATAGCTAATTTTCAGAAAATAACAGAACTTGAATGTGAAATCTATAGTTAAATTCAGGTTTTATAACTGATTACAGAATAAAAAGGGGGAAAAGGGCACTCTAAATTTCTGAATTCTTTGGATTTTCTTCTCTTAGTCTTTACTTGTCTGCATCAGCAACCCAGATACACCAGGTGATTATACGAGCTAGGTCACAAAGAGAAGAAAAATATGAAGACAAGAAAATAAGTTGACATTTTTAAGTCGGCTTCTGAAAACCTCAACAGAAAGCCATAACTGCAAAGAGGTAGAAGAAAATGCAAAATGTGCAAAGATACCAAAATCACTTCTTGACAGTATGCATTGACAATTCTTATTCTGAGAAAGCCACCTATTCCTCCTTGCATTAAGCAAGGTGATAATATTCACCAATCTATAACCCAACAGCTCTATCATCACACAAGACAAGATCTAAGAATTTGGAATATTGGGAAAAGCCATTTCTAATTGTTTCATATCAACTTGGAAACTGCATTAGTCATTCATCCATTTACTTTAGCTTACAGAACGCAGAAGAGATTGAAACTCAGACCAAAAACCACATAATCCTTAAGTTTGGACATATGACCATACAGCTATGGATTAGTGTTTGCAATAACAGGTGCGCACGGGCATAACCTTAAGTGACTAGGTCTATGATTCAATATGATGTAGAATAGGTCTGGTGTACTGGGAATTACATTGGTCTTTGTGAATGAACACATTGTTATAACAATAGACCTTTTTGGTTTGCAGACTACAGGGTCAGAATCAGAATTGGAAGGATGAGTCCAGTTCTTAAGAGTTTTTGGTTTTCCATAGAAAGAACGAGAATCAGAATGCAATTCCCCCATATAGCCAAACCAATTATTCCCTCTTTCTCCTATGGAATATGACTCCCATGTTCAAGGAATCAAGTCATAGCAATGAATGGTTGGTCAAACCCTTGCAAATCCAACACTTGGCATTTAAAATGCAAATGTAAATATATAAAAAGAAAAGTAAAAAGAAGTTAAATTTTGCCAGTAAAATTTTGGGTAATAATCCTATACTACTACTCTCCCTTACCAAAATGTCTGCTATTAAAATTCTCTCCCTAAGCTTATACAAATTGGATTATATAAAGTACCATAGCAACCAGGATGAATTATTAAAGGACTTGTAACTATACCACATCCAACTAGCTGCAACAAAGCCAACATTTCTTGGAAGAGGACATAAGATGAGCAAGAAACAAACAAAAAGATAAAGCCTCATACTAATCTCAAGTAGATAAATGAACTAGAAGTACCTCTCCATCGACAATTACATCTACCATTCTAGGAGGAACAATGATGTCTTCAACAAATTTTGCCAATTGTGATTCTGCTACCTATTAGAACAATGCATGGAATATCATATATCAGAAGCATAAAGAAGATTGCGATACATAAGAAAAAACTAGATTTTATGAGAATAGATATTCCATTAAGAGGAAATCAAGGATTTGCAGCATGATAGATACAGGCAACATTGTAGATACAGGTAAAGTATAGAAGAATTGCCATTGATCTTGCAGATGTGACAGTCAAAGTCAAACGTTTGTCGTTGGCAACATCGGCATGCGTTATATAAGACTTTAAGCGCACCTGAACTACCCATTGTCTATCTAGTTACGGGGTTGCACTCACTAGTCAATCAATTCGTTTTTCCATAGGTTGATGCTTTGTATCGCACACTTGTTATATTTGTTTATATAGTTAGAAAAAAAAGTATAACTAACTGAAAGCGCCTATGAATTAGTTTCAAGAAAGCGGCCGTTCAACTTCCAGCTTTGCTGAAAAAATTTAACTTAAGAGGAAGTTTATGGGCTTAAGTGCCTAGGAGAATGGCGATAGCGTTATACCCCATTTTCCACACAACATGCCAAATTGCCAACCCCAAACATCAACCATCAATCATAAGGAGTCCGAGTACTTTTATCTTGGAAACCATAAAAATAGAAATCTTAATTGTGTGAGAGAGAGAGAGAGAGGATGATGCGGATAAGGAACATATCAAGACAAATAAAATTCAAGGAAGCAAGAGATTTAGAATTTTGGTCTAATATTTACACTTTCAATGGTACTTCTGTAATTTCTAGCTTTGTTAGGGGATATTTCTGTAATTTTCAGCTTTACTGGAACAGTAGTTAAATTTTATTTTAGGACTTTTAATTTAATTTTAAGTCTGATTTAGGACTTTTAGTTAATTTAGTATTACCTAGTTAGTATTAGTTTATAATTTTCTTAGTTTAGGATTCCTAATCCAAGCAGTGGCAGGACTAGTTTAGTCTATAAATATCTAGGCTTGTAACAATTATTATTCTGTGTTTTTCCAGATTTAATAAACAAGATTTCCTGCATGCTGCTCTAGAATTGTGTTTCAATCTCTTTAGGAATGACTCCTAAACCTTCTAAGTGTTGACTCTTAGAAGTCTTCTTACATTTTCTTTCCTTCTCTTCTATTTCAGATCTGAATTTGTGTCAAACCAGACTTGAAATTCAATCTTAAACCCTTACTTTCTGCAAGATTCAACATAGAACAAGTTATCTACATCTGTCCTACATCAGAGGAGGTAAAAGCTGCACTCCAGGTATCTAATGAGTGCTCCTAACACCTCAAGATCCTGCAAGTGCAAAATGTGCTCCTACCAAGAAATGGTAGTGGACATTGTATTTTTGTCAGATAACATGTAGTCCCTTTTCTATGTACTTACTACCTAGAGGATAGAGAAGAAGAGGAATTTACAAGAGAACAAACAACCATCATCAGCATCCAAATGACAACATGTCAAGCATTTATGGTATTCCAAAGTCAAGAGTCAAGAAAAATAATTATGCACAACTTTTCCCATATAAATGATACCTTGCGATTCTTCAGCTTCAAACCCATATCCATAGACTTCTCCTGTAGAATTTTGATGTCTGAGCTTATAGAACCAATCTCAGCCTGGCACACAACTTCTAGATATGTTAATAATCCAAATCATAAGAGATTCAATTGCAAGAAAAAGCATGCGCACAAAGGAACTCAAAAATAACAAAATAATGAAAGGAAAACAAGATTTTCAAGCAAAAAAGCTAAGATAACAAATAAGCCATTGTTACAAAGATAAAAACACAACACAAGATTGTAAGAGATATAACAAATTTAAAATCAATGAAAATGAACAATAAGTAGAATTCCCCTCACAATTCTAATGCAACTTTTGTGTTTCCCTAATTCATATTACAGATAAACATGTCAATAGCAGTTCACAACCAACAGTAGAAAATGGTCAACATTGCACTACTTAGTATTAGAGAATGCAAACAACCTTACTGCAAGATCTCCCCAGTCATCAAATTTTTCATTCATACACATTATAAGGGTTCAGAGACAATGTCTGAGACCTGCCTGCAGTAGGAAACTTAAATAAGTGATTTCATTATGCAGGGTCATTAAGTAATGTATTTTGTTTGTTTTCTTTTTCAGTTTCTTATCTAAGATAGTAACTTTCAACAGAAATATTAGGGTTTTTAAACTACAATTTTTCAGTTTGCATCTATAAATATGAGTGAAGCACAAAAAGAAAAAAGGAAAAACACACAAGTGACAAACGAGAAAAAGAAAAAGGATAACAGAAGATAGTACCAGAAATGCATGCTAAACCTACGAACACTGCCTACAATTTCAAGAAATCGACTAGATAACTTTGAATGCTGCCAGCAGTGAAACAGAATAAGTACTAAACAATCATACATAAGCCCACAAAAACGATCATACCTGAAATCCACTGAGAAGAGTTTCCATCTGTGACAAGATGCTGTCACAATCGCGAATTTGATCATGAAGAGACACTAGATTATCACTTTCTTTTATATAATCCTGCATGGTTGGCATGGTAGCAATACTATTATCATAATAGTCATTCAAACTGAAACCGAGCAAATTTAATAGCACAGATAAAAGTGCAAAGTAAAAATATAGTTCCGTTTGTTCCATGGAAAATATTTACAGTAAATGTTCTCTGGATTTTCCGGCAGTTGCACCCAGGAGTGGTCAAAAAGAAAACTAAACTATTCTCAAGGACAATGACTTCCACTCTTGAAGAGAGGAAGTCATTTTCCGGCTTTGTACAAACTTATAGAAATGAAAGATAGAGAAAATAATAAAAGTATATGCCAATTAATATTTCACCCATCCATAATGACCTCCAGGCCTCCCATGACAGACGCTAGCCATTTGGCCGGACAGAAAAAATTTCAAAATCATCTTTCTTATGCAATTTTCTCTTAAAATTAACTATAAATTAAATATACAAAGTTTTAGCAAGTATAAATACTCCAATAATCCTTTTTATTGATAGAGATAAGTAAGGGTGGTTTGATAACCCCGAATGAAGATCTATGCAATTTGATTCCACGTTATAAGGTTTTTAATAACACTGCTAAACACCCTAAGGTTCTAAGAAATACACAAACCTCCAACATCCGCTACTTGTTTGGAGGCAAACAAAAAAGCTGCACTTATGTTTCTTCATGGAAAGTAGGATCTCATTTTATTGATCATAGTGGCTTAACAAGGATATAAAATATCTTTAAACTAGTTGAAAATTAAGTCTCATTGACAGATTCGTCAGACAAACTAATATAGTTTGAACCTATGATACTATGTAATATTCTTTTGGGCCCACAATATAGTCTTTTCTCGTTCCTATTAGCTCGTCTATTCTTTGGTGTTAAAAGCAAAAGCATTTATCAGTTTTTTAGACTGACTCTAAGAATCTAACAAATGTTCATCAATTCAAAAGCAGGAATTGGCAACTAGATAATGTTGTCTTTCTCTTCTCAACCATAATTTTCCTTTCTTTCTCAACTAAAGTCATCTCTATCATATTGAACAAGCCTATCATTCTGCATTCTCCACCTCATTATGCGCGATCCTTTTTCTCAAGAACACTTTTTCTCAAGCCATGAATTGTCCGACCACGAATATGAAATAATAGGCACTGACACGAGGAATAATGAAAAATGAGAGAAGAGTAAGAAGGAAAGAGAGAATAGGTGAAAGACGAACTAAATTCATCAGAAACCCAAACAACAAAAACAAAGATTTCATTTTACATAAAGCCAACAATGCAAATAAACAAGATTTATAATGTATGTTTAACCAAAAAAAGAAAAAAAGAACCCAAATTACTAGGAGATGTTAAAAATCTCCTTCCTAATTAAATCTTGAAAAGAGATTTACATAGCCTTTAGAGATGGAAACCCATACAAAATATGTATTGCTCATTACTAATTAGTAGTCAACAACTAATAAAAATACATTCACGATAATAGCAAATACAAAAGGTTTTGTTCTCTTTCACGGCTAACAACTTTTTTCTGCCTAATCTCTAATCAAATCCTACCTCAACTGATTGCGTACTCTACATTTAATAATAAAAACATTATTAGTCTTTGCATTACAATTTTGGTAATGAAGGAACTGGGACCAGATCAAAAGCATACTTTTGTATGTAATAGAACAGGATATATCATTAATAAAGCATGAACCATTTTCGGCTAAAGAGTCCGATATAGAGGGTGAAGAAGAAGACAACCTTCTCTACACATCTAAAAGGCTGAATATGCGTTAAATGATCATGGATTAGCAAAAGAAAAGATGCAGCGGACCTGAATTGAGTCTAACTCAACTTGCCGTAAATTGTTCTCCACCCCCTTTGTGTAGTCCCTTAAGGTTGTACCTTTAGAAAGTATGTTTGCAACTACCTACACATCCAATGGTCGATAAGAAAAAGATACAAACCAAAATTTGACAGACATTAGATGAAAGAAATAGGAAAAGATGTCTACTATGTAAACACTTATGCCAAAAATAAAATAAATAGCTTAAAGGGGCTTCCCACGCTACACAAATTAAACTCCAGTCCTGTTTTTAACATTCATGACAGTATTAATTCACAACTTAATACAGTTGAGAGAGCTGTACTTGCATTTATGTGTATATCTATATATAATATGTAAAGCGAGGATGTACATTTATGAAATGGTCGGTGATCAACCACCGCAAATCTAAAATGTCCTGATTCAATACATTACAGGACAATGAACCTAGCATTAACTAAGAGTTCAACATTATTCAAACTAAAAGAAGCAACAGTAGTAATTAGGAGAAAGTCAATTGAAAAAGGAGGGAAAAGAAAAAGTAACTGAATTACATCGTCATTTTTGCATTCTTCCAATTCTTGCTCAAGTCCTTCCAATGAGATATCATCACTACCACCACCAAAAACCTCAATTCAGTAACTTAAAAATGATTCACATATGATGAACACAATTGGCTTTGAATGTTGTAACGAATCTTTTTCTAACCTGGCAGCATCCTCTTCAACAGTCAGGTCGCCTACAAATGCTCCTAAATCAAACACATTTCTTGGTGCATCATCTTCTATGCCACCATAAGACTGATCTTGCTGCTGCAATTCATAGTAAAAGAATACACATATGGAAATTAAAAAGAAATGAGGGTCTTCAAAAAGATAAGTATTTTAAAGGGTTCAATCAAGAGGGTTACCTTAGTGTTTGTGTTGTTTGTTAAAGTGATTGGCATTTGCTGTATTTTCAGATTTTCCATCTACATAAAAGGAGCAGATCAAGTTAACAGCAACAAAATTAAAGAGAATTCTTTACTGTGAAAGTGTTAACATCCAGTCAATCAACGGACGCAGATTCAAACAGTAATCAGCAATGCAATAGGGTATGATCTAGAAATAAATAAATAAAGCAAGCCGAAGATACCGATGACGGTGGTGGTGTTGCAAAAAACACCATAAACTTTACTTTTTTACAATTTTATCATATGACTTTAAAATTTTAAAAAACCGGTATACAAATATTCATTTCAATTTAAATTAGTAAATAACAAAATTTAATTACAATAAAAAACATTAAAATTAAGATTTTAGTAATTGATTATATGATTTAATTACAATAAAGAAGTTATGCATTTAATTAAAATTAAAATATAAAAAATAAATAAAAAGGATAAAATAGTGATAATTCTTTTTATTTTTAAATTATTAAAATTGTTTAAGAAAATCATAAATGTGATTTTAATATCAATATTAATTAGTTATGAAATTATAAAGCATAAGTAGGTTCTAAAGTATATTTTTTATGATTTATAATCTATAACTTTATAATTAATCAATATTTATATAAAGATTTTTCATCATCAATACTTAATTGCTTAATATAATTTAAAATTTATCTTTTGACTTCATAAGATAATGAATAAATATTTTTTTATAAATTCATCGCAGTCTTCTTCAAAAAAGATATTTGATATATATTAGTGTTAGTAAGATAAGAGATTTTTTTTTCAAATGAATTTCTATAGTGTCTTATACTTTATTTAATTAAATACATAACTTTCTTATTGCAATTAAATTTTATATTAATTACTAAATATTTTAATTTTAATTTATTTATTATTTATTTGTTCTAATTGAATTATTATTTACTAGGCTCGGTTCGTTTGCACCCTACCGAGGTTTCAATTCAAAACATATAATAATATTAACTTATGATTATATAATGTTAATCATGGCATTAATTACATTTATCAAATAATCTTCATTAATAATATGTATTTTAATTATTAATATCTTATAAAAGAATTTAAGAGACTTTTAAATTTTGTTATGTAATAGGATTTAAATTATAACTTTTTATTTTAATTTTAATTAATTAATTTTACTTTTATTGTTAAGCTTAATCACCAATTAATATAAAATTATGTCATTTTTTTTTAAAACTACATAATTTTGTCGAAAATCAAAACTACGAGTTTTGATATAAGTACAATCTAAAAAGAAGAATAGGGCTCTATACACATCCTAAATTACAAACCATATTATTTCTCTGATCCCATTTCCTCCTCCTTCATGACTACGTGGCCCTTCTCCTCCTTCAAGTTTCTAGTCCTCCTCTTTCGCATTCACGACTACGTCGCCCTCATCCTCCTTCAAATTTCCAGCCGTCCTCTTTCGCATTCACAACTACGTCACCCTCCTCTATATAATATATGAAAAATGATATACTGCAACGAATTTTTCCATCCTAAAAGTTGAAATTATTGGTTGTAAACTCCTTTTCTTTCGTTGCTCATAGTCATAGGCTGGTAATGGATCCATGTGTGAGTGTACCCAGTAACTCACATGGTTATGAAAGCCATGTGTGTGTCTCTGTCTCATGTAACATGCTCATCTTTGTGCATCTTTGTGTTGCCCTGACTTTTAGTGTTACTAAATAGGATAATTGTTAGATGTACATAGATTAAATTAATAAAAGAATTTTACATTGCTCTATACTAAATCTATCTATATATTATTAGTTGTTAAAAGTAAATGGTTTTATTTAATTATTTTTAATATAAATTGGAAATGATATAAATTTAAAATATTACTTGAGTTAAAATAAAGAAAAGACTTGGCAACATAAGAATCATGGATATTTTATATATTAAAAGAGGTATGAGGTGGACAAAACTAAATTTAGCACAACAAAGAAATAGATAAAAATAATACTTAAAAAAAGACCCATTAAACATGGTAATGGAAAGATTGATGCATCACAAAGTTATATGCATTTTATACTAAATTTTTTATTAAACTAATAAAAAAACCATTAAAAATGACATAATATGTATGTAGAATAGCATGTAATCCAACAATTATTAGGTAAAAGTGTAGGTAAAATTAAATCAGTATACACTTGTGCTTATTAATTTGTGGGACCTATAATCAAGCAAGTAGATAAATACATTTTTTTATTTTTTTGCTTTTCTATTTTGATATATTTGGATTTAACAAATGTCAAATTTAAACGAAGCTTCTCCAAATTTTCAGTCCATTGAAAATTCACTTATGAGCCCAATTATGGTCGATGCTATTGAAAATAATAAGGCTGGAAACTCAAACAAAGAAATTAATACATCTATTGCAATTGAAGAAAATGAAGAGGAGAATCCATATTGTGTACAAAGAAGGAAGCGAACATCAAAAGCATGGTTGGAGTTTAAAGAAGTTACTCTTTCAGATGGTTCAACAAAGGCAGAATGCATTCATTGTAAGCATCGACTTGCAATTAACAAGATTGGTGCCACAAAATAGTTTCTTAGACATTTGAAAGGTTGTACAAGGAGGCAACACAACATGACAAGACAAAAGGAAATTACTCTCACTACAACCATAACAAAGTCATAAGTTGTAAATGCGGTGCAAAATTTTAAATATGATCAAGTTAAGATAAGGGAGATCTTGTCCTATTTAATCATGGTTCATGAGTTGCCTTTTCTTTTTATGGAATATGAAGTATTTAATTTGTTGATGAAGATAACAACTCCGCATTATCAGAAGGTTAGTCGTACAATTGTAAGAAAATATTGTTTTACAAGTTATGAATTGGAGAAAAAGAAAGTTTTCACATTACTTAAGAATGTTGATAGAGTAAGTGTGACTACTGATTTGTGGAAGTCGAGCAACTAGAAGATTTCATATATGGTCCTTACTTGCCATTTTATGGACTCTAATTGGAATTTACAAAAGTGAACTCTAAATTTTTGTGATGTACCACCACCTTATAGTGGAGTTGCTATTTGTGATGCATTGCATAAGTGTTTAATTGATTGAAAAATTAAAAATAATGTGCGGACAGTAACTATCGACAATGCCGGTTATAATGATGTTATTGTTCGGATGTTGAAAGATAATCTTTCTTATAAGAATCAACTCCCTCTTGGTGGCAAGTTGTTTCATGTAAGATGTTGTGCTCATATCTTAAATCTCCTAGGGCAAGATGGGCTATCTGAGATTGAAAATATAATAAAGAGTGTTCATGATAGTGTGAAACATATTACAGGTTTAGAGGCTCGTCTTATTATGTTTGGTAAAATTGCAAAGCATTTAAATCTGTCTTCAAAACATCTTATTATTGATTGTTGTACAAGATAGAATATGATCTATTTTATGTTATCTGCTGCTTTGGAGTTCAAGGATGTCTTCCCTCGATATCAACAAAAAGATCCAACTTATCATTATTTGCCTAGTGAGGAATATTACTACAAAGTTAATGAAGTTTGCTCATTCCTAGAAGAATTCAATGAAGTAACTAACATCATTTTAAATATGGATTGTATAACTCAAAAAATTATTTCTTTAGTTATGGTGATTGTATAAAGCTGGTCATTTTCAAAGCTGATTTTTTTAGTCTTATATGAAAAACTTCAATATTATTTAGTTAACCTTTAATATGACCAGTTGCATATATCATATTGTTCTAGTTGCTTATTATGTACACTTTATTAAAATAAGATTAATATTGAAGTATTATTTCAGGTATCGAATAACCAACATCAAATTTATTTCTTTTCGAGCTTTATAATATTAAACAGTTTTTGGATGAAAAGTATGTGGGCTAAAAGGGTTATATGCAATCAGTGGTTCAAAAGATGAAGAACAAATTTGATAAGTATTGTGGTGATTGTAATCTGTTGATATCTATGGCAGTTATTTTGGATTCTAGGTACAAAATGCAATTGATTCAATTGTGCTTTTCCTTAATTTATTCTAAGGATGATGCTATTAAATATAATACTACAATTCGAGAGACTTTGAGTATGCTTTATAATGAGTATTTTGAGGTTCGTAAAGAAGATACTAACAAAGAAGTTCAAAATAAAAACAGAAAATAGAGTTCTTGTAGTAGCTTTACTACGAAGGGAAAAATTAGGAGAACAGTAGAATTTTATAGTTGTATAAGGATTGCTTAACTAGTATTTGAGCTAGTGAAATCTGAATTAGATGTGTATTTGGAAGAAGGCGTTCATATTTACGAAGATATTCGTTGTTTAATGCATTTGAATGGTGGAAGATGAACAATTTAAAGTTTAAAATTTTATCAGAGATGGCATGTGATATATTATCAATTCTAAAAACAACTGTTACTTCAGGGTCGGCTTTTACTACCAGATGTAGACTAGGTGATCCATATCGAGCGTCCTTGGAAGCAGATACAACTCAAGTTTTATTATGCGGTGAAGATTGGTTGCATGCCTTCTATAGGATAAAAAGAAAAAGAAAAGTAAACTCAGACTCTATCTGATATTTACATATTTACATTTATTCTTTAAAATTACTAATTACTTTTATTTTATAGAAGAATACCTTAATGGTGCGAGTAAAAGTTTAACTTTTCAGAGGTTTTAGATCATTGCAAGCTGCATAATATCACTTGTAGTGGGACATGTTGTTATATTCTAATTTTATTTGTTGTATTCATGGAGTTTGTTGAACTCTTTATTTTTATCAAGAATTTGATTTAATTATTTTAGTTTCTGAATTTATATGTATATTTTTATGTACAATTTATTTATAATTGCAAAATTAATAAATGCATATTTGGTAAAATTGAGCTTGTTTAACGAGTTTGAAACCAAGCTTCGAATCAAGCTCAAAATCGAGTCGAGCTTGAGCTTAGCTCGTTTATATAAGTACCGAGCTAATAATGAGCTGAGCTTGAGTGTAGCTCGTTTATATATAGTATCGAGAAAATTACGAACCGAGCTCGAACCGAGTTTGAGCATATGAAAATTATAACAAGCAAAGCTCGAGCTTTAAAATATAAAACATTATTGGCTCGAGCTTAGTCAATTTTTTGCGACCGAGCCTAAACATTGAAAAGCTCGGCTCGACTCGTTTGCGCCCCTATTCAATATTAACTTTTTTTAAAAGTTTATCAAAATTAGCAGTATTCAATTACAAGTTTGGTAAAGTCTGTAAAAGTAAATAAAGTATTCAAAAAGCCATTGACTTTTATAGACATAAACTTTTATATACTTTGAATAACTTATTATATATTGTTATGAATAAAAATATCAAGAATTTTTTTTCACTTCCTCTTAAGATTTCAATAGACCTTTTTTTTTAAAAAACTTATTTTTTTTTCTCAAATTCTCCTGCATTATCGTCATAATTCCTCTTCACTATATTTGTCATCTTAAAAAGAAAAAGAGATTGGATAAAACTCAAAAATTAAACATTATTTACTAATAATTATTTTTTGTACTTATAAATATAAAAAGAAAAGTTAATCAAAAGTTCTTAGTTTAATTTTAAGTGGGACTCTCAATAAAATTATGAATTTCAAATGAAGTGTCTAGTATTTTTGAAGGAGTACTTTGCGTAGATAATCTCGCCATAGACTTTTTAGGTTTTATTAAGAAGCTCATTTAGATAATAATTTTATTGGTAAAGTGATTGTTGTTGGTTTAGGTATTTATCAAATAAGTAATGAACGAAATATAACGAGTATGACATGAATTTAGTAGTTTAATTAGAGATAAATTGTAATGATGATTTCTTTATGAAAAAATTATTATCTTGATAGAAAAAAATAGTGTTCGTATTATAAGGTAGAAAATTAGAAGTAAATCTGGATTTGACACAGCAATAAAATAAAATTCATTACTTGGTACATAAAGTTTCAAATGGAACAATGCTTGAAGTAAACATACAAAAAAGAAAAAGAAAATAATAAAAATAGAATAGTTAATCTTATTTTTAAATAATTAAACAGTAGAGAAATAATAGATTGTGAAAATCAATAGAAATCAATAAAAGTCTATTAATGTCTATAAAAAAATTTTCAAGTAAAGTCTATGAAAATCATTTATAAATTCATGAATTTTTACAAAGTCATTAAAAATTTATGAACTTTTTAAAAGTAATTCACTTAAAAGAAATCTTTAATTGAATACATCTATTTTAGTTTCACCAATACAATTGTTAAGCATACTTATATCTGGCAGTATATGATACTTATTTCTCTTGTAAATTTGATAAGCATAATTTTGATATCGGCAATAATTTTTCGCAAGCTAGATTAACATTAAAGAGCCTTGTAAGTATTACATTCAAGTTCTCTTTTCGCAAATTGTAAGATTAATATAAAAAGGAAATTAGAATGAGTAACTGATATTACAATGGATAATGTAATCCACATTAGATGTATGATTATTAGCAAACATTTAAAAAATACCATATTAATATATATTTAACATATGTATTATAAGTGCTTTATAGATTTGATTGATGTTGGACTATATCTTAAATTTATTTATGCAAAATTTATTCTAAAATTGTAATTTGGGGTTTAAGAATCATAATGGATAATATACTCTCTTAATAAGAGGTATACGAACTCGAACCTATTTAAAACTTTGATTTTCATATATGTACATCTCTTAAATCCAGTTAATATTTATCCACATATTATCTAAACCCACCAAAATCTAATTACATTATATATTCATAAATATATTTTAGAAAAAAATTATCACAATACACAATAATTATTATGGACCTAGTGGAGAAATATGAAGGAAATATTAATAGGGAGAGATAGAGGAGAAATAGGGGGCAAGTAGGGGCCATTGCCCCCTAGATAATTAAAAACTTTGATAGTATATAAGAACATTGTTCTTTGTCCCGTTATAGCATCCTTAAATTAAGATTAAAAAACTAGATTGCCTCCCTAATTAGAATTTCTAAGTCCGTCCCTCGAGAGAGGGATTTAATATGTTAAAGGTGTGAGTACAATAGTGCAGTATGGGCTAGATGTTGGCTTAATCTCATATTCTAATATAATATCAAATGTGAAGGATTTAGGGTACGACCATAATCTCTGAACTATTTTATAGAAAAAAATAGATGGGGACTTTATTGTTATCAATGATGATAAGAGTTTATTAAAATATGTATTAATCTTAAGGATTTCAAAGACTGGAGTTATTTATTGGTCATAATATTAATTATATTGAGAAGGTTGGTGGAGGGATGTTATAGTGCCCAACCCTTTGTGTATGTTTTGCAAAACACAAAAAATGTGGTTAACACAGTTAATGCAGTTAACATAGTAAAGAATGACATTATAGATGACAGGTGAAAAAGGAGGGTCAAAAGGAGGTTCAGATGTTGATGTTCCAATAGAAAGGAATAGTAAGGAAGAGAAAGGGTCATAGGAGTTTGTTAGACACTAAACATTTAATAAAATATATGTTAATATGGTTGGTTTAACTGATAAGGAGGATGAGTTACAGGCTACCATGTAAAAGGTAAGAGAGTCTTGGTATAGATTTAGAGTAGGAAAGGATAATGATAAAGAAACTTCTAAAGGTGAAAGGATGCATGTTGATATTATCAGTGATATAAAAAATGAAGCAATAGATGATGATGATGATAAGATATCTAATAGTTTATGGTAAGGATAGTATTATAATATAGTAGCAGTGATATTGGTAGTTATATCAATAAGACTGATGATGAATTAAGTAATGATAGAGTTAAAAGAACTAACTCAAAGATTAGTTTTGACCGAATATGAAAAATCCATGTCTTCTATTTATGCATGACTTTTAAGAACATAGCTGAAGTTAGAGATGCTATAGCAAAATACACTTTACAAAAAGGGTTGTATGTCCACTACCAGGAAAATGAGACAATAAATGTTACAACTATATGCAAAAGGGATGCCCATATGTATTATTTGGCAGTCCTTATAAAAAATGGTGTCCATAGGTATTATTAGTCAGTCCTCACACTGGTAACACCTTTACTGTCAAGACATCCAACCCACACTATAATTATAATAGAAATAATAAGACCAAGTTCTATAATAGTAAATTCTGCGAAAATAATTCAAGGACATGATTATAAGCCAACTAAATATTAAGTTGAAGGATTTCAAGGCTTTGGTTAGAAATAAACTGAAAATAAGTATGAGCTTCCATGTTTATGGGAAGCAAATAAAAAGAACTACAAGAGACGCTGATGGGATCTTTTAGAGAAGAATTTGCCTTATTGCATGATTATGCAATAGTGATCTTGAAAACATTAGGATCAACATGCTTTACCAAGTCCTATGCATTAGATAATCTTAAAGGTAGACTAACCTTCAATAGGTTTTATATGCTTGGATGCTTATAAAAGTGGTTGGAAAGGAGGGTATAGACCAATTATGGAGTTGGATGGATGTTTCCTTAAGAGGGTGTGTAAAGGTTAGTTATTATGTGCTATAGGTAGAGATGTAAAGTTTTTGGTTAGATGAAAATAAAGGTTTTTGGTTTTAAGATCTTTGAAGGATGACTTACAATTAGGGGATGTTTATGGTTTCATTAAAATATTAGATATATAGAAGGTATGTAATGATCTCATACTTATTTCAATTACATGTACATCGTCAAGTTTAAAAATACTTGAAGTTTTAGTTTTACTTACTTTGTTTTATATATTTGTAAGAACTTAAAAGTGTAGTAATGGAAATATTACCACAGGTTAAGTATAAAATTATGCTAGACATATCTCTGCCAACTGGGCTAGGAAGTGGAGAGGTGATGAGAGGAAAATAGCATTTCAGGATTGTTCTAAAGCTACTTTTGGGGCTGAATTAAAGAGCAGGTTACATGCTTTGGAGGAGTTAAGAGAATAGATTGTTCAAGATGCATTTAGTTATGATATTGAGAGTAGGTGCAAAGCATTTTACGAAACATAAGTGAAATGTGATGTTGTTGACTACAATATATCAGAAACCTTTGGAGGCTTGATGCAAGGTAATAATTATAATGTTTGAAGAAATAAAGGTATAAGTGATGAATATGATCTAAAAGAAGAGACTAGAAGCTAAAACATGGATACTACATGTTTCACCAAGGTGCATGAAGAAGCTTGATAAAAATAAAGAAAACTCATTTCAATGACTAATGGAGTTTAATGGAGATACTACTTATGAGATCGCATTCTTGACAGATAAGGATAACGAGCACACAATACATCTTGTAAGAAGGACATGCACTTATCGAGAATGGGATCTTACAAGGATCCTATGTCAATATGCGATATGTGTGATATATTTTAAAGATGACTGATAACCTATTTGTGTAGCTACAATCTAAGGTAGTGAACATATCAATGTAGACTAGCACTAACGGTGAGTATCAAGGTCGTATTCTCGGGAAAGGGTGATCCTAGAACTACTACAGCGTCTTATGATATCTAACCATAACAAAATCAATGAAGTTGCTATTCTATGATTAAATGTAAGCCAGTGATTAACTAAGTGTCAAACAGACTGAAAGGATTTTATGAAACAATCAAAAGAAAAAGCAAACCCAAGGGGACCTAAGCTAGTTGGATTTTAGTGAAGGTAGAGATTATATTGATTATCAATTGCGATTACCCATGGATGAATTCTTAACTGAATTCGGTTTCCCTCTCGAGATAACTGAATTCCTAAACCTAAGAACCTAAAGTTGGACTCTCTTCCTAACGATCGATTATTAAATTATCATTAAGCTTTAATCCGCCTCTATTAAGTTTTGTTAATTCTTAATCCGACTAGTCAATTACCTTTATCTTTAAGTGATCGTTAACCATTTCTTGCTATTCAAATTTCTAATTACTAAATGAACTTCTCAATTATATAAAGCAATCTAAACACCACAACTCACAACGTCTCATGAATAATATGATTTCTCATTAATAATGAAAGCAAGAAGAAACAAGCATTGATAATCAAAGTCTCATAAACATTAAAAGCAATCCAATAACATAGGAACCCCAATGGGTTCAATTATTCTAGCTATTCATACTAATAAGCAACACAAAGTAAAGAACAAATTCAAAAAAGTAATTTGAAAGCATGTACACCCTTTTTCTTCAAGTTGGATGAAAAGCCCTAAATTCCCAATTCTGAATGATGAACCCTAAATTGCCTCTTGAATGCCTCCCAATCCACTCTTGATCTTCAATTTGATGTTTAGACCAATATAATCCTTCATTCAATAGATGAAATAGTCTCATAAAGTCGAATATTGAAGTCTGGAAAAGGATGGCTTATGAATGTATGTGTGAAAATCGAGTCAGAAAATCGAACCCTCGCTCAATAAATCGCATTTGCCTTATAAATCTCTCAGCACGGCCGTGGTCAAGCCCGTGCTGATCAGCACGGGCGGAGTCCAAGCTGTGCTAGACCTCCGCGTCTCGCAACTTAAGGCTTCTTCCTGGCCATGCCCTTGCTGGTACTGAGCCACCACAGGGCGTGGTGGCCTCGGAAACCATGCCAAAATGGCACTCTTGAGGGCAAGTGTTAATGGTTCAGCACGACTAGAGTCTAGGCCATGCTCAACCTTGGAATGCTAGTCCTTGCTTAATTTTTGATGGATTCTGATCCGTAATTGCGCGTATTTCCCTCGACTATTGATAATGTCCATCGATAATCACCTGAAACATGAAAGGAACCAAAACACAGGTGATTCTGGCATAAAACAAGATAACTATGCATAAAAACGTAAGTAATTGGGCATATAAACATGTATAAAATGATGCACATCAATGACTACCTTGAGCACTATGTGGACCATTGGTATAAAAAGGACACTAATCTCAAGGCTTATACTTATAGTATTCAGTGTGTACTAGGAAAGTAGCATGGGAAGAAAGGATAGAACCTCTAAAATTTTTTTAAAAAAAGCTAGAAAGACCTAAAAAGATTATGAGAAAATATAAGGATAAGCAAAAGAAGACTGGCGAGCTTTTTAGAGAAGGAAAATAATAATGACTTTTAGGGTGTGCAAGGAAGTTAGTCACAACTTTAAGAGCAGCATAAAAGAAAGAACTTCTAAGACTCTAGTAATTAAATTAAACTTTCAACTTTTTTTTTAAAATGGAAATATATGAGGTTATTTTTTGTTTATGTTTATTAGGTTAATATAAGGAAAATTGTGAAGAAACATAATGTGGAGTCAATAAAAAATGCCAAATCTAGCAATAAAAATGATATTGGCAATTCTAAGATATTGAAGGATTTTTTAGGTGACAAACAAAGCAAAACAAAGGAATTAGCAAGTAGCTATTCAAGTGTAGATGTGAAGCCAAAGAGCCGTCTTGCAAGATATAATGAGTTTTTATATATTCAATACAACTCTTTTGAGTTTCTTTATTGCCAAGCATTTCACAAGAAAAATCCCTGATATGCAAAATTCAAGTAATCAACCAGCCTCACATTTCACAACTTCATGTGGTTAACCTGCCCATCAAAGTACACCATGTTATAAAGGCATGCAAATTTCAAGCAATTAACTTATGATTGGTAGTAGAGCAAAATGAACAATAAAAGGTGTAAGGCAATAGAAGATAAAAGGTATTATAATAATATTGGAGCTACAAGCTTAAGGTAAGTTCTTATATGTAGCTTTTTTTATTTATATAAAATAAGGATTTTGTTTGAGTTGTTCAAAAGTATATTATTTTAGACTTTGTCATCCAAACCAAGACCATTGTTCCGAAATAGCCAACTAAAGAGCTAATAAGCAAGATGTTGAGATCCTCAAGAATGCCACCATTGATAATATGAGGGGTGTGATTCGGGAGGAACTCTAATAACTTTTGACTAGGATGGCTGCAAATCAAGCTTCACTTACTACTCTAATTGCATCAGCTAATACCCCTGTTGTTATTGATACAGTTGTGGTTGCCATTAAAACTCTTACTGTATCTATCATCGCCGTCACTGCTGCTGCCAATGCTAATGGCAAAGACCCTGCTAGAACAGGAGTGCCCCAGGATTTTTGGGACTTTGACGAGTATCTGTTGGACCAAGCTAAAAGGCAGACGACCCTTGCCACTAATGAAGTAGTGAGTGGCTTAAGCGCCAGGCTTGACAAGATGCAAGGCATGCTGGAAATCAAAGGCTTGGAACCAACTTATGATTTCGAGGAATTAGTATTGACGGTTGAAGACAAACTACTTGCTAAGTTCAGGATGCCCGAGATGAACACGTTCAACAGGACCGGTGATCCCAAGATTCATATAAAGCAATATGTAACTATTATGGGAACTTTTTCGAAGACATGTCCCAACCCAAGCCAGAGCTAAAGACTGAACCAAATAGCTTATAGAGAACCTTCATCGAGCTGGGGCATCACTATCCATGGTGTTCCATCACCTAAAATAAAGTGGAGAACTCAAACCCTAATTGTCAAAGAATAGTCGTAAACCTCATAATGGTCAGTATTGTGAGTATCACCAGGCTTTCGGGCATGTGACAGACTAGTGCAATCGTCTCAAGCATGAGTTTCAGGACTTGATTGACTATGGAGAACGGTAAGTTGAGCAACTTCTTTGCTATGAATGTAAAGACTTATTGGGACAGCCCTCGAGCAAATATGGTTCAAAATCCACTATTCGAGGCCTCTTTTGGCTGACATTCGAATTGAGGATATTATGCCAAAATGGCTAAGGGTTAGATGATTATGAAGCGACTTGTGAGCCTTTATCTTTTGGAGGTTTGGAAGGAAGGAGAAAAAAAGTCAGTCATGGCCATTGACATCTAGTACAACTCTAGGGATGAGTGTGAAGTCCAAGACACTAGGGCAATAAATATCTAGGCAAATAATGACTTTGACAAAGAAGCCAAGTCAGTGGGTAAAAACACGGGATCCAAGAATAAAAGCAAGCCAAAAAACTTCTTGAAGAGAATAATGGGTTACTAGAGTAGCTGAAGAAAGAAAATAAGAAGACCCACATCTAGGAATTGCTGATGCACTTATCGGATCACAAAAGGCTTTAATCCGGGCCTTGTCTAATTTAAGCATTAGCATGGTAGCTACCCCCAAGGAAATGATCAAAATAGTAATTGAAAAGACCACCTAGATGATAACTTTCTCGAATGAAGATTTACCACTTGAGGGAAGAGATCACAACAAGGCTCTCTATATAGTAGCAAATGTTAAGGGGAAAAGAATCCATGTATAATGGTGGATGATAGGTCAGCCATCAATGTGTGTCCTTCTCGCATACTTCATAAGCTAGGAATGATTGCGAAAGATCTAAAGCCATCAGATATGGTGATAAGAGCCTATGAAAAACAAAGAGGGACATGGAAAGAACATTTTCAGCACTGGTGAAAATAGATCCTATAGAATCCTAGTTGGAGTTCACCGTCCTAGACATCCTAGTAACTTCTGCATTGTTTTTGGAAAGGCCATGGTTCCATGCCCTAGGAGGAGTTTCTTCCACTATGCATCAGAAGGTAAAGTTCCCTCATGAAGGCGAGAAAGTAACCATCAATGCCGAAGGTGGTAATGTTGTCTCGGCCATTCAAGAAGTTGTGAAAGAGCTGGAAGCCCCTATTGGATTCCAAGTTGTTGTTCTTTACGAGGACTATATGGATTCTAAAGTAGCCAACATGTTTAGGAAGATGGATTTCATGCTTGGAATGGGGCTAGGAAAGAACCAGCAAGGTATGATAGAGCTGCTATACTTTATAGGACAGAAGAGTGGACACAGGCTGGGTTACTGTGAGGATGAAGATGAGGGCAAACCAAAGGGTAAGACCTTAAAAGACATATTTGTCCAGGAATACAAGTGTTATTCTAGGGAGCCTTAATCTGTTACAGTAGTTGGGACTGAGGTACCAGGATTTGAGATATTTAAGAACCTGATCGTCGATAGGATGGTTGATATGAGTATCAAAGAAGTCTAGGAGAAGGTCACCACCAAAGTTGAGGAGCTAAAGCTGGAAGAGTTTGTCATTTTGCTTGAGAAGCTGAGGCAATAAGAGCTAGCTGCTCTGATAGATGAGCATATTATTGATGTATTTTATGATAATATAATAACGTCTGATCTATATGAGGACGATGTTTCTTTCATTTCAAAGATCAATGATATGAATAATAATTTTGCTTACTTGTGCGATATTTTTCTTAATAGTAGTGTGCATTTTGATAATCATGACATCTGCATTTTTTGAAATTAATTTCATACAAATTGATTCATTTAATTTAGGCACAAATGAAAATCTAAGAAACATTGCGATAACTCATGATATAACTCTTGAGGAAAGAAGAGAATTAAAAGAATAATGGAAAAAAGAAAAGAGGTATTTGCTTGGTCCTATAATGACAATGCCAGGGTTAGATAGAAGGATAGTAGAGCACAATATTCCAACTTATCTGCACATTAAGCTGATTAAGTAGGAAATTAGAAGGCTAAGACTAGAATGGGCAGAGAAGATTCAGGAAGAAGTTGCTAAGCAGGTAACAACCAATTTTCTTGATGTGGTTGACTATCCCGAATGGTTGGCAAACATCGTCCCGCTCCTGAAGAAGGATGGTAAGGTTAGAATGTATGTAGATTACCGGGACCTAAACAAGGCATGCCTTAAGGATGACTTTTTCCTTCCTCACATAGATGTGATAGTTGATAGTGCTGCTTCAAGTGCAATGTACTCTTTCACTGATGGTTTTTTCGGGTATAATTAGATCATGATGGTAGTGGTAGACAAGCCAAAGACGTCGTTCAACACCGAATGAGGGACATACTGCTCTAAGGTTATTGCCTTTTGGACTAAAGAATGCAAGGGCAACTTATCAAAGAGTAGCCACTACCTTGTTTCACGATATGATGCACAAGGAGGTTGAGGTGTATGTAGATGAAATAATGGTAAATTCCAAAATAAGGGAAAGGCATTTCCAAGCTCTTGATAAGTTCTTAGGACGAGTAGAAAGGTATAACTAAAGCTCAATCCAAAGAAGAGTGGATTAAGAGTAACTTCATGAAAGTTGTTGGGGGCACATAGTGAGTCAACAAGGAATTGAAATTGACCTCAACAAGGTTAAGGCTATTCAAGATATGCCAACGCCAAAGATAAAGAAAGAAGTTAGAGGATTTCTAGGACATCTGCAATACATCAACAGGTTCATTTCTAAGCTCATAATGGTTTGTGATCCTATATTTAAGCTCTTGAGGAAACACCAACCCATTATGTGGAATGAACATTATTAGAAAGTCTTGGACATAATCAAAGAGTATCTGATGAAGCCGCCAGTACTAAAGCCACTAAAGGATAGAAAGCCGTTGATTCTATACTTAGCTTTGGAGGTGGAAGCCATAGGGGCAATGATAACGCAGTGTGGCTTAATGACATGGAGCATACGGCCTATTATCTTAATAAGAAATTGCTAATTTTTGAGTCAAAGTATAACCTCGTAGAGAAGACATGTATAGCCATCATATGGGCTACGACCAATCTTATAAGGCATAAGTGATTTCAAAAATAGACCTGTTGAAATACTTGTTCGAAACTCCGTCTCTTACAGGAAAGTTAGCTAGATGGTTAGTACTCCTAATAGAATTTGACATCGAGTATGTCACTAAGAAGGTAGTCAAAGGTAGGGCTGTAGCATAGTTTTTAGCTTAAAATGAGATTGAAGGGGACGACCATTGGGATCTAGAGTTCCCTAATGAGAATCTGGGGGCAATTCAAATTCAAAAGTGGAATATGTACTTTGATGGAGCCATAAATGCAAGAGGTGTAGGGTTAGATGTAGTTTTGATCACGTTAGAAGGAGAGGTGCTACCAATGGCCAGGAGGCTAAACTTTAAAGTGACTAATAACATGGCAAAGTACAAAGCATGTTTATTTGGATTAGAAGCTGCTGTAGTAGTAGGAGCGAAGCAGTTGATGGTCTATAGGGATTTCATGCTAGTGATCCAACAAGCCATTAAAGAATGGGACGTAAAAGAAGAAAGGTTGAAGCCATATGTCAATTATCTCAAGACTCTAGTTTGTAATTTTTCTAAGTGTCCATATTCATACACTTGTCACGGGATGAAACTAGATGGCAGATGCACTAGCTACTCTATTATCGATGTGGGACAATCCCTCGTAACTTCCAATGAGGCTATTGGTGATCGTGAAGTCAGGAGCACCTTGTAATAAGAAAGATCAGATAATACAAGTCCAGATGGGACTAGAAGAAAAGCCTTAATTCTATGATCTAAAGAGGTTTGTAGAGACAAGGTGTATCCTGAGGAAGCAACTACGAAGGAAAGGTATGCATTGCAGATACATGCCATAAATAACCTCAGCCATGAAGGAGTTTTATACAGAAGAATGACTTCGAGTGTCCAACTCCAATGTGTTACTAAGTCAGAAGCACAGGTAATGATGGAAGAAATGCATAAAGGAGTGCGTAGGCCTCATATGAATAACATAATATTAACTAGAAAGGTTATGCGTCAAGGTTATTACTGGTTAACAATGGAAAAGGATTGTATAGCTCTAGTAAGGAAATACCATGAATGCCAGCTTTGCAGCGATCTGAGTCACATACCTCCAACTGAGTTACACAATTTGACATCCCTATGGCCTTTTGCAACTTGGGGAATCGACATCATCAGAGAGATAAAACCTCCTTCAAATGGTCACAGATACATAGTGGTGGCAATCGACTATTTCTCCAAGTGGGTTGAGGCTGAGTCATTCACTACTGTGGGGTAAGACAAATGGCTAAGTTTATAGAGAGGAATATGATCTACAGATATGGGGTCCCACATCACATTGTGACAGATAATGGGGTGCAATTCAGGGGCAAAACAGTGGACCTATTAGCGAAATACAAGATCGAGCATCATAGGTCTTCTCCGTACAAACCTCAGGTGAATAGAGCTGTAGAAGCATCCAACAAGAACCTAAAAAAAGTGCTCTCGAAGATGGTATAGAATCATAAGGATTGGTCATTTTGGTTACATTTTCATGCTTTGGGGATACCGAACAACTGAGCGAACTTCGATCAGTCAGACTCCATACTTTTTGGTTTATGGGACTAAAGCAGTTTTGCCAGTTGTGTTGGAGTTGAAATCCATGACAGTTGTATTAGAGGCTGAAATACCAGAATATTGGTGGGTCTAGCAGAGATACCAATAGTTGGCTCTAGTCGATGAAAGAGGATGAAAGCTTTATACCATATGTAGTTGTATCATAAACGGATAACCAAGGCATTTAATAAGAAAGTAAAGCCAGGAAAGATCAAAGGCGGTGATTTAATATTGAAGCACACAAGACCCATTGTATTTGACCCAAGAGGGAAGTTCAAGCCTAATTGGGAAGGCCCATACTTGATAAAGAAAATTAAGCCTAAAGGTGCTGCTAAGATCTTGGATTTAGAAGGAAACAAGTTCACTGAGCCAATTAACCTGGATCGTCTTAAGAAATACTATGTATAAAAAGTATATATAATAGAGAAAATAGCCTATTGATCAGAAAACCCAAAAAGGGCTGGTTAGGCAAAAATCATGGCAATGATAGAAAATAATCAGCTAAAAAATCTAAAAACGCTAGCTGGTGATAAGAGTTGTATCATGAGAAATCAAAATTTACCTATTATTTAGAATTTTTATGAAACATACATATGTTTGTTTATTATCTTGCGCACTCACTGGAAAGAAAAACTAAGCTAAAGTTTTAAGCAGAATAAACGAGATCTAAAAAAGAAGCATATTTTCATCTTCTCCTCTTCTTTGCATTTGCATCTGCATCTTTAGAATCAACAGCTAGCTCTTGAATCCTCTTAAACCCCGTAAATCTAGGAGAAGTAGTAATCTGAAGCTCGACCTAAGCTTTATAGTTATCATCTATGATTGGATTGCCTTAGTCAAGGTTGCGCTCTACATCTCGGCAAGGCCAGAGTCTCTCCATCTTGTCTAGAAAATCCTGTTTAGTGGGAAGCCTTCAAATTCAAGAGGGAATTCTAAAATTCGTTGCTTTTGCCCATATTGGCAGTAAAGTCTCGAAGGTGTGTAAAAATTGGATGTCTGCTGTCCAAGTAAAGTCACACAATCGCCATATACCATAAGTGTGACACGCTTAATTCTCCATTAAGGGCAGGTCCAGCAAATAAGCGTGTTTGGAACACCTTTCCAAGAAATCCAGCATTGTGGTCTACGGGGTGACAATGGATTGAACTTGCACGTGCTTCGACTTATATTTATCGATGTCCCGCAGGATGGTCAGTATTTCGAGCTTCTCGTGCAGCCAAATCTGTAAAAATAAAAAAATAATAAAAAGAAGAAAGAGAAAACAAAAAAAGAGGAAAAATCTAAGTTGAAACCCAAAAAGGACGACTTAGGCAAAAATAAAGTATGCTAAGTTGAAAACCCGAAAGGGCGACTTAAGCAAAAGTTAAGACAAAAGCCTGCTAAGTTGAAAACCCGAAAAGGCGGCTTAGGCAAAAATTATTGATGCAATAAAGACAAGAATCACAAATGATCCTTTAAGCTTTCAAGGAGGTCCAATGACAAGATCCAAGTCCAAAAGGATGCAAGAAGCTTTGTTGGGCTTAATTAAAGACATTTGGAGTGTTCAAATATAAGAAGGCTCAGCCCAAGATTTAGGATTGCGAAAAGGATCCAAAATCATCAATTTAGTGCAATAAGTTTGGGCTGAACTCATAGGTCTAATAAAATTCATTTGAAGCCTTTTTATTTTCATTTTTATTAGGTTTTTCTTAAGTTATGGTGTGATTAATTATAATTTAGAGTTATAAAATGGATGCACATAATTAGTTGTCATTTGGGAGTTACAAAATAAGTGACATCAATGTAAAAACAACCACTTTTAATGAGTTTTAAGGGGAAATAAAGGGGAAAACATGGGAAAGCTCAAAAGACATCCATTTAGGTTTCTTTGTCTTGTTTTAGCTATAAATATCAAAGCCAAATTCATTTGTAAAATAGAATTAATGAATGATAATCTTTATTTGCTCTTTGTGAGTGTTTTTGCTTAAGTTCTTGCATGAACTTTGAACTTATCAAAATATTTTTTAGTTTTTGGCGTTCTTTAACCAGAATCTTGTGTTTGATTCTTAACTTATCAAATCATACTTGGTCTGTGGCGTTTGGAGTTGAATTCAAGTGCTAGTTTCATTGTTGGAACTAGTTTTTCCTAACTTCACTTGAGGAGATCCTTGGGTTTTGGATTCATCTTAATTGGAGGGTGTTTTCTTGCATTCCATATATATCATAACTCATTAATTATTGGGGTGTATGGTTGCTAAGATGATGATTTCCTATCAATTATAAATAATAAAAAAAAGAGATTTGGTTGCATATTTGTAATAGGATGAGACTGCCACCAAACCATTGATGGGTTTTATACATGTCTAACCCAATAACAGATTCTGCCAGGATAATGGGTATAGGATCTTCTCCATGCTCCACTTGATCAATTATCCCAGTAATCCTGATATCTCCCCTTCTCTGAGGAGAAATTAGCAGAAATTGGGCATAAAGGTAAAAGTCTAGCATCCGAATCTAAACAGGCGTCCTTTTTTCTTTCATCTTTCAACAAAAGATTAGAAAATAATGGTAATGTTCTCACATAGAAAATAAATCTGAAATTGTTGTACGCTCTATTGATCATGGAAGTATATATATATATATATATATATATATATATATATATATATATATATATATAATGGTAATGTTCTCACGTAGAAAATAAATCCTGAAATTGTTGTGTTGTCTATTGATCATGGAAGTATATATATATACAATTGGAGAAGTTTTTTTATTCTAGAATATTCTAATCTCTAGAATTATCTCTAATTAATTATACTCTATCTTCTATTAATTACTCCATATTCTATAATATTCTACATTATTCTACAATATTCTCCCCCGTCGGAGCATAGATATCAATCATGCCCAGCTTGTTACAAAAGTAATCCACTCTAACTCCATTCAAAGCTTTCGTAAATATATCCCCTATATGTTCTCCTGTCTTCACATAACTAGTAGTGATTAGACCTTGTTGTAGTTTTTCACGAACAAAGTGACAATCAATCTCGATGTATTTTGTTCGTTCATAAAACACTGGATTAGCAGCAATGTGAAGTGCAGCTTTATTATCACACCAAAGTCTTGCCAGTAAAGACATTTTTATACCAATTTCCATCAGAAGTTGGTATATCCATATAATTTCACATGTTGCTTTTGCCATAGCTCTATATTCTGACTCCGCGCTTGATCGGGATACAACATTTTGCTTCTTGCTTTTCCATGAGACTAGATTCCCTCCAAGAAAAACACAATAGCCTGTAGTGGATCTTCTGTTCATTTTAGAACCTGCCCAATCTGCATCCGAGAAGCATTCGATTTGAGTGTGCCCATGATTTTAAAAGAGAATTCCTCGTCCTGGAGCTCCTTTTAGATAACACAGTATTTGTTCTAAGGCTGCCCAATGATGAACTGTTGGAGCTGCCATAAATTGACTAACAACACTAACTGAATAGGCAATATCAGGTCGAGTTATTGTAAGGTAATTCAACTTCCCAACTAGCCGTCTATATCTCTCAGGATACTCAAATAATTCACAATCTTCTGTGAATTTCATATTAGGATGCATTGGTGCATTGCACGGTTTTGCCCCCAGTTTTCTCGTTTCTTGCAGTAAATCAAGGACATATTTTCGCTGGGACAGAAAAATACCTTTCTTGCTTCTCATTACCTCAACACCCAAAAAATATTTCAGATTTCCCATATCCTTCGTGTGAAACTGGGAATGAAGGAAGGACTTAAGTGATGAAATGCCTGTAGAATCACTCTTAGTGATTACAATATCATCCACATATACCACTAATAGAATGATACCAGATTCCGAGTGTTTATAGAAAACTGAGTGATCAGATTTGCATTTTCTCATCCTAAATGTCTCAACAGCTTCACTGAATTTTCCAAACCAAGCTCGCGGGCTTTGTTTCAACCCATATAATGATTTATGAAGATGATATACTTTCCTAGACTCCCCCTGAGCAACAAATCCAGGTGGTTGCTCCATGTAAACTTCTTCCTTAAGATCACCATGAAGAAAGGCATTTTTGATGTCCAGTTGATGTAATGGCCAGCCATGTGTAGAGGCCAGAGAGATGAAAATCCAAACAGATGCCATTTTAGCAACAGGAGAGAAAGTATCAGAATAATCCACTCCATAAGTCTAAGCATAGCCTTTTGCTACTAAGCGGGCTTTGAGGCGAGCCACTGACCCATCTGGATTAACTTTGATGGTAAATGCCCATTTACATCCGATCGCCTTTTTGCCTGCAGGTAAATCAACCAATTGCCAAGTACCATTTGCATCTAATGCATTCATCTCTTCTATCATGGCGTGGCGCCAACCAGAGTGAGATAAAGCTTCATGCACTATAGAGGCAATAAAAGAATATGAAGAAGGTGACAAATGATCATAAGATACAAAGGAAGAAATGGGGTAAGTGCACTGACGCTTACCTTTCCGAATGGCAATAGGAAGGTCCAAGTCGGGAGAAGGATCTGATGATGAAGAAGCCATAGGTACAGGACATGAATCACTAGAAATCAGTCTTCTGGAATAGATATATTGAATAGGTGGTTGCTGAATTTGTGGTGGATTGGAGTCTGCAGCTACTATGCTGGTAGTTATATAAATCAACCAATCATCATCCTCAGCTTGTTCTAAAGAAGGAGATATAGAGAAAAACCGAGTGCTTTCGGAAAAAGTAACATCAGTAGATACCGAGTATCGATTAAGATCAGGATAATAACAACGATATCCTTTCTGAAGATGAGAATAACCAAGAAAGACACACTTAAGAGACTTAGGATCTAATTTTGTAACATGAGGACGGACATCTCTGACAAAACATGTACACCCAAAGATCAGTGGTTCGATAGGAAATAAAGGTTTATTAGGAAATAGAATACTATAAGGAGGCTTACCATGAAGGACAAAAGATGGCATACGATTGATTAAGAAACAAGCGGTTGAAACTGCATCAGCCCATAATGATTTAGGAACTTGCATCTGAAATAGAAGAGCTCTAGCTGTTTCAATGAGGTGCCTATTTTTCCTTTCAGCTACACCATTCTGAGAAGGTGTATCAACACAAGAAGTTTGATGAAGAATACCATTTTGAGTCATATAAGTTTGAAAAGAGTAGGATAAGTATTCTTTTGCATTGTCACTTCTTAAGTTAAGCACAAAAAGATTAAATTGTCTTTTAATTTCAGCACAAAAATTAGAAAAATGTAAAAATAATTCAGAACGATTTTTCATTAAATAAAGCCAAGTAGCACGAGAATAATCATCTACAAAAGTGACGAAATCCAGTTTTAGACACTACAGAACAAGGACCCCAAATGTCAGAATGAACTAACTCAAAAGGACTACTAGCCCGTTTATTGACTCTTGGACCTGAAAACACACGATGAGGTTTGGCAAACTGACAAGACTCACAATTTAAAGTAGATATACTAGAAAACTGAGGATATAACTGTTTAAGTAGTGGAAGTGATGGATGACCCAATCGATAGTGAATATCGAACGGACTGAGGGCACTAGAACATGCAATGAGTTTAGGCACCTGAGTATCCAATATGTATTGACTCATGTCCTCTACCAATAGTCTTCTTCATTATAAGATCCTAAAAAAGACAGTAGTCAGGAAAAAATGAGATTCAACAATTTAATGCTCGAGTAAGTTTGCTAACAGAGATTAAGTTGAAGGAAAATTATGGAAGATATAAGACAGATGATAAAGAAAGGGATGAAGTTGCATTAATAGTGCCTGAGCCAATAACATGTTAGGGCGATCCATCTGCTAAACTAATAGTGCTAGAAGAGGAATGTTGTTGAAAAGAGGAAAATAGATTGGGGTTACTTGTCATATGATCTGTAGCACCAGAATCAATGACCCATTTTGATGAAGAGGAAAGAAGACATTGACTTGGATTACCTGAGTCGGCAATAGCAGTGATAGGCTGCGAAGGAGACCTTAATGTCTCTTGATATTGAGAGAATTTAGCATATTCATCTGCAGAAATCATGATTGTCTTATCAGTTGGTTGAGGAGAAGGAGTAGCTGCAATATGCGCAGACGGATTCCTTTGAAGCCTATTTTGCAATTTCTTGCAAGTTCGTTTTGTGTGTCCGGGCTCATGACAATAGTAACAGACAACTCCCCCTTGTTCTAGAACCCGATTACTTGAACTTCCCCCTTTATTAATATTCCTGCTGAATCGCCTAGAATCAGTATTTCGACTGATGAGGGCATTAGTCGGCTGAGATGGAGCAACTAATGGGGTTGATTCATTGCAGACAACCCTACTAAAAGTCTCCTGCAACGTTGGAATTTGGGGACTGGAAAGAATTTGAGATTTTACCGACTCAAATTCAAGATGAAGACCAGCAAGAAAACTCATTACAGCTATTTGTTCTCGTTGAGCCTGTTGGACTGTCACGTTAGGACTAAAGGGCAATAAAACATTAAGCTCCTCATAAGTACGCTTAAAGTTCATAAAATAAGCAGTGAGAGATTGATCTTGTTGTTCAGTACAATGAAAGCTCTGGCACACATCATAAATACGAGAGATATTGCCTTTACCCGAATACATAAAATCCAGATAATCCATTAATTCCTTAACATACTCACAGTGATCAATGAGAGGAAGTATTTCACCGTCAATTGAGTTCTTCAACTGTAAGAATATGCGGGCATCATCTGTTAACCAAGCTTCCTTAGTATTGTCATCCGAAGGATTATCTATTAGGTGATAAGCCTTGTTGATGCTTCGTAAATACACACGTATAGTCTTGCTCCATCCACGAAAATTGGAACAATTTAATTTTTGATCCGTAATTTTTGTCATTGCCGGAATGATATCAGTAGTGACAGAAACTGATTTGGTACCACTCATGATTACAACAGTAGGTAGTAGAGAACAAAATGGATAATAGCAGTGTCCAAATAACAAAGACACAAACAACAAAGAAAGAAACACCACAAGAATCTCATAGTGCTGCTCACTAGGGCAGAAAATTATTTTTAACAAATGATTGCTCACTTTGGCAATCTGAAGCAAAGGAAGATCACATAATCAGATTAGGCTCTGATACCATGTAAAAGTAGAAAATAAATCTGAAACTGTTGTGTTGTCTATTAACCATGGAAGTATATATATATATACACATTTTGAGAAGTTTTTTATTCTAGAATATTCTAATCTCTAGAATTATCTCTAATTAATTATACTGTATCTTTTATTAATTACTCCATATTCTATAATATTCTAGATTATTCTACAACATCCCAGTAATCCTGATATCTCCCATTCTCTGAGGAGAAATTAGCAGAAATTGGGCATAAAGGTAAAAGTCTAGTATCCGAATCTAAACAGGCGTCCCTTTTTCTTTCATCTTTCAACAAGAGATTAGAAAATAATGGTAATGTTCTCACCAATAGGATGAGAAAGTACCTCAGCAGGGGTAATGTCAAATAGTTCCACCAGTTTGTTAGCAAAATGATATTCCAGCCTTAGCAAAGCAATCAGATGAGAATAATCCATAGGGCCTTCAAGAATGTCAGAGAACTCTTCAATCATAGGGCACAACTCTTGCCCATTGAATCTAAAAACATGTTCTTTTAGACACCAAAAGTTGATAGTAGAATGAGTACCCATAATCAAGCTTGGTGTGTTGCATGGCTTTGAAGGATGATAGATGAATTTTTTTAAGTTTGATATAATCATCACCAGTTAAGGTTTTGATAAGGGTTTGTAGGCTTTTGGCACTTTTTTAAGACACATTTTGACTTTAGAAGAAGGAAAAATCACGTATGGGGAGTGTGAGGGGTGCATGTGTATTTAAAGGCCTGAAATCATAGTTAAAATCGGACTGCCATCGCAGAGCCAAATCGACTTAACACCGCGAGAATCGGTGTGTGATGTTATCGTGTTTTTCGGCTTTTGAGGAGCACCCTGCAGCCGAAGAAGCAATAGGAGTACGCCTAATAAACTATAGATAAAATTGTTAGATAAATGAGCAAGATAAAAGAGAATAAAGACTCAATCAAGAAAAAAATACTTGAGCCATGGTGTCATCATCAAAAGGCACAGGCCCTATTAGCTGGGGGATAGAAGAAGCATATTCGTCCTCTATGAACAGATGGTGAGATTCTCAGGCTCATCATATCCCACGAGGCTGGTCACTAGCTCCTCCCTAGTAAGATCAGTTTTTTAGAACATGGAGAGGGGTGGAGATAGGGGGACTCAGTGTTTGTTAGACCCCTACTCCCATTCGTAGATCCTCTCGCCTAAGTACCATGCCCGATAGGCAGGTCTAGCCAGCAAAATCCTCATATGCTCAAGGTCAGCCGTAAAAAGCATGCAGGGATCCTAATGATGACGCTTGCACAACTAGTTGCTATGAATCTACAGATTACAAAGGTAAGTATCTAGAAAATATAAAACACACAAATAACTAATAAATTTTCTTTTTACCATTCCGAGGTTAGTAAGTTGATCCACATGCGATGCACATGGACTTATGCCCAATCCAAACGGACGCTTATGCTCTAGCTCCTAGTGGCTCAAGCACGGGAAACCTCGAGAAATGCTGATAGGCTGTGAACCCACCAAGAGCCCAATCTCTAAGGCCCAGACCTGTAAAACAAAAGTTAGTAGTTATATTACGAAGCGAGCATAAATAAAGAAAGCAAGGCACAACTTACATGTACGGATTGTTAGAAGCTGCAAGTCCTCTTCCTCCCACGGATAGTGATGTCCATCTGGTGGTACAAGTAAGCGAGAGTTGTAGATCACAAATTGTAGGAAGATACCTGGTCTAGATCCAGCAGAGGAGCTAGATAGTGGAAGTTCAGTGAGTTTCCTAAGTCACTGAACAAAATGGTCCCGAAAAGATACACTAGAAAGGCCCGGGCCATCTGATATACCTCTCGAGCATTCTGAGGCACGAAGCCTTTGTAATGGAGAGGAATGCTCTCGTAAGTAATACAACGAGTGTTCTTGCATGCCGGCAAGAACCCGAGTAAATGCGGTCATCGGGATGCTGGTTGTAGATCACGTCGTCGAAAGGCACGGGGGATACCTATAAAGTCTATCCATGTGATAGCAGTAAAAGAGAGAGGAGACAATGTCAACTCATCGACTGAAGTATGACAAGTGTGAGTAATATCCATCCATCTATCGAGAAATGCATATACGGAGGTGTGATTCATTCTCCTCGTAACAGATGGAAGTTTAGCCACAAATCAATAATGTCATGACCCCATCTGTGGGCCCGTGACCGGCACTAGGGAATGGGTAGGTGTAAGGCCACCGAATCCCATAGTAAGCCTGACACTCACTGACTTAAATAAATCTCATCTCATCTAATATTATTGATTCCACAATTTTGTAACCATTAAATTTACACATTTAATTCGGTCTGCCAGAAGAATTAGGCTAGACCTGAAACTACAAAGCATTACAACTGATACATCTACTATTTCAACTGCGGAGAATCTAAGATTTTATAAATTAACATACCAAATCAAATACACCACCCGATGATGAAGGAGTCGGGTTACTAGATAAGAGTCGCGGGAAGACTAACAGTCACGGATCTGAAAAATAATGAAAATGAGACTGTTAGTTTCGAGAGTGAGTTAAAATCATATATCCAAAAATATTTGCATATATTTCGATCATACATTTATTTAATTTGAAATAAACATAAGTTATGTAAAAACATACGTGTCATGCCATGCTTAAATAAAATAATTTTCACACACAACGGGACGGAGTACTTCAGTAGAACCCTAATCCCAACACAACATCTCGATCAATCTCATTACTGACATCTCGACTAATCTCAACTCTAACATCCTGACTAATCTCATTCCAATAGGACTGGCGCCCAGAGAGCGAAGCTCGATTAAGAACCTTACCTCTAGTCTGGTCACTTGACTTAGCCTTTCGGCTCTCTTAATCCAACAAGTCTAGCGCCCAGAGAGCAAGCTCGATCAGGGTCCTTACCTCTAGCCTGAACACTTGATTTCCAATTAAGCCGGCGCCCAGAGAGCAAGCTCGATCAAGAACCTTACCTCCGACAAACACACTCTACTAAGCCCAGAGAGCGATGCTCGACCAGGGCAAGTCCTAATCTTTTCCTTTTAAATTTACCTATTTACCCTTTTTCCATCACTCTCGGATTTATACCGGAACACTCATCAAACTAATATGTTCTACTGTCGTCCCATCCCGTATCATCATGTAATAATAAAATCAATGATAAAGGAAGAACATACATGAATAATAATTAAAAGGCATAATACATATGAATAATAATTAAATTAATAATTAAACTTGCAATAAAATAATCATAATAGCAAATCAAAAATTTATGCATGACACGTGCATAACCGATATATGACTTTAACTCACAGCTTTGGCGACCTTTTAGCTCTGCTCCGGTGCCTCGGTTGGAGCAAGCCGAACAGACAGATTATCTAATCACAGAAAAACAATTTATCAAAACGCTGAAACAATTGACCATTAACCCTAAGTCTAGATTCCTAGGACTGACTGTCTAAAATCTCAACTCGGGTAAATTCTACCGAAAATTCGGCAGAACCTCCCTTACAACACAGACGTTTACCCCCTGTAAAACAGGTCTAGGACCTGCCAGAAAAACACTACAAATATCCAACAATTCATACAATGGGAGTCGGGTCCCAAGACTTCACTATTTTCCCGACTCTGCCATACAGCACAAAAATCACGACTACGGCAGGCAGTCCGACAAACTATTATTTTTGACTCACAAATATCATCTAATACTCAACACAAATCAATAAGCATAAAATAAATCAAAGAATTCTTAAATCAATGGCCAGAGAAAATTATCGAGACGCTTGATTGCTCGGTCGACTCGCCTCAGCCGCCGGAGTTCGATCGACGATCCGAACACACCATCGGACTCAAAACGACGCGCTGATGACGATCCCGCTTCCGATTTTCTGATCTGACCCCCAATCATCCGGAGCGATTTACGGATGATCTCGGTCGTTGATTTGCAAACGAAGCTTAATTGCCACGAAACTTGTGCCATTGTGAAGCTTGAGCTGAGGAGAGTCGGGATATGTCCTCCGATCATCCATCCTCCGCCGGAGCTTGCCAGAGAAATCTAAAAAGCCGGCTGCCCCTATTTTCTCTCTCCATCGCGAACTTCCATTTCCAGCCACCCCAGTCGACATCGCCGCAGCCAAAACAAAGCCAAGACCGAGGGGAGTCGATCGCCACCAATATTCGCGGCCACCGACGCCGAAGCCGGAAGTTTCGGCCGCCTTGCTCCCACGCTTCTACCGACGCTACTGATGCCGAGCTCGCCGCTAGCTCGCCACCATCCGCCCCCGCCACGCCACGGGCCCGGAAGGACACAACCGCCACGGCCTCTCTCTCCTTCCCCGACACCTCCCTCTCTCTCCTTTCCCTTCTTTCCCGATTTCTTTTCTTCTTTCTTTCCTTCCATATCGTCTTTTGGCCCCCAAACTATTCTTCCTCACCATTTGGTCCGTCAACTTTTCTAATTGCTAACAATTTCTTCCAGTAAAATTTCTAATTAACCCTTAAACTTTTCTTTAGCCTTTCAATTAAGCCCCTAACTATTTAATTTGGGCCAAACTAGAATTATTGAAAATACACAATTACATAATACCCTTGCCGACACATTTATTTATATAAATACCAAACATACAAATTTCCATTAAACCCCCATATTAATGAAATTATACTTTTAATCCTTATTCCAAAATACATTTCCAATTTAGTCCTAACACACAATTAAATTAAATAACCAATTTGCTAAATATTTTTCAACTTAAAATTTAATACCACTAACTAAATAAAATACCCATTTCCTTAAAAATTCTTTTATAAAAATATCCTTTACAAATTCTTCCATGATTTTCCAATATATAATTTTATTTATATATATACTATATATATATTTGGAGAAAATTTGAATAACTAAAATATAATTATTTCTCAAATAATTTACTTAATTAATTTTTTAAAAATTCAAACTAATAGGATATAGAAAATAACTCCTTATTTATCTAGCATTAAAATTCCATTTAATTCATTCCAACTAGACCAAATAAAAATAAAATAAAATTAATTTAAATAAAAACTCATTTATTAATTATTATTAAAGAAAATTTCCGGGTATTACGAATAAAAGCTAGTGTCGTCGATCCTAGCCTGGACAGAGCATAGGGACTCGTCAAACCACTCATGGGCCTCGTAGAAATTTCTGGCGAATCACTCTGGAAAAGCGAAACGCACGTATATAAACATAATACACACACAAAAGACTCCAAACAAGTGAGTATGTCATTACTTTATTGTTATTTTACACTAAAAATGGTTTTCAGCCTGTGCACCGTCGATTCGAACTATGCAAAGCTGATTCAAACTATGTAGAGCCGATCAACTCAGCATAGAGCCAGATCGGCACTACACAGAGCCAATTAGCTGTGTGCACAGCCAAATCGGTTCTATGGTTTAGGGCACCATATTTTGTTTTATAATTTTTCATAAAATTATGCATATTTTGGACAAATAACATGTATATCTAGTGTATAAGTGGTAGAAAATAAAGTTTAAAGCTGAAAAAGTACCTCTCTAACGGCCGAAAGCACTTGTGAGTGTTCAAGTTTGCCAAAAGAGAAATTTCTTCCCCTTTGACAAGCCCAAGGTCATTCTGGTGAGAAATTAGAGGTGAAAACTCCCAATTTGGTGCAATCAGAGTGTGCGTCCTGAGAATTTTAAAGATGTGTCCACCACTCAAAACTAGTTTCATAAAATTTGGTTAAGAATTGGTTGAGAAATCAAAGAAATAATGAAAAAGGATTTGAGAAAAAAGTATATAGAAATGAGATGAAGTGAATGATAAATGGGGTGGAAGGATATATATATGTCCAAAAAGTGGCAAAAATGTCTTTTAGGTCTTTGACTATTGGAAATTATATTTTGGTCCTTAGATGGACCAAATACTAACACAAGTCCCCAGAAGACATATGGAAGGTCAGTTTGCATCCTAAGGCGGGAAATTTTGAAAAATCACAAATTTGGTCCCTGACCCATCAAATTACATTTTAGTCCCTGAGTGGGACAAGTGTGGATATGACTTCCAAAGGACGTCAATTGAGTCAAATCGCACCCTAAGGTGGGAATTTCTAACCAAAAGTACCCGAAAGTAGAAAAGTACCAAATTGATCCAAAGTGGTAAATTATCTCTTGAAATGGAAAATAGCAAGAGAAAAGTCTTTACAAAAAGTAAAATCAACGGGCTTGGTTTCCAAATCGACGGGCGTGAATCCCAAATTGACGAGCGTGGTTCCCAAATCGACGGGCGTGGTTCCCAAATCGACGGGCGTGGTACCCAAATCAACGGGCGTGGTTCCCAAATCAATGGGTGTGGTTTCCAAAATCGATAGGCATGGTTTCCAAATCTCAACCGAAGTCTTCAAAATCTAAGCGGGTGTGGTCACCACATTAAATTAGAGCTTACGAGGTATGACTTCTATAGCTCATCAAGATATCCTTTTTACTACATCCTTGATACTATGATTTTTCTCAATTTATTTAATTGCATGCATGCTTATAAATGTTGACAAACCAAAAGTAGTTGTCAGCATCCATTCTCTAGATCTAGATATCGAAGGAATGACCAAAAATCTGATGATGAAAGTTATTGCCTTTCGTCTCGAGAGATTAAAGAGGGGCGAATCTGAGTAAAGGTTTAGAATAATTGGACTTAAAATTACTCTTTTAGAATCAATTTGGACCAAATTAACAAAAAAGATAAAGTTTGAGGGTGAAATGACAGTTTTTTACAAGTGCAGGGACTAAATCGTCAAAATTCTCAAAACTATTGCCCTTTTGAGCCAATAGGCTTTGCGTATAGTCGAATTAGCTCTATGTAGAGCCGATCACTTAGCATAGGGCTGAATTGGCTTTGTGCAGAGCTTATTGGCTCTCTACAGTGTAAATTGGTCATTTTTCGAAATCTGACGCCAATTTACGTGTATTTTCGACCTAAAATGTCAAAATTGGTAAAAGAAAGTTTCTCGAAGGTATTTATGATAATGATTGAAATTTTTAAATATTTTCATGATAATTGTTTAAATATAAAATATTTTATTTCTTTTTATTTGATATTTAATCTGATAAAGGGAATGGATAAAATTATAATTTATTTTTTCAAATAATTAAATGTTTATGTGTTCCTCTAGGGTTTCCTGAAATCCAACTAGTATAAATAGAATAATGTGGCCTAGGTTTAGGGCTGGCTACACTCCACAAGGTATTCTTTAAACTGCACTAATACATCGACACATATAGAGAGTTAGCCATTGAGAAAGAACTCTAAATTAGGAAACTAATATAGAATGGCAATAGTTCTTTTAAATCTCAAGCAACACTGGATTCTCAACTTATCTTCGATTCAACCGCTTCATTGTCTCTTGAGACTCCTAGAATAACCATCTACGAGGACAACCTAAGAGTTCCTATACATTCAGCATCATCAACATCATCTTTCCCATTAAACTGGTTCTTGTGTTCTTTTATGATTTTAGAAACATGATTAGAGTTTGCTTATTGCTTTTTTTTTATATAAATAATTAGAATAAGATTTCTTGTGAATTAACATGCTTATAAACTGTCGGGCATAGAATATGATAATATGAACATATGCTGGGAATTGAATCTGATAATAATAACATGTAGGATTTTGAATATGTTAATATGTCTGCTTTTGGCTCTTAGATTTGATTAGTCAAATGATTAAAATCTAAAATTTTCCATCTTCATTTACTGTTTGTCTTATTTTCTAGGGTTTGCATGATTTGCTTAGGGTTTCACTTAATTCTATATCTTTTGTTCTTTCTATTTAGTTTCATGCATTTTTATGTTGATCTTTCATTTCCTGTGCCGATCGGTTGTACACCTTTAAGCCCTAATTTCTCCGATTCTCGATGTATTTTTAAGATGTTTATGAACTGTACTTAGTTTTAGGTGTTTTTTTTCAATTTTCTTAGTTATAGGGCGGTTATAATAGTTAGATTTACTTTCTGCACTTTATTTTTTGCCTTATTTTGAATGAATCTAAATATATGTTGCATGATTGCCTAACTAAAACTAGTTACCTAGACATTAGCCTTAAAATTGGACCTAGCATGAAAACTATATTTCATTAGGTTAATTAATTGTAATTAGGCTTACATTCTAAAATCAACATAGACCTAGTGGTCTTTGCCATATTGTAATTACTTGAATTGGACCATATTTAGATTTAAGATCATATAATCAGCCTTATTATAAAAAGTAATCCATTAGTCTTAAAGGTTGGAATTCAACGCATTTGTAAATTGGGCTAGACTAAGAAGCCATGTATATAATTAACTAGTAAATTAGATTAATAACTTTGAATACGGGCTGGGCTTAATAAAATGGGATAGACTTAGGTGGATCTCACATGTTGTAGTGCTTGATGTGTAAGAATATAAATGTTGCATTTACATGGAATACCCCGTTAAATAATAAAATTAAAGATAAAGATACATAAATAGAGAAGTTGGCTTCCAGATCCATCTTTAGATTTGTGGCATAAGCTTCCTTATGGAATCGAGAAACGCCATTCATTAGTAAAAGTGTCTCGATGAATTACCCGAGTGGCGACTCTAATCTATGCGCTAGTCTCTATGATTAGTTAGCGTGTTTTCGATTAAGTTGAAAAGTCTTGCATTATCGTAGTCACTAAAGACACTTAGGTGTGCGCCTAAAACTGCCACCAACAGGTACATATTGGAAGGAATTCATAACCTCATCCTCGCTGAAGTCTAGGCTGATCATGGATACCTAGTTTGGGGGTGGTGTGTTGTTGTAGTTAGGTAGTGGGTTTCTTTTAGTGCTAGGCTGGTCCAGGTCAGTTAGCTTTCAGCAACAATCAAGTCATGGATTTTATGTTTCAAGTAGATACAATTATCAATATGGTGTCAGGGTGCTTAGTGGAATTTACAGTATGTGTTTGACTTGTATCCAGGTGTGTTAAGGTTTGGTGGATTTTTGAAGGTACTGGATTGGAGCATATGCCATTTTGCACCAGCCTTTCAAAGATTTTTGAAAGAGGCTGCTTAAAATTGGAGAACCTCCTTAGTTACTGAACAACATCCACATCAAGAGTTCTACTCCCTCTAGCTTGATAGTTCATCCTCTCGCTAGCTCGGACACTCTTCCTCTTGTCATTCTCAATCTCTTCAACTTGAAGTCCATCGTCGTATGAGTAAATGAACATCTTCAGATTCATCATTTATAGCCTCTCAACTCAAGCTGGAAGAACGTTTCAGACCATCTTATGAACTTGGTCCTTCTCAGAAGGTTTGTTCTTCATCAGCCTAGCCTTATTCCTCAAATTGGTTAAGAGATCAGAAGACTCATTCAACTTTTGCTCAGTGAACTCAAGATCTCTAATTGAAACTTCGAGATGAGTGCTGTAATCGTATTACTTAACAAAAGAGTTATATAAATCTCGCCACTCAGCTTTGGCAGATCTTTCTAAGCTATGATACTAGTTCATGGCTGGTTCTTCTAAGGACAATACAAATAACTTAACTACTTGGGTCTTACTCAGTTGAGTAGTCCCTATGATTGCGGCATATTGCTTCAGATGGACCTTCAAATTCTCATTTAACTTGTTCATCTTAGGCATTTTGAACTTAGAAGGCAGCTTGTCCTCACCAATAAGAACCAAATCATCAAAGTTGTAAGTCAAGTTCAAACCCTTGATTTCTACCATTCCTTGTGCTCAAGCCACCTTATAGCCTCATTAGTAGCAAGGACTGTCTCTTTCTTAGCCTTGTCCAAAATAAACTCGTCAAAATCCCAAAAGTTCTGAGGCACTCCCCTCCTTGTAGGATCTTCAACATTAGCAGCACCAATAGTAGCGGCAATTGCCACAACAATAGCAGTTTCAGTAGCGATAGCAACCGGGTCAACTACATTAAGGGGATTAACTATTGCAAGGGCAGCGAGAGCAACTGGAGTAGCCAGTGGGGCTTGGTTTGCAGCAATTCCAGCCAAAAGTTATTCGAGCTCTTCCCGAATCACACCCTTCATGTCATTAATGACAACATTCTTGGGGATCTCGACATCATTCTCGTTAACTCTTTCGTTGGCTATTTCAAGTATAGTTTCGATCTCAATCGCAAAAGGTTTACACCTTGGTCTTTCGAGATATTCCAACACAGATCGAATCTTCACTGAAATTGGTAACCTCTCCAGCTACCACTCTTTTATCTTTTCCAACCCAAATGAGAATCTATATGGTTTCAAACAAGGAGTTAGAATGATGCATGATGCACATGCAATGCATAAAATTAGAGGTTAGCAATCACAAAGAAAATTTATAAAGTACTACGCAGTCATACTTCCATTCTTATTACTCTCGCACATGGTTCGATGTAAGTCTCTCTTTCCTAGTAGTTTGGGCTTGTGCTTATTATCAACATGGGATAATAGTCTTGATGTGCATGCCAAAAGCTCTCGAAGTAGATTAAAGCAGACAAGGTGATAATTTTCAATATTAGAGTAAAGCCTACATATTTTTAGGCCCAAGGCTTGACATCACATGGCTTGGGCAAAGGCCCTCCAAGATGTGGGCTTAAACTCTTATAAGGGAAAATATCTCATATTGCAAGCAATTGGGTACCTAGGGGAGATTTCTACTATCATTACCATGGGTTGAGTCTTGGGTAAGGATAAAAGGCTCCCAAGTAAAAATATCCTTTCTTGGCTTGTTTACCCACTCAAGGGTCCATGCGATGAAGGAAATTTACTTATTACTTATGCTTGATGGTTAGCCAATGTCGTAATTCTAAGGTTCGAGTGGAACTAAATACCTACTAATCCACACTATTAGGGCTATAGGGACCAAAGTACAAATATGTGAAAATGGTGTAGTGATGCAAGAATAAACCGTTAAATAATAAAATTAAAAGATAAGGATACACTATAATCAACTTCTTTTATCCCTAGCGGAGTCACCACTCTAGGCGGCAGTTTCGACTACACACCCAAGTTTCTCTAGTGATTACGACAACGTAAGGCTTTTTAACCTAATCAGGAACACGCTAACTAGTAATAAAAACTAGCGCGGAGAAAGCAAGTCGCCACCCGGGTAATTCTCTGTGACACTTTTACTAATTGAGTGGTGTACTAGATTCTATAAGGAAGCTTTGCTACAATAGAATGGGAAAGTACCTCAGCAGGGGGCATATCAAATAGCTTTATGAATTTGCTAGGAAAAGGATCATCAAGCCTTAGCAAAACAATCAGATAAGTAGGATCCATAGGGCCTCCAAGAATAGTAGAGAATTCTTCAATCATGAGACATAATTCTTGCCCAATGAATCGAAAACATAATCTCTTGGGCACTAAAAGTTGATGGCAGAATGAAGAAACCCATAATAAAGCTTGATATGTTGCATGGCTTTGAAGGAGGAAAGATGAAATTTCCCAAGTTTGATCCATTCACCACTAGTCAGGATTTTGAGAAGAGTTTGGAGGGCTTTAGTGCTTTTCTAGGTCATATTTGAACTTTGGAGTTGTGAATCATGTATGGGGAAATGTGAGGGGGGTATGCATATTTATAGCCTCAAATTAGTGTTTTACTCAAACCATGCGACTATAGAGCCGAATTAGTTGACTATACAGCCAATCAACTATGTGATGTCATCAGGCCATTTTGAAACTCTTTGAGGGTTTTTTGACGTTTTCTCAACCCCCGGTCATATGTGCACCCAAAATATGATATTAGAAAGAAAATAAGGATAGAACATAGATTTGAATATCAAAAGTGTGAAATTTTATATACCAAAAATTTGAGTTTTATAAAAAAAGCAGCAAAAAGCAAAAATACAAATAATAGCAGAAAAATCAAAAGTTGGCGCTCTCTTCTAAATCTCCCAACCCCTCATCAGAGTCGGTATCCATCTCTTTGGTTCACAAAGTAGATAGCTAAAGCATCAAAGTGTTAATCCTACGTTGTTGGGCCTCGATCTGATGTTGTCGGTTATCCAGCTGTCCTAGCATACTCTCATGGTCTCTCTGAAGAAAATCCAAAACAAGATTAGTTAATATATTTCATACATGTATACATGCATACATTCTGCATATCTTAAATTATATTCTTACCCACCAGTCCTTGCCGAGGACGAAGAACTGCCTCCTTGCAACACCGACCGACCGATATACGTGCTCAAGATGATCTCTCTAGACCTGTGTGATTATTTGTATATGCTACTACCATTTTAAGAAAGAAAAGATGTGAAAAATCAAAAGGGGAACACAACTTACGTGTGTGCAAGTGCTCGGAGTAAACTCCAATGGAATGCAATGCTCTATGGCAAGCCGCTGCTCTATAGCACCGGCTGGACTTCAGTAGGAGACCATTGAAAACAACTCTCAGGCACCACGTCTAGCATCACTGTGGGAAGTGCCTCAGATGCGGCACCCATAGAGGAGCCCGAGATATGTGAAGGGTCTGGAGCAGCGAATGGACCGTCCCTCTGTCAGCTCAGGTGCTAAAGGCGCACAACATATGAACTATAGCAAAACATCTCAGTGAGTGATTGAGTAAAAGAGAAAAAAACTGAAAACTCGAGCAAAGTCAAGAATAAACTTGAGAAATAGTATCATCACCGAGAGGCATAAGCCCTAGTAGCTGAGGGATGAAGGAGATGTAATTTGTTCTCTAAGAGAAAATAGTAAGGGTCTTCAAAGTTATCAAATCCTTCTAGACTCTTGCTCAGCTCCTTAACCGAAAGATTGAATGGTCTAAAACATGGAAGGAGGAAGAGACAAGGGAACTCCACGCCTGTTAGGCCCCCTCTCTAAGCCGTATATCCTCTCGCCAAGAAACTAAGCTCGATAAGCGAGGCCAACCAAGAGCACCCTCCTGAGATCGAGGTCTGTGACGGAGAGCATGTAGGGGTCCCGAAGGTTGCGCTCACCTAGCCAATCGCTATAAATCTATAGATTGCAGAGGTAAGTAACTAGAAGCTATAAAACACACAAATAACTAATAAATCTTCTTTCTACATTGTCCCAGGTTAGGGAGTTGATCCACAGGCGGTGCACAAAGACCTGTGCCCACTCCAAAAGGAGGCTCCTACTCGAGCCCCAATGACTCAAGCTTGAGAAACCCCAAGAAGTGCTGATAGGTTAATAGTCCACTAGAAGACCAATCTCCAAGGCCCAAACTTGTGAAACAGAAGTCAGTAGTTGCTATACAAGTATAGAAAGCATAAGATAAATAAATTAGAATAGATGGGACTTACATGAACTGCATTCTAGAAGCCGTAAATTCTCTTGCTTCCATGCACCGTAATATCCATTTGGTGGTACAGGTAAGCAAGAGCTATAGATCCCCAATTGAAAGAAAAGACCTAGTCTAAATCTCGTAAAGGGGCCAAGTAATGGAAGTTTAGTGAATTCCCCGAATCACTAAACAGAATGGTCCCGAAGAGATATGCTAAGAAGGTCGGGGCCATCTGATCCACCTCCCTAGCATTTTAAGGCACAAAGCCCCTATAGTGGAGAGGAATGCTATGATAAGCTATGCATCGAGTATTCTTACATGTTGGTAAGGACCCGTGTAAGTTCGTGATATAACTCTCCTAGACATCAAAGCGTTCATCATGAATCGCATCGTTGAAGCGTACAAAAGTACCCATGAAGTCTATCCCCATAATGGCAACAAAGGAAACTGGGGAAAGAGTTAGCTCACCCATTGGAGAATAGAAGGTGGGGGTAGTATCCATCCACCTCTTAAGTAGGGCATATACCGAGGTATGATCCTTCCTCCCAGAGATCGACGGAAGCGTAGCAACAAATTGATGGAAGTTAGTTTCGTCGATCCTGGCCTAAACAGAGCTCGAAAGCTTGTCAAACCACTTGTGAGCATTATAAAAGTTTTTGAAAAATCGGATCCGATATAACATCGCTTTAGAAAAAGCATAAGCGTAGGTATGTAAACACAATGCACACATATAAAGACCTCAAACAGGTAAGTATATTATTTATTTATTGTTATTTTACACTAAAAACCCTAAAAACCGATTTTCAGCCTGTGCATGGTCGTTTTGGAATGTGCAGAGCCAATCGGCTCAGCATAGAATTGACTGGTTGTGCACACAGCTGAATATGCTCTATATAGAGCCGATCAGATTTGTGGGTTAGGGCACAGTTTTTCTTAATCTTTTCACAAAAATTCAGTGTTTTGAGCAAATAACATATAAATCTACTGTATAAATTACAAGAAATAAGATTTAATGCAAGAAAAATACCTCTCCGATGGTAAAAAATGCCAGTGAGTGTTCAATTTCACTAAGAGAGGGATTTCCTCCCCTTTAACAAGCCCAAGATCGTTCTAGCATGAAATTGATGGAGAAAACTCCCAGTTTAGTGCGATTGGAGTACGTTCTGAGAATCTGGAAGTTGAGGCCACCATTTTAAGACTGATTTTGCTGAATTTGATTAAGAAATAAGAGAGAAATCAAAGAAAGAGTGAAAAGGAATTTGAGAAAAAAGCAAAAGAGGAAATGGATAAAGTGGATAATGAATGGATGGAAAGTAGCTAGAGGGAAGTCTCTACAAATGTAAAATGGACAGGTGTGGTTCCCAAGTAATTGGGTGTGGTTCTCAAATCAACTGGTGTGATTCCCGAATCAATGGGCGTGATTTCCAAATTGTAGGTGAAGTCCTCAAAACTCAAGCAGGTGAAATCCTCAAATTTCAAAAGCAGGCAAAGTCCTTAAAACTCAAGCAAGTGTGGTCCCCACATCAATTCAAATTTTCTCATATTAATTCGAGCTTATAGGGCGTGACTTCTACAGCTCATCAAGATATCCACTTTATCGTATCCGTGATATTATGATTTACCTCAACTTATTTAATTGCATGAGTGCTTATAAATTTTGACAAACTAGGGGCAGCTGTCAACATCCAGTTTCTGGATTCAGATATCGAGGGAATTATGAAAAATCCAATGATAAAAGTTATTACCTTTCTCAAGTTTGAGGAGATCGATGACAGACGAATCCAAGTTAAGATTGAGAATAATTAAATTAAATCACTTTTCTAGAATCAATTTGGATGTAATTGTTAGAAAAAATTAACATTGAGGGGTAAAACGACCATTTTAGCAACTTCAATGAATAAATTGCCACAATTTTCTAAAATTTGAGCCCTTAGGACCAATCGGCTCTACACAGTGCCGATTGGTTATTTTTCATAATTCGACACCATTTTACGCATTTTTTTGACATTTAAACTCCTAAAAATATAAAAATAAGTTTCTAGAAGTGATTTGTGATAATTTTTGAATATAAAAGACTTAATTTAATTTTATTGGATATTAATTTAACAAAGGGAAAGGATAATCGGTAGCTTTTATTTTTAAATAATTATATGTTTATCTGTCTCTAGGTTCTCTGACCCTACTACTATAAATAGAACATGACACCTTAAGTTTAGGGTTAGCTACATTCCTTAAGGCATTCTTTAAGCTGCACTTTTATTTGATCAACATATATAAAAAGAGTTAGTTTTTAGCAAGCCACTGAGAAAGAATCCTAATTTAGAAAACTCATTTAGAACGATAGAAGTCTTTAGATCTCAAGTAGAATTGGATTCTCAGCCAATCTTTGGTTCAACTGCTTCCTCATCTTCTAAGACCCATAGAACATCAACCTACAATAACAACCTGAAGGTTCCCTTACATCCACACCATCAGTATTCTTTTCTCAACTAGTTTCTTTTATGTTTATTTATGAATCTAGAAACATGATTAGGTTTATTTTTTGATTGAATAACATGAATCACATTATTAGTTTTTGATTTCTTTCCATTTAACATGTTGATTTTGTTGGATTTTAGATATGATAATAGGAACATGTAAGGTTTTGAATATGATATTGTGATTTTATTGGATTTTGAATCTGATTAGTTTAATAATAAGGAAATATAATTAATGTGTGTTTGTTTGAATTAGATTTCTAGGGTTGTATGATTGAAATTGGAATCTGTCTTAAAATACCATATTTGTTACTGTCAAGTTAGATTTCTAGGGTTTATATATCTTTTTAGGTTTTTTTATTAAATTTTTATTCTTTTATGTTTCTTCATTTTACATATTTTAATCATTTTGTCCTCTATGCATGTAAGATCGGATCATAGGCGTGAGAAATTAGAGAAAAATGCAGAATTTACCCGTAAAAGCCCTAGAGCCAATTCGACTCAGTGTTTAGCCGATCGGCTCTATGCTTTAGACCAATCAATTTTGCACATTTTTTGGCCCTGATTTTCGAGTTTTTGATGTATTTTAGCATGCTTACGTACTGTACTTAGTTTTTAGGTGTTTTTTCTTTCATTTTTTAGTTATAGGAAGGGTTTTAATAGCTAGATTTGATTTTCTGCACCTTTATTTTTATTTTATCTTTGATTTATGCCAAATAGTTATAATGTGATTCTTAATTAAAATTGGACACATAGACCCTAGACTAAAAATTGGACCCAACATGAAAAATTGTAATCCATTAGTTAATCATACGGTAATTGGGCTAATTTTAAAATCAATATAGACCTAGTGAGTTTTTCACGCTTTAAATGAATTAACTGGACCATGTTAGACTTAAGATCACATAATTGGGCCTCTGGATAAAAAGTAGTCCATTTAGGCTTAAAGGTTGGAATCAAAGTATAATTTGTAATTGGGCTAAATTGCGGAAAGCCTTGTACATAATTAATTAGCAAGATAGACTAACAAATCAAACCTAGGATGGGCTTAAATAAAATGTGCTAGACTTATGAGGACCTCACATGATGTAATGAATGCTTATAAATATAATGTTGTATTTATAGGGAATAACTCGTTAAATAATAAAATTATAACCAAAGATACACAAAAAAAGAAGTTGGCTTCCAGATCCATCTCTCGATATGGCGAAGCTTCCCTATGGAATCTAGTACGACACTCAAATTAGTAAAAGTGTCCCATAGAGTTACTCGAGTGGCGACTCCATATCCGCGCTAGTCTGTGTGACTAGTTAACGTGTTCTTGTTTAGGTCGAAAAGCCTTGCTTTGCCGTAGTCACTAGAGACACTTGGTTGTGCACCCGAAACCGCCTCCCACAATGATCTATGCTGGGTTTTGAATATGATAAATGCTTTCTATTGAATTTTGGAATCTGATGATTTGAATAATTTGGGTGACATGTTAGGTTTATATTTTTCTTTTATATAATTATGTGATTGCATATATTTTCTGGGGTTATATATTTAAATTTAGAATATGCCATGTGAAGTCTTTGTCTTCTGTTAGTTCATCCCCTTTTATGTTCTCATTACTTTTATGTATTTTGGTCTAGTTTAATTTGTTTTTACGTCTTGTATTTCATATTTTTTGAGTATTAATCATATTTTATATCTTTTATGCATGTGATTTGGATTTTGGGCGTTGGAGGATCAAAAAATATGCGAAAATCGACTTGAGAAGAGTGCAGAGCCGACCGGCTTAGTGATGTCACAAATCGGATGTTCACCCAAATTTGACCTAATTTGGATTTTGTCCTTTTTTGGTAGTTTTGTACTTTGTAACTCAGTATTAGTGGTTTTTCTTATTTCTTTAGTTGTATGAGGGTATAATAGCTAGATTTAATTTCATGCACTTTATTTTTCTTTATTTTAGATGTATGCCAAATTTTTGCTATCTGATTGCCTAATTGAAACTGGACATATAGACACTAGGCCTTAAAATTGGACTTAGTATGAAAATTGTAATCCATTAGGTTAATAAGATGGTAATTGGACTTAAACTAATTTCCAATTAGTGGTCTTTTGCCATGTTTTAATTAATTAATGGACCACATTAGAGTAAGATCATCCAATTAGGCCTTGATATAAAAAGTATTCTGATATAAAAAGTAATTAAACACATAACTTGTAATTGGGCTAGACTAAGATGGGCCTTTGTACATAATTGAATAACTAATTAGGTTAACCATTTAAATTGGATTGGGCTTAATAAAATGAGCTAGACTTAGGTGGATCTCACATGCTGTAATAATTTATTGTAAAGAGTATAATTATCATGTTTATAGGGAATAGCCTGTTAAACAATAAAACTACAAACAAAGATATGCAAATAAGCAAGTTGGTTTCTGAATCTATCTCTAGATATGGCAAAGCTTCCTTATGGAATTGAGAAAAGCCACTAAATTAGTAAAGGTGTCTCGGAGAATTACCCGAGTGGCAACTCTATATCACCACCTAGTCTCTGTGATTAGTTAGCATGTTCCTATTAGGTTGCAAAGCCTTGAAGTATCATAGTCGCTAAAGACGTGTGCTCCTGAAATCGTCGCTAAAGACGTGTGCTCCTGAAATCGTCGCCTACAGTAAGTCCTAGTGAAAAGTACTAAGGCCATCACATGAGCTTTGGCTTGGTCAAAAGCTGAGTTTCCCTTGGCAAGGGGCTAACCTTTTTATACTAAGAGGAACTTATCCCTTTTTGCAAATAGTTAAGAAGTGTGTCAGCGCTACTTCACACAAAAAGGTGGTGATCATTATCAGTACAAGTCATCTCTTATTCGAGTGGAATATGGATATCCTTTATACCGAAGTGACCAGGACAGATAGGGACGTCTTAATTCTAATGCAAATGCAATGCAGGGTTAAGCTAATAATATTAGGTAAGGCAAAAAATCATTCACTCCTCGGAATCAATTTCCCATGTCCCTAATGGAGTCGCCACTATGAGCGCAGCTTTTCAAGGTCGTCCCTATATAATACGATCACGTCATAGAATCGAGGAACTATTCTTCATACTAGGCCCATTTTGAAATGAGTTATTCAGTCGAAGGTCCTAAGGCATGAAAAGGGCCTTAAGATCAATGAAAAAGGATTCGCCACCCGACTAATTCGGGACTAAAATCATAAAAGAACACAAGAACCAGTTTTAATGGGAAAGATGATGTTAAGGATGCTGGATATGTGGGAACCCTCAGGTTGTTATTGTAGATAGTTATTTTGCGAGTCTCTAGAGATAATGAAGCGGTTGAATCAAAGATGGGTTGAGAATCCAGTGCTGCTTGAGATTTAAAAATACTACTGTCGTTTCGAAATTGGTTTCCTAATTTAGAGTTCTTTCTTAGTGGTTAACTCTTTGCATATGTCGATGTATCAGTGTAGAGAAACAGATAAATATTTAATTATTTTAAAAAGTAAATTATAATCATTCCTTCCCTTTATCAGATTAATATCAAATAAAAAGAAATTAAAATTTTTATATTCAAACAATTATCATGAAAAATATTTAAAATTTTTAACAATTATTATAAATACCTTCTAAAAACTTCTTTTTACTAATTTTAGCATTTTAGATCAAGAATACATGTAAATCAGTGTCAGATTTCGGAAAATGGCCAATCAGCATTGTGTAGAGTTAATCGGCTTTATGCTAAGCCAATCAGCTCTGCGTAGAGCCAATTGGCTCAAATGGGCAAAAGTTTTGATAATTTTGATGATTTAGTCCTTGAACTTGTAAAAAAATGCAATTTTACCCCTTAAACTTTATTTTTTCTGTCAATTGGGTCCAAATTGATTCTAGAAAAGTAATTTTTAAGTCCAATTTTTTCAACCTTTACTTGGATTCTCCCCTCCTTAATCTCCTGAGCTTTGAGAAAGGTAGTAACTTTCATCATCGGGTTTTCCATAATTTCCTCGATATCTAGATTCAGAAAATGGGTGCTGACAACTGCCCTCGATTTGTCGAAATTTATAAGCATGCATGTGATTAAAAAAATTGAGACAAGTCATAGTATCAAGGATGCAGCAAATAGGATATTTAAAACAAGGGAAGGGCAGTTTTAGGCTCTCAATAGGTTTCTAGGAGGAGTACAAGGTCGAGCATCATAGGTATTATCCATACAAGCCTCAAGCGAATTGTCACTGCTATATTTTAAATAATAATTAATATGCATTAGCATATCATTAAACATGTTATTTGCATCATAATTTTGTGTAACACCTTTCACTAGATTAAGTGGTAGAAGGATATATGAGTGTAGTAGAGTTATGGGTATTTCAATTGAGTGAGGACAAAATTGTAAGGATAGTTGGAGAAGTTATTTGCAGTATAAGCTTGAGTGAGGGGTTAATTGATTGATAGAATTTATAGTGAGGGTTGTATGGGGAGGAAAGTTATAAGGACAAATGGCACCTTAAAAAGAGTGATAAGTGGCAATAATAATGATAATAATAATAATAATAATAATAATAATAATAATAATAATAATATGAAAAGATGAGTGGGGAATCTCTACCATTACCACTCCATTTCCTTTTCATCCTTTTTTCTTGTATTCTTTTTTTTCCTTTTTTCTCAAACTCCATTAACATCATTTGAAGCTTTTGATAGAGAAGATAATTAAGGTTTGAAGAAAGTTTCATTGTTGATATATTTAATTGAAGAGCAAGAAGCTTAATAGAGGTGGGTTTATCTTTAACTATCTATTTGAGTGATTAAGTTAGGTTTTTGGGTATTTTGGAAAAAACTTGATTTTAACCTGTAGTATTGTAATTAGGACATAATATAGAATGAATTATTTGTAATTTTGTGGAAAAACATATCATTTGGTGTTTGATTACATGAATTGTAGATATTTGCATGGCGAGACTGAGCGGAGCGGATAGTCTTGTCAGGTAGCCATTAGAACGTGAATTATGTGAGAAAAATGTGATGTTAAGTCATCCGACCCTAATTTTGTGGGAATTAATGTAAAATGGAATTGTTTGCTTGGTTGAAATATTGAATTGGTTGAGTTTGAAATTGTTTGTGAACTAATTGTGTGATTTATGTGATTAATATAACTTTGGTAATTTTTACCTAATATACTATCTAGTAAATTAAATGCTTATTGAGTTTCTAGCTCATCCCTTAGCAATATATTTTTTCTTTCTAGGTTAGCACAGTTGTAGATAGCTTTAGCTGTGCATTACTCCCTTTTGCACTGGTTAGCATTATCAGGTGGGCCAGAGGAGTTATTTCAAGCATAGGGGCATTTTGGGTATTTATGTGTATTTAACTTTTGTGTATTAAGCTTGTGATGCTACATAAGTTTATAAATATATGTTGGAATTATGTAATAATATACATTTATGAAGTTAAAAATATTGATCTTGTTAAACTAGTTTGATAAAATTTTCACTATATTTTCTTTATAAAATATTTTTAGGCCATATTTAATATGTGTATCAACTTAGCTTGGATTTAAAACCCTTATGATTCTATTTACAAGTTAATTACATATTTTGGTATTTATTTGGATGTTTTGAGTTTGAGTGTGACCGTTTTTAGTATCAGAGTGGAGATTAGACTGTTGGAACATGAGAATGAGTATGAGTATGCATGTATGTGTTTGTGTTATGCTATGGAAGTGTATGTGTTTGCGATATGTGAATGTAAGTTAGAATTGTTAATATGTTGTAATGTGCAAAATGCTTGTATGAGTGAATTGATGGAAATAAAGAGGATTAAGATCACATCATGCAAGAATATATTAATTATGCATAAAGCATTCATTATAGTAAAGTTTGTTAATGATATAGGCATGGATGAACACTCCACTAGCCCAATAGGTTCACATAAGTAAGTTCATGCACATCATGTTGAAGAAGAACATGTGATTGAAAATGAACCGCCACGAGGAAGAGCTAATGGGTATGCTCAATAAATAGCTGAAGAGTTAAGAAGATTAGCTCAACAGCAACAACATCCACCTCCGCTGGACACACCTGCATTAGATGCAAACTTTAGGAAGTTAAGAAAGCATGGGGGAAAAGAGTTTGAGGGAACAACTAATCTAATGGTAGTAGAGGAATGGTTGAAGTCTGTTGAAGGTGTGTTTACACAATTTAAAACCCAACCGACGAAACAAATGAAAGTGAGGTATGCAACCTCCTTGTTCCTTAAAGATGTAAGAAACTGGTGGGAGACAGTCTCGGGTAGCCAGGCACAACCATTGACCATGACATGGGAAGAATTATTGAAGGAGTTCAAGGTGAAGTATATACCACTAATATATCAAGAGAGGAAGAAGCTTGAATTCTTTGAATTAAAGCAAAATGAGATGTTTGTTGCTAATTATAAATTACAATTTACAAGTTTATCCAGGTATGCATTGGAGGAAGTGGCAACTGATGAACTAAAGAGAAATAGATTTTAGAGGGGTTTGAAATTGGAGATACAAGAGAAGTTAGCAGTGCAACCACCTACATTTATTGCTTTACAGGAAGCTACAACAATAGCAGAAGAAACATTCCTAGAAAGGAATATAATGGAAGCAAAGAAAAAGAAGACAACTGGGACATTTACTCCATCTTTCCCTAAGGGTACCTTATTTACACCTAGGGGAGGATTGGGAAGTAACAAGGAGGTTTCAAAGGCAAGGGCAGTTATCAATCTAGAGGACCAAGTAGTATGACTTCAGGTAGAAGTGGAGGGTCAGTGAACGTATAGAGTATTTCTAGGTTTTCAGGTAGAGGGCATGCATCTATTTGTGGCACTTATGGAAGGACCCACTCAGGAGAGTGTTGGGGGCCGAGAGTGCAGACTTGTTATAGATGTGGGAAACCCGGTCATTATGCCAATGAGTGTACAGCAGGCAAAGGAGCCACTAGTACCTATCATTCAGGGGGACAGAGTAGTGTGGGGGATAATGTAGTATCTATAGCGAGTGGTCGTGGAAGAGGTAGGGGAGGTAGAAATGGAGCTACAACAGCATTTATCCAGACTGATCATGTGAGTCAGTCCTTGCCACAGGCAAGAGTGTATGCGGTTAAAAGGTAAGAAGCAACTAGTTCTCCAAAGAAAGTGATTGGTATAATTCCTATTTATGGACATGATGCCCATGTGTTAGTTAACCAAGGGTCTACATGTTCATTTATTTCATGTGATTTTGCATTGAAAATGCATTGCAGCATAGAATCTTTGAGGCATGGCATTTGTGTTTCAATGCCTGCTAGAGGAGTAACCATTGTGAATATTGTAGTTAAGGCTTGTTCTATGATGATTTGTGATATTAACATGCCAGTAGACCTGATTGTGATTAATTTGAGAGATTTTGATGTGATATTGGGAATAGATTGGCTGTCTAGAAATCATGCTATATTTGATTGTTTAACAAAGGAAGTAAAAATGGATATAGATAGGGAAATGAAAATTGTGTTTACGAGTGACAGGAAAATTATACCTGCATGTTTGATTTCTGCTACTACTGCTTTGCATTTAATGCAATCTGGGTGTGATACTTATCTTATGAATGTTGTACATACTACAATTGTTAGTCCAGGGGTTTCAAAGGTACCAAGTCAGAGAATTTCCAGATATATTTGTAGAGGAATTACCGGGGTTACCATCTCAGCGAGAGGTAGATTTTGAAATTGAAACTATTCCAGGAGTTGCTCCTATTTCCATAGCACCTTACAGAATGGCACTAACAGAGTTGCAAGAATTAAAGAAGCAACTTGAGGATTTATTAGAGAAAGGTTACATTCGACCTAGCATATCACCGTAGGGAGCTCCAATGTTGTTTGTGAAAAAAAAAGACGGAAGTATGCGAGTCTGTAGCCATAATTTTCCTATTATAGAAGGTGCTATGGAAATTTTCTGTAACTAATGTAGAGTCGCATACTTTCGTCTTTTTTTTTTTCATAAACAACACTAGAGCTCCCCATGGTGATATGCTAGGTCGAATGTAACCCTTCTGCAGCAAATCCTCAAATTGCTTCTTCAATTCCTGCAACTCAATTGGTGTCATTCTATAAGGTGCTATGGAAATAGGAGCAACTCTTGGAATAGTTTCAATTTCAAAATCTACCTCTCATTGAGGTGGTAACCCTAGTAATTCCTCTAGAAATACATCTGGAAATTCTCTGACTATCGGTGCCTCTGAAACCCCTAAACTAACAATTGTATTGTCTATCACATTCACAAGATAAGCATCACACCCAGATTTCATTAAATGTAAAGCAATAGTAGTAGAAATCAAACATGTAGGCATAATTTTCTTGTCACTCGTAAACACAGTTTTCATTCCCCATCTATATCCATTTTTTACTTCCTTCATTAAACAATCAACTATAACATGATTTCTAGACATCTAATCCATTCTCAATATCACATCAAAATCTCGCAAATTAATCATAATCAGGTCTACTGGTATGTTCATGACATATGTACAAATACAGGTTCAGAGAGACCAATTTCAGCACGTACATCGACTGGTTGGGGCTGCAAGGAGACAGTTCTTCGTCTTTGGCAAGGATTAGCGGGTAAGAATCAAAATAAATTATAAATTATGAAATGCAAAATGTATGCATGAAATTCATGAAATATGTTAACTAATTCTCTTTTTTGGTTTTCATTAAAGGGACCATGAGGGACTGCAGGAACAGCTAGACGACCAGTAGTGTCAGCTTGATGCTCAGCAATAATGGATTAATATCTTAACCCTCCAGCTATCAGCCTTATAGACCCAAGGGATAGATGCTAAATGAGACTACGAGATGGATAGTTCGGGACGGAACTCCGATTTCTGACTTCCCTTTACTTGTACTTTTTCTTTTTTTGATTGAGTGTAAAACTTGACACCTTTGTGTAGACTTTTTATTTTTGAAGGTATAAGATATTGCCTTTGGATTGCCCCTATTTCTCATTTCTTGTATTTGTGTCTTTGTATGAGCTTGAGCGCCTAAAATCAGGTACACAACCAGGCTAGAAATTGTATTTGACTTTTGCCTAAGCCGCCCTTTCAGATTTTCAACTTAGCAAACTTTATTTTTATTTTTTTTATCTATTTTCTTTCATTTTTATGTACCTATTTTTGCAGATTTGACTACTTCAGGTATTGATTTCCCTTACCATTGCTTGATTCGAGAACTAGTTGCTCTATTTAAGGATGCAGATGCAAATTATGCGAAGAGAAATAAAAATTATGCTTCTTTTCATATCTCATTTATTTTGTTTAGAACTTTTAGTTTTATTTTTCTTTCAGTTAGTGCATAAAATGATAAACATACATATATATTTTGTTTGATAACAATCCTAAAAAATTTCATTCATTTAGTAAAAGCCCAAATAGGTACATTTTAGTTTCTCATGATATAACTTATGTCATCAGCCAGTCCCTTTAGATTTTTTAGCTGATAATTTTCTCTGTTTTGCCTTGACTTTTGCCTAACCAGCCTTTTTAGGTTTTCCGATCAGCATACTATTTTTTCTATTATTTTTTTCTTTTCTTTACATATGGTATTTCTTAAGACAATCTATGTTGATTGGCTCAGTGAACTTGTTCCCTTCCAAGTCTGAGATCTTAGCAGCACCTTTAGGCAGAATCTTCTTGACCAAATACAGGCCTTCCCAGTTCGGCCTGAACTTCCTTCTCGAGTTGAATGCAGTAGGCCTTGTATGCTTCAATACTAAATCACCAGCTCTGACCTCTCTTGGGTTTACCTTTTTATTGAACACCCTAGCTATCCTTTTCTAATACAACTGCATGTGGTATACGGCTTTCATCCTTTTCTTGTCAATCAAAGCCATTATCCGTCATGATGTGATGTGAGATCCCGTATCTGCAAATCAGGTTCCTTTGCATGAATCTGGCCATCTGCCTTGCCCCCACGATGGTGAATGACTCGACTTCAAACTACCTAGAGAAGTAGTCAATGGCTATGACTATAAACTTTTGACCATTCGTAGGAGGCTTTATTTCTACGATAATGTCAATTCCCCAAGCTGTAAAAGTCCAAGGAGATGTCAAGTTGTATAGCTCAGTTGGAGGCATGTGACTTAGGTCACCTGTATAGCTGACACTCTCGACATTTTCTTACTAAATACAATCCTTATCCATCATTAACCAGTAATAGCCTTACCACATGATCTTCCTAGTTAACACAATTCTCCTCATATGAGGCCTGCATACTCCTCTATGTATTTCCTCTATCACTACCTGAGCTTCTGTTTTAGTCACACACTAGAGCAGTACCCCCGACATCTTTCTTTTATACAAGACTCCCTCGTGGCTGATGTAATTCCTAGCTTGGATTTGCAATGCATTTCTTTCCTTGGATGTCGCTTCTTCTGGATACTCCATGTTTTTTATGAACATCTTCATATCGTAGAACCATGGTTTCTCTTATGGTCCCATCTGAATTTGCATTATTTGATCCCCTTGATAACAAGGCACACCTGATTTCACGATCACTAAAGGCTTCATTTAGAGCTACAAGAGATTACCCATATAAATGATAGAGTAGTTAGTGCATCTGCCATCTAATTCTCATCACGAGACAAGTGTACAAAGGAACACTTGGAGAAGTTCCACACTAAAGACCTGAGATAGTTGACATACGGCTTCAACCTCTCTTCCTTTACTTCCCATTCCTCGAAGGCTTGTTGGATTACTGACATAGAATCTCCATAGACCATCAAATGCTTAGCTCCTGCTACCATGGCCGCTTTTAACCCAAATAAACATGCTTCATATTCAGCCATGTTATTAGTCACTTTAAAGTCCAATCTCTTGGCGACTAGCAACATCTCCCCTTCTGGCATGATCAAAACTACTCCTAAGCCTACACCTCTTGCATTCATGGCTCCATCGAAGTACATCTTCCATTCTTAGATCTCGTTTGCCCCTAGATTCTCATCAGAAAATTCCAGATTCCAAGGGTCGTCTCCTTCTATTGCACTATAGGCTAGAAACTCAACTACAACCTTAACCTTGACTACCTTCTTAGTGATGTACTCAATGTCGAATTCTATTAGGAGAACCAACCATCTAGCTTGCTTTCTTGTAAGAGATGGAGTCTCAAATAAGTACTTTAGAGGTCTATATTTGAAATTTTCTACACCTTGTAAGATTGGAAGTAGTGCTTCAACTTTCTTGTAGCCCATATTATGGCTAGGCACATCTTTTCCATGACGTCGTACTTCGACTCGTAAGGCACTAATTTCTTACTAAGGTAATAAACCGCATGCTCTACGTTATTAGGTCCGCACATCGCTATCATCGCCCCCATAGCTTCCTCTGCCAAGCCTACGTATAGGATCAACGTTGCCTGCCATTCTTTGGCGGCTTAAGTACCGGTGGCTTCATCAGATATTCCTTGATTTTTTTGAAGGCCTTTTTATAGTTTTCATCCCATACAACGGGTTGATGTTTCCTTAAAAGTTTGAAGATGGGATCATAACCCATTATGAGCTTGAAAAAGAACTTGCTAATGTATTGCAGACGTCCCAAGAAACCTCTAAGTTCTTTCTTTGTTTACGGTGTTGGCATCTCTTGAATGGCTTTAACCTTGTCTACGGTGCTGGCATTTTTTGAATGGCTTTAACCTTGTCTAGATCGATCTCTATACCCTGCTAACTTACTATATGTTCTAATAGCTTCCTTGATGTAATTCCAAATACACCCTTTTTCGGGTTTAAGTCTCAAGTTATACCTTTCCACTAGTCCTAAGAACTTATCAAGAGCCTAAAGGTGCTCTTCCCTTGTTTCAGAATTTACCATCATATCATCAATATGCACTTCCACCTCCTTGTGCACCATGTCGTGAAATAAGGTAGTGGCTGCTCTCTGATAAGTTGCTCCCGTGTTCTTTAATCCAAAAGGCATAACCTTGTAATAGTATGTGTCCTACTCGGTGATGAACGACGTCTTCAGCTTGCCCACTACTACCATCATAATCTGATTGTATCCGAAGAACCCGTATGTAAAGGAGTATATTGCGTTCGAAGCAGCGATATCGACTATCACATCTATGTGAGGAAGAGGAAAGTCGTCCTTCGGGCATGCTTTGTTCAAGTCCCGGTGGTCTACACATATCTGAACCTTACCATCCTTCTTTGGGACTGGAGCAATGTTTGCCAACCATTCAGCGTAATTAACTACACCGAGAAAATTGGCCTTAACCTGCTTAGCAACCTCCTCTTGTATCTTCTCTGCCCATTTCGGCCTTAGTCTTCTCATCTTCTTCTTGACTGGCTTGATGTGTGAATCAATTGGGATATGGTGCTCTGTTATTTTTCTCTCGAGACCTGGCATGTCGTCGTAGGACCAAGCAAATACCTCTTTTCTTTTTCTATTATTTTTTCAAAATATTTCCTTTTCTCAGTAGTTATATCATGAGCTATCAAAATATTCCATGGATTTGCATCTGTACCTAAATTAAATGAATTAATATGTATGGAATTGATATCAATCATGCACATGTCATGATTATCAAAATGCACAATACCATCAGAAAAAACATCACGCAAGTAAGCAAAATCATTCATATTATTGATCTTAAAAATAAAAGAAACATCATCCTCATAAATATTGGATGTTATTACATCATCGTCATAGAATACATTAATGATATTATTTTCAATAAGAGTAGCTAGCTCCTCTTGGCTTATCCTTTCCGGCTGAGTGGCAGTTTCTTCTAGCTTCAGCTCTTCCATCTTGGTGGTGACCTTCTCACGGACTTTCTTGATACTCAGTTCGACCATTCTGTCAACTATTAGGTTTTTAAAAATCTTGAACCTCGGTATCTCAATCCCGGCTACACAAACAGGTTTAGGCTCCCTAGAGTAAGGCTTGTACTCCTGGATGAACACATCTTTTTGAGTCTTGCCCTTTGGTTTACCCTCGTCTTCTTTCTCAGAATACCCCAAACCTCGCCGAGTCTTCTGACCTTTGAAGTCTGGCAGCTCCGGGACACCCTGCTGATTCTTTCCCAACCCCATTCTAGGCATGAAGTTCATTTTTTGAAAATGCAGGCTACTTTAGAATTCATGTAGTCCTCGTAGAGAATAGCCACTTGGAATCCAATAGGAGCATCCACCTCTTTGACAGCTTCTTGGATTGTCGAGACAACCTTACCACCTTCAGCGTGGATGGTGACGATCTCGCCTTCATGAGGGAATTTCACCTTCTGATGTACTGTAGAAGGGACTTCTCCTATGGTATGGAATCATGGCCTTCCCAATAAAAGTGCCAAAGTTATTGGGATGTCCAAGATAGTGAACTCCACCCAAGATTCGATAAGACCCATCTTCACTAATGGTGAAAACGTCCCTTCTACATCTCTTTTAGTCTCATCATAGGCTCGTATGATCATGTTTGATGGTTTCGGGTCCTTCACAGTCATCCCCAGTTTAGGGAGTATGCGAGAAGGATAAGCGGTGGTAGTTGATCCGTCATTAACCATTAAATATGGGGTTCTTTTCCCTTTCACTTCCACTGCTGTGTAGAGGGCCTTATTATGGTCCCTTCCCTCAAGTGGTAAGTCTTCATTTGAGAAGGTGATCATCTCGGTGGTCTTGTCAGTTACCCTTTTGATCATCTCCTCGAAGATAGCTATTGTGCTAACACTTATACTAGATAAGGCCTAGATCAGAGCCTTTTGTGGTCCAATGAATGCATCAACTGCTCCCAGACATCAGTTGTCTTTTTCTACTTCCTCCACCATTCTAGCAACATGGCTTCCCCGTCTTCAGGTGCTTACTTCTCTTGCTTCAGCTCTTGTACCCCAGCTTCTTTACCCTTACCCGCTAGCTCAATCTCGAAATCACTGTATGCCCAGATGTCCTTAGCCTCGGCATCTTGAACTTCACTCTCGTTCTCAAAACTCTACTAGATGTCGATAGCCATTACCGACTTCTTTTCCCCTTCTTTTCAAACCTCAAAGAGATAAGGCTCACTAGTGGGTTGATCATCATTTGATCTCCAACCACTTGGCACAATATCCTCGATCTAAATATCAGCCGAAGGTGGCCTTGAATATCGGACCTTAAAGTCGTATTTGCTAGAGAGTTGCCCGAGCAAGTCTTCACACTCATACCGAGGAAGTTGTTCAACCTCCTATTCTTCAGAGTCGATTAAGTCTTGAACTTCATGCTTGAGAGAGTCACACTAGTTCGTCACATGCCTTAAAGCCTAGTGATACTCACAATACTGACCATTGTGAGGTTTAGGACTCTCTTTCAGCGATTAGGGCTTAAGCTTCCCGCTCCATTTTAGGTGTTGGAATACCATGGATAATGGTGACCTCAGCTGGGTGAAGGTTCTTTATTGGCTATCTGGCTTGGTTTGAGGCTCAGTTTGGGGTAGGTCTATAAAGGAGTTCATTATTTCCTCTTCGCTGATGTTTGGGTTGATCATGGACACCTGGTTTGAGGGTGGTGTGTTGTTATAGCATGGTAGGGGGTATCTTCTAGTGCTAAGTAGGTCTGGGTCAATGAGCTTTTCAGCTTTGATAAGGTCCTGAATTTCATGCTTCAGCCGGATGCAGTTATCAGTGTGGTGGACAGGTGCTTGGTGGGATTTGTAGTAAGTGTTAGGCTCGTATCCGAGTGCGTTTGGATTTGGTAGGTTCTTTAGGGTGGTAGGTTGGAGTAATGCCATTTTAAACCAATCTCTCAAAGATTTTAGAGAGAGGTTATTTGAAGTTAGAGAACTTCCTCCGTTGCTACACAACATTCACATTTAGGGTTCTACCTCTTTAAGCCTGGTAGTTTGCCCTTCCGCCAGTTCTCATGGTCTTTCTTTTGTCATTCTCTATTTCTTCTACCTGTAGCCCATCATCGTATAGATCCATGAAGGTCTTCGGGTTCATCATTTGCAATCGTTCAACCCATCCAGAAAGGACATTTCGAACCACCATACAAACCTGGTCCTTTTAAAAGGACTTGTTCTTCATCAGACCAGTCTTATTTTTCCATATGATCAGGAAATCAGAGAAGGACTCATTTGGCTTCTACTTAGTGGATTCAAGAACCCTGATTCACATTTCCAAATGAGTGTTGTAGTCATACTTCTTGACAAAGAAATTTCACAAGTCATGCCATTCACCTTTGGCGGATTTCTCCAAACTGTGGTACCAGTTGACTGCAGGTCCTTTAAGTGACAGCACAAACGGCTTAACGATCTGTGTCTTGCTCAGCTGAGTAGTTCCTATGATGGTTACATATTGCTTCATATGAACTTTTGGGTCACCAGTCCTATTGAACTTGTTCATCTCAGGCACCCGAACCTTGCAGGTAGCTTGTTCTCTACCGTCAAAACCAGTTCTTCAAAATCATAAGTTGAGTCCAAATCTTTGATTTTCAGCATACCCTGCATCTTGTCAAGTCAGGTGCTCAAACCATTTACAGCTTCATTGGTGGCAAGGGCAATTTTCCTCTTAGCCTGGTGTAATATGAACTCATCGAAATCCCAAAAGTTTCGGGGCACTCCCCTTCTAGTTGGGTCTTTGGCATTAGCATTGGAATTGGCCGCAGAGAGTGGTAGGCCGGTCATTAGTAATAGGAGAATTAGCTGGTGCAACCGGAGCAGCAGGTGGGGCTTAGTTTGCGGCCATCCCAACCAAATGTTGCTAAAGTTTCTACCAAATCACACTCCTTAAGTCTTCAATTACATCATTCTTAAGGATCTCGACATCTTGTTCATTAGCTCTTTCGTTGGCTATCTCTTCTTAGCGATCAGTCTTTCTAAGTGTTCTAACACAGTTCTGATCCTTGGAGAAATGGGCACTCTTTTCAACCTCCCACTGTCTTGGCTCTTCCAACCCACAAGAGAGTCTGTATGGCTAAAAAATAAAAGGTTAGTATGATGCATGGGATGCATGATGCACGTGCTATGCACAAGGACAAAGAAGAAAGGTTAGCACACACACAGTAGAAAGGTTAGGACACTTGTGAGTGATGGTGGCCAGTGTCGCAATTCTAGGATTCGAGTGGAACCAAAGAACTGCTAGCTGATGCCATCGTGGCTATAGGGATCAATGTGTAGTGTCTGAAAGTGTAGTGATGCAAGAATAATCTTTTAAATAATCAAATTAAAGACAAACATACATTGGAATCAACTTCTCTTATCCCGAGCAGAGTCACCATTATGGGTGGTTTCGGGTGCACACCCAAGTGTTTTTAGCGACTACGGCACTATAAGGCTTTTTAATCTAATTGGGAACACGCTAACTAATCACTGAGACTAGCACGGAGATGGGAGTCACCACCAGGTAATCACAGGGACACTTTTACTAGTGACTAACGTTTCTCAGATTCCATAAGGAAGCTTACGCCACAAATCCAGAGATGGATCTGAAATCCAACTTTCTTATTTGTGTATATCAGTCTTTAATTTTATTGTTTAATAGATTATTCCCTATAAGTGCAAGCAATTTATACATAAACATACCAAATAACACACATAATGCACCTAAATCTAGCTCATTTTATTCAAGTCCAACCCATCTTGGAGTTTGTTATCCTACTTTACTAATTAATTATGTATATGGCCTACCTTATCTAGTCCAATTATATGTTATGCTCTAGATTTCCAGCCTTTAGACCTATTGGACTACTTATTATGATTAGGCATGTTCATTGTGATTTTAATTCTAATTAAGCCCTAATCCTAACTAAAGCATGCAAAGCTCGCTAAGTCTACTTAGATTTTGAAGTTTTAGGCCCACTTAAGGTTGATTAGTCTATTAGACTACCAAATCCATATCGGGTCAATTTTTAACCCTAAATCTATATGGCCCATTTTAATTAATCAATCACTTGATCATATATTTGATTAACATACAGTAAACAAAAGATATAAACAAAATAAATGGAAAATAAAACCGAATTATCAAACAAGCCTACAACTACCATTACAAAAAGGAAAAGACCTAAAACTATATAGCAACTAAAAATACATAAAAAAATTGCCAAAAATACATAAAATGGGAGTCAAGCAGATTTTCATCGATTTTCCTTCAATCCTCGGTACAATTTCCCATTCCCAGAGCAGATTTTCACATGCACAGACGTTTTTGTCCATTTATATATTTCTAAACTCCATTCATGACTGATAAGATCGATACCTCAATCACTATCGTATAACTTAATAAATTCCATAATTTTCCTTACCATGTGATTATGCAAAATCTAATCTCAACAAACTTTAAAATTCATTTTACCATCAACTACTCAAAATTATGATTTGGATTTATCTATAATTCATAAGCCTACGAATCGCAAGAAATGAAATTGATTTAGCTTTACAAAACAACTAAATATAGTCTTTACAAAATTATCACATTGCTCAATTTCACTAAATTTATTAACATGTATTTTAATTATCCAAATATACTTACATCCATATATTAAATTATTATTTTTCTCCAATTAATACCAATAAAATTTTTAATTAACAATTTCAAAAATCAACAAGCTAAAGAATTTATGTAGATGCGTTTTATATCGGTCAACTCGTCTTTGGCTGCTAGAGTCCGATCGATGATCCAAGCACGTCTACATACTCGAAATAATGCGCAGAGAATGAATCCAGCATTTGATTTATCGATCTAGCCCCGATCAACTTGAATCATCCTAGACGATTTCTAACCATTGATTTTTCAACAGAGTCCGACCGCCATGAAATGGGTGTCATCGAAAAGTTTACGACTTGGGGAGCCCATTAGTGTGCTTTGATCAGCCTAACATCATTAGAGATGGTCGAAAAAGTCCAAAAATCGAGATGCTTTCATAACTTTCCTTCATCGGAACTCTCTTCTTTAACCACCATTTTTAGCACTACCAATGCTTCTTTGAAGCCTAGGTCGTGACGAGTCGATTGCCACTAATTTAAACCACTGCCAGCATCGGAGGAGAAAGATCTGATGACCCAAAGCTTCAGTGGCAGAAACTTCAACTCCTCCATTTGTCACCTGCAAACGCCGCCAACCACTACGACTACTAATAGTGAGCTCGCCGGCAGCTCCTCTAGCCCTAACTGATGTCATGGCTTCCATCTTCCTCTCATCTTACTGCTGCCATTAATGGTTAAAGCTTCCCCTTCTTCTTCTTCCTCTCTTTTCTTTCTTTTCTTATTTTTCATCCCATATCCACACTTAATCCTCCTTTTTATTTATTAATATATTTAGTCTTGGTTAATTTTTGTTAAATCCTTAAACTTATAAAGGTTATTTCAATTAAGCGCTTAATCACTACTTTTGAGCCAAATTAAAATTAATGAAAATATATAGCTACTTATCTACCTTTATCTTTAATGGAGAAATTACTAAAATACCCCTATTGACACAATTATTTATAAAAATACCAATCATGATAATTTTATTTTAACCCCATATTAAATCAACTCTTCTTTTAGCCCCTTTCTCATGAACAAATATCAATTTAATCCTAACACTTAATTATTCAATAAAACTAGGCATAAGGTACAAAAAAGCCCTTGAACTAATTGGAAATATACAATTAAATCCCTATTCTTCAATTTAGCTTATTGTTACCCTTCAATTTTCAAAAATAGTCCAAATAACTTAAATTCTTAATAGAATTGTAACTTCTGTTTAGTAGTCGCACCACTTCAAATATAAATAAATTATTTAAGATTTTTCTTTTAAAAAATAAAAAAATAAACTAAATAAACTAAATTAAATAATAAAACTAAATAAAGAATACCCAACTACCTCCATCGTCTTCTCTGTCAAACACCACTAACCATTGTTGCACCGCCTCTTTTTATTTGATCATAGATTGTTATCAGTGAAGGCACTGAAGGTGATGATAGCATGGTCGAAGGCGACAGGGGACGAGGACAACAAGCGTGGCTGAAGGCGATAGGCGACAAGGATTGCGAGCGTGGCTAGAGGCGATAGGCGACGAGGACAACGAGCATGACTAGAGGCGATGAGGACACCGAGCGTGGCTGTAGGCGATGAATGTTAGGTGAATGAAGAAGAGCAATGGTCGATGAACATTAAGAGAATGAAGAGGACCTACAAGCTTTGAATGTTAGTTTTTGTATTTTTTTTCCCTTTTGATGGGTCTGAGTTGATTTGGTAGATTAATAAGGAAGATGGAGGTAGTGGCGGTGGATATTGGTTTGATGGAGGCCAAGGGTCTGACGGATTTGATAGAGGCAGAAATGGTGGTGATAGTAAATTTTAGGTTTGACATGTGGCAATGAAGGCAAGACTGTGGTGGAGGGGCGAGGATGGAGGCAGTAGTGGTGGTGGTGGTATTAGGTATATTTTCTTAATTTTAAAAAAGTAAAATTTTCAAATTTAATTATATATATAAATAAACAATAAGAAAATTATATCCATATGTATGTATGCTGTTGGCTATAAATTTAATTGGGCTCCACTATTAATAGAGGAGTTAACGAAACTAACAAATTGAGTTTAGTTAGGGATGGCAACGGGTAGGATATCCGCCCATTTAATGATATCTGAATCCGAACCCGTTTAAACCAATACATACCCAAACCCATCCCAAATCCGTTTAAGAAGTTGTCCTTGTTACTCGAACCTGTCCCAAATCCTAATAGAAATACTCATATAATACCTGAACCCGATTAAAACCCGTTTAAAATAAATAATTATTAAATAAATTTTATGGTTATTTAAATTTGGTAACGGGTACTCTACCCGTTAAAAAGCCGTTTATTTAAACATTTGAGTAATGAAATGGGTACTCATTTACCGAATCCATTTACAATAATTCAAATTAATAAAAATAAAAAAATTACAAAATATAAATTAATTAAGTTTAAGTATTCAACATTAAATATTTGAAATATTAATACAATCCAAGCATAAATTGAATAAAATTTAAAATAATATTATAAATAATAAAAACTAAATAAAATGTAATATTTATTACAACTTGTACATCAACCAACTCCATATTCAAGAGTGCTAATATAAACATTTGAAAAAAAAAATACAATTAGCATATAATAATCTTGCGACAGAAATTTTCATATTCAAGAGTGTTAATCTACACATTTGGAAAACACAATTAGCATATTAAATAATCCTCCAACAGAAATTTGCACTTCATATATCAAACATTCAACTAGGATAAACTAATAAAAATATGAACATAAATTCACAAGAAAGAACAGAGAAAATGTAAACACTACAAAATCAAAGTTCAAACAAAATGCAAAAGATCAAGAAAATACATAAAATATAAAATGTTCAGCAGGCACAGATAAGAACCCAAGCCCACATGATTGGATCGCAAGAGAAAATTCATTCACTTTGACAAAGAGGAGTTACAAGAGAAAATTAAATTCTAAATCCATTCCAAACTAGTTTATTACATCCAACGTCATCCTATTAAGGTTCGATTGGGTTGAATACCTAAAAATACCCGCTCGATTGCCATCCCTAAGTTGAATTGAACATTTTTTAAGAATTGAGAGAGCCGATTTGAAGAATAGGGGTTTAATTGTACATCCCCAGTTCGTTCAAGGGTTTTTTTTTTTTTTGTACCTTATGCCATAAAACTACTATGCCATCTTCTTTCAAATGCTAGGGTTTTATTTTATCATTTTCTAATTGAGTCGCCGTCCCTTATTTCCTCTTGTTTTTTTTTTTTTCTCTGTTATATTTGTTTCTTCCTCTTACTGCTGTTCTTTTCCCAAAGCTGTTCTCTTCGTCTTCTCCATATAGACACAAGGCGTATCCACTTTTCAGTTGAAGGATCCGGGAAGGATCCCATACCCGCACCCGTGTCTTGTAGTATCGTACGACACGGGTACCTCTTAAAAAACGAAGAGTCCGAGCAACATATAGGAAACTGCATTTTTCCATTCCTTTCTGCAGTAATCCAAGCATGAAGTTTCGAAATTACGTGCCTCAAGATAAGGAGCTTCAGGAGGGTAAGCTTGCTCCAGCAGTGCTACCGAAGTTTGAAGATCCTGTTGCCGCAGCACCTCCACCATCAGAGAAGAAAGAGGTGTTTGATCGAAATGCCATCCCTCGTTTTTCTTTGCCCCTTATTTCACTTTCTTTTGTTATTATATATATATATATATATATATTTTTTTTTTCTTCTTAATTTTGAGTTTGGATTGTATGTTTAGGATCCATTTCTCAACATTGCCCCAAAAAAACCAAACTGGGATCTGCGGAGGGATGTGCAGAAGAAGCTTGATAAACTTGAAAGGCGCACACAAAAAGCAATTTACAAACTTATGGGTAAGTGATTGGAAAGCTTAACTCTATTTGGGTATTTTATCAACTGTTAATATTCGATCATGGCTCATATTTGCTACCCTTCATCCACAGTACGTACTGTTTGGCTAGTTTTTGTTCATCTGCAAATTAGTTAACCTTGGTAGGTTTTCTGACTTAGACAACTGGTTTAATGACTAGTCATCTTGTTGCTGCACGAAGGTCAACTGCTGGTGACTATGTTTAATTTAATTCAATTCCTATGAAGCTGTTTCTCTTTTGAGATTGGGTAGTGCCATTAAAGGTTAAGGCGCAGTTAATAGGTCATATTTTTCATTAATAGAAATTTTAAAAATTATATCATAAAATGGTACTTGATCATTTACGATTATCAAATTTTGCTGTATCAACGGTGATGGGAAAAAGTGCTTTAAATCTTCAAGTTTTGAAATCTGCTTTAGGGGAAGCAGGTACATTGATGTTTTGAAAAGCAGGTTTGAGAAAAGTAGTTTTAAAAAAAAAATTAAAACATCAATCTATTTAATCAAAGAAATTCTAAACTTGCCTTTTTCTTTTTTTTCTTAAAAATACCGCTAATAGCTATCGCAAACAGGCCCTATATGATTGTCTAGGTTTAAGTAAAGTGTCACTGTTTTTTGATCTTCTTGGTGCTAACAAATGGCTCATAGTGTAAATTTAAATGTAGCATAATAGACAGATAATCATTATTTTGGTCCTTATCTATATTTTGGTTCATAGTTCTGCCAGATGCTTGGCTATTAAAAGTTTAGTCTGAATATGTGACCTTAAAATGGAATTTGTGCAACCAGTATTTGATCTATTATTGGATTTAACACCTCTCTAATGGTTTAAACGAGTTTAAGATAGTTCATGAGACTTTTCCTAAGTTGAGGCAGATGGAAAAAGTGATCTGTTTAGGTAAGTCCAACTAATTTGGAACTAAGGCATTCCTGTGTTGAGTCTAGATGCTGATAGACATAAGTTAGTAGTCCTTCCTATATATAGAATTTGAGTTATTGGGAGAGAAATATGATGGGGTTGTAAATGAAAATTTTCATTAGTGGTTGAAGAGGCAGTACTTAGTAAGAAAGTTATACCAACACTTATGATTTTTTTAAAACCAGTGTCTCTTATTTTTTGTTTGTTTTTTGTTTGTTTCATAATAAACCCAAAAAAAAAAAACTTTGCCTGGTTTCTTTGTTTATTTAATCCTTTTAATGTGATCAATTTGTACCTCAACCTTTCCCTTTCTTTCAATTTTAGTCATCAATAATTGACAAAAAAATCCAAGTGTATGCCACTTCGATTTTAAACATTCCCTAAAATAAATAATATTATTTTTATCATGGGGAAATTTTCAACCCTTCTATTCTTTTTTTCCTCCTCTCTCTATCTCTCCCTCACCCCACTCATCCTCTCTTTCATCTTCTTTTTTCTTCCTTTTTCTCTCTTCTCCTCCACCTGTCCTCCTTTCTCCTCCTCTTTCTAGTTTGGATTTTTTTTGAGCAAAGAAACCACAAATTATTTGCTTATCTAAATGTATATATTTTAATTTTTATTGTCTCAGGCAAAAGATAAAGAACAAGTATGAAAAATCATGTGTTGTTTTATTTCTTGGTTTCTTTCTCTCTATTATTATTATTTTGGTTGGCGGCCTTTTCTTTCCTTCTCTTGTTTGGTTACTATGAAAATGAAGAAAAGGATAACAATTTCTTTATGACACATCATTTTAAAATTGAGAATTGTGGAAAGATTTGGTTTTTGTCAATTTGAAGTTAATGGCTAAAGTCTAAACAAAGTTAAAAAAGGTTGAGGTACAACTTTCTTAGCTTCATTTTTTTCTTTTTGGTGATAAGATTAGAAGGATAGCTGAAATTGACAATATGTGCAAAGGATTGCCTAAAATTGACTGCCTTGGAGGTTTTGGCCATTTAGATTTTAGCCTTGTTTTTTCTTATATCTAATGAGGTATAAAAATCTTTCAGGTTCTCCAAGGAATTTGGTTTGTTGTGCTTATCATATTCTTACTATCTTTATGTAATTTAATCGTTCTGTGCTTAGGGTTTTATGGTTCTCATTCTCTTGCCTAAGCTAATTCATAGATAACTTTATCCCCTTTTCGAGTTCTAAGATCTCAATTTCTTTTCATGTTGCTACTCATGCCTCCTCATTTCTTCTCAATGAGTCACGTGTGGTTCGTCCTCTTGTTGTCATTGGAAGCAACCGAGCCCCTGCAATGGTTAGGGCTGTTGTACAGTCTTCCTGTTGCTCCTGCTATCCACTAGGACAGTAGTTGACTGTCTCTGCAGATCCTTTTGGAAGGGTCTATTGCCTTTTAATGCATTCAACTATATTCCCCCAATGTTTTAAATCCAGACCAGCTGGTCCAACAGATTACAGGAATGGAGTCCATGTCAGTTCCGGTTACATGCAAAAGCTGACCATTTATTAACAGGGTCAAAACTAGATAAAATCCATCTCAAACTTTTCACTCGGAGGATTTTCTAAATTTTTCCTTGTGCTTCTTTTTTCTTTTTTCTTTTTTCCAATTCGATTTTGTTCTTGAAATATTTGATGAAGAATCAACAGTGTAGCTCAATGAGTTTCTGCAATGAATTTGGAAAGGAAGGGAATGGAAGAGTGTTGAGAGCTTTTGGGTGGGCCTATGCTGCCTTTCCCTTGCAGCAAGCGTGGCAAAGTGGAAGGGGGATAGGTATTCCGCCCTTAGTGAGTTTATATTAATCAACTGCTTTATAGCCGGTCATAGTTATACCGGGGAAAAGAAACTCCAACTGGAAAAAGTTGTATATGGCAATGGAGTTGGTGATACTGGTGTTTGGTAGATTCTGGAGAGAGAGAGGGAGAGATAAGGTCTTGGGAGGATTGAAGTAAATCAAAATGCCAATTTAACAGAGTTTACTGAAAATTAAATTTCAAAATCCATTTCCAAGTGTTGCATATGCACCATTTCATCTATAATTTAGCCTATTCCAACTTGCTTTCCCTAATTGCCTTGCGTTCTATTTTGTCTTGCTTTTGACCTTCTGCCCCTCCTTTTTGAATTTATCACTTGTATCATTTTATTTCACTACAAAACGACTCCAACTCATGCTTTTCTGTTTTATGGTTGATGTTGGAAGAGAGAAAATAGTGTGCTATTTAAATCATTTCTAGAGCAAACTAAAAGAAAGCTTCTTTTCTCTGACTGAGCGACATTTTGATCCCAAAAAGTAGCATGAACTTGATTGGACCAGCCAATTGAATTGGTTGGAGCAGTTGACCTGGGAACTGATTTGACCTCTGGTTTTTCTTTAACAATGGTTTTCACCCACATTGAATTCACATTAGGATGTTAAATAACTGCACATACATAATGTATTGGTCACAAGATACTGGAAGTCTGGCATCTGACATTATATTTCTTGATTTTGATAATATGAAGTAATTCGAAAATCACGTTGAAACAGAGCTTTATTGGATGTAATGTCTCCAGCAGCCCTTTCGTGTTGTGATGAAAAGGCCTGGATTTTGATTTTTTCCTTTTTTCTATTTTAATCTAAATAGAATAAGAAGCAAGTTTGGCACCTCTAGTGGCTGGTGGCTATTATAAAATTCTTATTGTAATTGTTTTTGAAAGAATGCCTTATCATACTGTATTTTCTTCTAAGCATGTATTATCTATTTGATTATACCATCCATATGTAAAACAAGAGTGAAGATAATGCAGACTTGCTAGGTGTTAGTATAAACATGATCTTTATTCTGAATGATTATAAATTTAATTTTATATGCAACGATTTATTATTATTAAATGATGTTTCCCTTTAGATATTTATTAAATTTAAAACTAGAACGTACTTGATTTAACTTCATTGAACTCGAGTCTTTCTAAATTGATCAAATAAAATGAGAAGTCATGCAATTCCTTTGTTTTTTCACTTTACCATCTTATTGTTTTAAACCCTGATTGCACATGAACTAATACTCAAATGTGCAATTAAGCTTGAAATTTACGCAAGTTGGCTTTAATTTTTCAGTCAGTTAACATTTTTTCACATGGAAAAGTTAAATTTCTATCCAACTCATTGCTTAACCCTGAAGTTATCATTCACATCTTTCAGTGCCAATATGGTTATTGCATGCAGTTCTCTTTCAATTATATGCCTATTTCTTCACTTCGTATCTTTCACTGCCAATTTGGTGATTGCATGGCAATTTTCTCTTTCTTCCCTTTCTTTTCAATCTCTTCTATCCCTTCCATGGTTTTTTTCTTCTAGCTTCTATTCGATCAATCTTGTTTCCTGAGTCATGTTACTCATTGTGGTCGCCGTGGAAAAGTTTCAGAGGTTTCTCATGATCTTTTCAACGTTTGTTTTCAATTTCAAAGGACTCTAGTTCATTAGATAGACCCTTTTTTTTTTTTCTATGGTTTTTTGTTTTTACTAATCATTTTGTAGACTAATTTTACCAAAACCCAACAAAATGAAATTCATTGTTCACATTTAATGTAAAGATTTGGCCACTTGATAAACTGTGCAAATCGCTTAACCAAAAATTTTATTATGTAATTCTTGTTTATTCTTAAATTTTTGCAGAGGAGCAAGAAAGAGAGAAGCAGCTTGATGAAGACGAAGGAACGGTCATGGAGGATTAATGGTGGAATTTATCTCATCCAGGATATAAGAAAATCTTTTTTATTCACCAATCAAGGATAGATGTTCCCTTTGTCCAGCCAAATTTTATAGCTTAGTGAGAGAACTAATTGGCTTTGTCAGCACTGGAATTATATGTTAAATAGGCTTACTAATGTCTTCCATTCTAATTTCTTTGTGCAATGTGCAATACACATTCCAAAGTTGTAAGTTAAATAGGCTAAACTAAAACGGGTCTCTGCCACTTGATGTATGTAAAATTTCATATAGAACTTGATGTTACATTGAGATGTTATTCGCATTTTGAAGTTGAAAAGAAATTTTGAAGCTTCCCTGGATTGCTGGATTGCTTGAAATCTTAAATTGTGTTTGACGTGATATGGTAGCATTTTTACAAGCAGTATTATGATTTGCATGGTTAGCAGGCAGCTGCAAATGGTATCTATATATATAACACGCTTTCAAATGTGTAGATTAACACTCTTAGACTCACGTATATTATAATAAATTTATTAAAGTGCTAAAATATATTCAAATTATAACCTCTCATCTATTATGATATTGAAACTATCAAATTAAGTTAATGCTACTATGAATACTCATAATTTTTATTTTAAAATATTCAGTGCTTACAATTCTCAAAATAAACTTATCTATTTCTACACTTATTTTTTTTCTTTATTTTTAAGTTTTTTAAATATTAAAAATAACATTAATAGCTGATTGTAGATATAAACTATAAATTTTTAATTGGTATTTTTCTATTGTTGAGATTGAAGGTATATTTTATGTAATTATTATTATCATATATTTTCAGTTTAATTCTTATTAATATTATGATGCAACAAATTAATTTTATAATTTAAATCTCAATTTTTTATTATTTAAGTTTCAATACATATTTCTATATTAAAATTACTCGTTATATGTTTGATAATTTTAAAATTAAGCACCGTTAGTTTATGCTAGAATTTTATTATTTTTTTATAATGTAATTTGATTCTGATTTCTTTAATTTATATTTATCTAAATTTTAGAATTTATTTTATAAAATTTCTCGAGAGGATTTAATATTTTTATACTTTTTAATATATAAACTGTTATCTTAAATAGACATGAAAATTAAATGTATGAATATTAAATTGGGATAAGCATAAAAGAATATCCTATGGTTTGGTGTTTTGTATTTAAGGACTATTTTTTTTTTTTTACAAATAAGTACGCTATAATTTTATTTTTTATATTTTATTACCTTAAAAATTAATATTTTTAAATTTTCTGATTTAATATTAATACAATATTTCTTTTCAATAATAAAATCACTTATCAAGTGATTTAGCATATAACCAACTGCATTGGACTCATAATAAATAAAATTAATATATATTTTTTACTTTTATTAGAAAAAAATGAAATAAATTTTAAAATAAAATTATTATATCTTTAGGAATATAGTGATAGTTGATTTGATAGTAAATTACTTATAAAAAATTTGATCATTGAAAGTTAATATTTTATCATAAAATAATAATAATATTAGGTGGTAGAATATTAAAGTGCAAAAAAAGTAGAACACAAAATACTTTTTTATCAAAAAATAACTAGTCTTTAGGTGAAAAAAAAGTCTAATCACAAAGTATATTTTTATATATTTCTCAAAAAAGTTATTACAAGAAAAAAGCAACAATTTTCATAAAAGATATTTGTCAATATATTTCTTTTTAAAGATAATTTGCATTAAAAAGATCAACTCTATTCTTATGAAATAACTTTAAAAAAGTATATATATGGCGGTTAATAAATTTTCTAAAAATTATTAAGTAACAATATAAAATATAAAGAGATGAGATTTTATTTTAAAAAATAAAAATAGGAAAAGTAAAATACTATAATTTTTAAAATATTTATTTAAAATTAATTCCATTGTAAATTTTTGTATTTTATTTTATTATGATAATGATCTAGTTTATTCTAGTTGAAACTAGCTTTTAGTCCCTTTTTGCAGTTGCAGAATTTATAGCCCTAGATCAAGTAGATGCAGGCATGCAACAGGTGGGAATTTTCTATCCCATGCCATAAACAGTCACTGAAGTCATTAAATACATGAATACTACTTTCTTTACTCCTTCCACATCGACAACAAATAATATCTCCCTTCCCAATTCTATGGAATATGTCCTTTTGTTGGAAGAACAACTTTTTTCATGGCTCTCCATAAAAAAATTGCTTCGCTTTTGGAGGGATAAATCATTTCAATGTTGAGAAACAGCAGATGTCCCAGAAGAAATAGAGGGTTCGCCCCTTAATCTGATGTCCATTGCTACTGAAAGATGACCTCTCCTAGAATAATTCCTGCATCAAAGTTTCAGGTCTTCCCAGCAAACCTAAAGGGATTTTGAGGATAACTTCTGCCTCTGGGCCATAAAAATATCTTGCACTAGTCGAACAGTTCATGAACAGAACTCAACGATGTGATACTACTTGAAAAGCAACTGCTCTTGGCAGCTATCTTTTTCATATCTGAGCCGATCATCCATCTACTAGACACCATTTTACCCTGATCTCAAGAACTCATGCGAACTCAGTTATACTTCTCAAGTGAAAAAACTTAGTTCGTTCCCCACCTCTGTATGCAAGAAGGTTCTTGTATAGTATCAAGGCAAAGCCCATTAATAGGCCCATGAACTTTGCGTGTTTATTGCATTGAGACCCGTAGATCAATTGTGTTTTATTGGGCCCTTGGATAGCTATTTTTCCTTTTTATCATTATGAGGACTTTTTTGACAGAAATTCTAGCATAGTAAAAAATAGCTTAACTGTGTGTAAATTACTGATATAAAAAATAGACATCCTCCATGTCATTTGACACATAATTTAAATTTTGACGGATCTCAACGTTTCTTTTCTTTGTTCTTGAAATCTATTACCTTCAAAAATAATCCTTAGGTTTGGCAAAGGTAGTAACAACAGGACTTTTCTTGAAATTTTTGTCTTTGTTATTAAAATCGAAGAATGGCTGGTGCTGGAAGTTCATATCAAGTGCTGAATACGTATGAAAAAGCTGCTGCCGTCGTTGCTGAACAAACATTTTTCCTTGTGACTGTGGTGAACCTGCAAGGGTGTTCATGGCACGTACTGAAACTAACAAGAGTAGAAGGTTTTGAAGGCGTGGAAGAACGGTAATAATGAAATGTGTTTAGAATTTAATGAATTTTTTATGGTTGTATTTTGATTTTGCAGTGATGTGTAGTGAATTAATTTTTTGATTTCTTTTGTTTTGTAGCTGTTGAATGTGTAAATGCGGAAATGAAATAGAACTTAGCTGGGTTTGAGCTAAATCTGAGCTCAAGTTCTTAAGAAATATAGAAATGATGAAGAGAAATTGAGAGAAAATGGCTGGAAAATATGTTTTTTTTTCCTTATATTTTCAGCCTTTAACATTTAATTTAAATAGAGAAGGAGATTACAAAAGTTGTAGTTCCCAATGCCACTAACATAGAAACTTGTACAAAGTCAAACAAGAAATTAAATACTACATGGGGACTTACAAGCTAGTAGTTCCCAATGCCACTAACATAGGAACTTGTACAAAGTCAAACAAGAAATTAAATACTACATGGGGACTTACAAGCTATGGAAAACTGCTGGAAACCATGTGCTTGTTTCCAAGACAAGCTCACATGTTCCAACACTCCTCCTTGAGGTTGGTCTTGGAAGCTCCTAGTTGATTCTTCAAAAAATCAATTCTTGGTCTTGATAATGGTTTGGTAAAGAGATCAGCAAGCTGCTCTTCTGAAGAGCAATGCTGGAGCTTGATCTCCAAATTCTTCTTAGCTTCTCTAATGGAGTGAAATTTCACATTGATGTGCTTGGTTCGTCCATGTTGAACTGGATTTTCAGCTATAGCAATTGTTGACTTGTTGTCACAATAGATTATAATTGGTTTGTCTAGCTCAACACACAAATCTGACAAGAGCTTCCTAAGCCATATAGCTTGATTTGATGCAGCTGCAATCGACACATACTCAGTTTCAGCTATTGATTGATCTACAACTTCTTGTTTCTTTGAGTTCCAGCAAATTGCACCTGAGCCTAGCGAGAACACATAGCCTGAGGTGCTCTTCATGTCATCCACACTTCCAGCCCAATCACTATCAGCATAACCTTGTAGCTCAATTTGGTCAAGCCTGTGATACCAAATACCATCCTTCACGGTACCCTTTAAGAACTTGAGAACTCTTTTAGCTACTCCTAGATGCACACTTGTAGGATAGCTCATGAATCTTGAAAGAAGGCTAATTTGGATACATTAGGTCGGTCTTGTAGGCTGAAAGATCTGACAAAGCGCCAACAATGCTTCACACAGTTGGGTTTTCTAGCTTTTCTCCATCATTCTTCAAAGCTTTTCATTCCGAGCTATTGGAGCGCGAACTTCTTTACAAGCTTCTAGCTTAAACTTCTTCAAAACATCAAGAGCATACTTTCTTTGAGATATGAAAATTTCTGAGGAGCATTGATGAATTTCCATCCCAAGAAAATAGTTCATTAAGCCCAAATCGGACATCTCAAAAACACTTTCCATTTGCTTCTCGAGTTCCGCAACAGCTTCTTCTTGGCTACCAGTAACAAGAAGGTCATCAACATATAATGAAACCACTATCTTGAGCTCTCCATCTTCTTGCTTCAAATAACGAGTGGCTTCATTATCACTTCTCTTGAACCCTTGTTGCATCAAGTGAGCATCAATTTTCTGGTACCAAACTCTTGGAGCTTGCTTCAGCCCGTACAAAGCCTTTCTTAGCTTGTACACCTCATCTTCTCTTCCTCTCACTTGGAAACCTTTTGGTTGCTCTATGTAGAGCTCCTCCTTGAGCTCACCATTCAAGAATGCTGATTTCACATCGAGATGGAAAACTTTCCAGCCCATTTGAGCTGCAAAAGACAACAGCAACTTGATAGCAAAGGTATCTCCATAGTCATTACCCGCAACTTGAGCATAGCCCTTCACAACTAATCTGGCCTTGAGCTTGTTGATTGAGCCATCAGGATTGTACTTGGTTCTGAACACCCATTTGACTCCTATAGCTTGCTTGTTTTGTGGTAGCTCAGTGAGCAGCCAAGTGTTGTTCTTTTCTATCATTTGAATTTCAGCTTTCATAGCTTCAATCCATTCTGGATGCTTGGAAGCTTCATCAAAGTTAGCTGGCTCAATGAAGACAAAATTGCATCTTTCATACACCTCAACTAACGGTCTTGTTATGAGCACTTGAGTATCACTAGTGCTGTGCACATCAAATAGCTCGTCATTGACGTTCTCTTCTTCTTCCACTTCAAAAGTAGGAGCTAATAAGGAAGGGAGCTCATGCTTCTCGACTTCATGTGAATCCCAATTCCAAAAAGAGCTCTTATCAAAGCTCACATCTCTGCTGAGCTCAATTCTTTTATTGTTGAGCTAAAAAATTCTGTAGCCTTTGGACTCTGTTGAATAGCCTACAAATATACCCTTCATAGCTCTCTGATCTAGCTTCGTTCTTTTGACTGAAGGAATGTGAAAATAGCATATTGAGCCAAAAATTCTGACATGCTCAACTGAAGGCTTGACACCATTCCAAGCTTCATATGGGGTCTTGCCTTCCACTGCCTTCGTTGCAATTCTATTCAACAAATATACTGAAGTAGCTACAGCTTCAGCCCAAAAAGTCTTTGGTAGCTTCTTCTCAAACAGCATGCTTCTAGCCATGTTCATCACAGTTCTATTCTTTCTTTCCGAGACTCCATTTTGTTGTGGAGAATATGGAACCGTGAGCTGGTGTAGGATGCCTTCTTCTTGGCAAAAGGAGCTGAATTCTTATGAAGTGTACTCTCCACCATTGTCAGTTCTCAACACCTTAAGCTTGCAGCTACTTTGAGTTTCCACTAGCTTCTTGAAATTTTTGAAAATTGAAAAAACTGAGGACTTGGTTTTGAGGAAGTGCACCCAAGTCATCCTTAAAAAATCATCAATAAAGAGCACAAAGTACGTGTTTTCACTCAAAGAAGGTGTTGCCATAGGACCACAAATATCTGAATGCACAATTTCTAGCTTTTCAGTAGCTCTAGGGACTCCGCCTTTTGGAAAAGGAGTTCTTTGTGACTTTCCGAGCTTACAGCCCTCACACTCTACTTCTGGAGCTACAATTTCAGGTAGACTCAAAACTAGCTCTAAATCATGCATCTCTTTTAAAGTTCTAAAATTGTAGTGGGCTAGCCTCTTATGCCATTTCAAGCTATCATCCTCTTTTACACTAAATGCACATGTCTGAATAACATCTAGCTTCAAATAAAAGCTATTACCAATCATCTTGACTTTAGCTATCTCAACACCACAGGTATCTAAAATATAGCAGCATGCATTTTTGAAATAGACACCATAACCTTTTCTAATCATTTGAGGCACACTAAGCAAATTTTGATTGAGCTCAGGTATGTAAAGAACATCTGAGATAACTTTGATACCTTTCTTAGTGTTGATAGAAATTGAGCCTCTTCCTCTAGCTTGAACCGTTGAGCCATCTCCCAGCTTCACTCTGGTTGTTATTGACTCGTCAAGGCTAGTAAAACTTGTAGCATCTGGTGTCATGTGGCTAGTACATCCACTGTCTATGAGCCAAGTGTAATTCTGAGCTGTTTTGTTAGCTTGAGAAGCCATGAATAAATGCTCTCAAGGGCTCAATAAAATACAATTGATTGGCTTGTTACAATAAGCCTACATAATCCAGGGGCCTTTTAATGGGTTTTGCCTAGTATCAATACCCTTGATATCATACAAGAATCATTTGTAAGAGGCCTCCATCCTTAATTTGTGAACATTGCAAAATTGAAAAATTATATATTGCGAAATTCTAGATCTTGTTGTTTTTAGAAATATACAACTGATCCCACCTAAGCCAATAAATTCTCATTCTTATCTCCTTATCACCCCACCAAAAAATTTGCCATCAGAGCTTGAACATCATTACAAAGAAATTGTAGCAATTTAAGTATACTCATTATATAGGTTGGAATTACTTGATCCACCACTTTCATCATTACTTTTTTTGCATCTTTGAAATACTTCTTTTTCCATCCCTCAAGCTTCTTCCTCATCCTTTTTTATGGCAAAAAAATTTCAACTTTAGATTTTCCTACAATGGTTGGCAAAACCAAGTACTCCTCATGAGCTTGAACTTCTATGACTCCGAGCTGCTTGAAAATTCTAAATTGACTTTCACTCATAATGTTTTTCCTAAAAGATAAGGTTGACTTTTCTGAATTAATTTGTTAACTCGAAGCCATTTCATAACAACTTAAAATATTTTTATTATGTCACATTCTTGCACATAACAAAAACAATCAAAGGAGCAACCCTTGCCACTTGAATACTATGAAGCTGTCCATTCAATTCTACATAATAAAACCTGAAAATGCTTTAACACATAAAAAATAAAGAGATATGAGATAATGGATCTCCCTTCTTAGGTCTTTTTTATGCAAATTTTTTTTCTGTTGGAACTCTATTAAGCAAAATAAAATAAGAAACTGATGAGATGCACTTCATAATCAAAGCAATCCAAGACTTGCAATATCAAATTTTCTTATAGTACTCTTCCTAGAAACTCATTCAACTCTATCATATACTTTATTCATATCAAACTTAAAGGCCGAATGGCCCTTTCTTTTCCTTTACCCTTATTCTTCATAAAATGGAAATACTAAAAAGTAATTAAAAATATTATGAGTAATTAGTCTACCAAAAACTTTATATATTTGAAACAATATCAGGTTAAAAATAAGTTTCAACCTATTGATAATAACTTTTGACACTATCATGTATACCACATTATAGAAAGAAATAGGTTTAAACTCTTGCATATGAACTAGATTATTTTTTAGAATGAGAGCAATAAAAGTATCTGATTTAGTTCTTCAGTAAAAGGGGAGCCGTTTTATAATTCTTGAAACAACCCTAGATATGTCATTACCAACAATATTGTTAGTAATTTGCCCTAACAATTAATTATACTTTAGTTAAAGGACTAAATCAAATAATTAATATATATTCATTAAAAGAAGACAAAATGTAAAAATTAAAAGGAGTTTTAATTTACCTTTATATATATATATATATTAATTATTAAATAATACACTAAAGGAGTTTTAATTTACCTTTATATATATATATATATATTAATTATTTAAATAATAAGTGTATTATTTAATAATTAATAATAAGGGTTTCTTATAATAGTTATTATCTTTGCAGTCTTTAAAAAAATATTATAGAGATTTTGGTGGCTATAGGAGAAAATAATCTAGGGTTTGGCTTTGGCAAAAGAGTTTGGTAAAGAAAAAGATCAGATCTCTACAATATTGCTCCTACTTTGTCTATGTGGACAGATTAGAGGCTTTACAGTTGGAGAGCTAGAAAGCCAGAAAAACTAAAATATATGTTTTAGTGGATTTCTGCAGTACAATTAATCTTAATTGTTTTAAGATAAATCATGACACTGGATTATGTTAAATACAATATGATCTGATATATGCAATAGTTGTGATATATTGTGTGTTCTAGGTTTTGAACCTTAAACTGTTTTTAATAATTTTTTATTATGTTATGTTGTTATTATATATGAATGAAAATTTCTCTAACAGTGGTATCAGAGCTGCAATGTATTTCACAAAATTAGTATAAATATATCTGTTAGCATATTAAATTTTGTGTTTTTGATTGAAAAATAGTGTGGAAAACGTCCTGTAATACCACGTAGGAACTGTCCTATGATTAAAATTAAGTCTTTATCAGAGGTATCTATACTCATACCTACCTCTTAGAGACATTATAAAAGAACCAAACTCATTAAATGCAAATTAAGTAACATGCCAAAAAGTTGCATGTAGGCACGAAAAGCACCCTCATGCTTTCTAAAAAGAGTCGTTGGGGCTCCAACAGCTCTAGACACGTGACCCTAACTTGGTGATTGAGGTTACAGCGGTCACTAAGGTCACGCTAAATGGGAAAACTACCCTCACGCTTATCTTTGGTCGCATTCAGAAGCACCCTCGTGCTCCCCATTGTGGAACCATCTACCATTTTGGGTCTTTTGCCTCAAATCATAGTGCCCTCGCGCTTCTTGAGGTGTTGGTCAGTTGACTGCCAGGTGTTACTCCATCATTGGTGTGTTTTCAACAGCTTTGATAATTTTGATCACATGAAAAGGGCCCTCGCGCTTTTTAGGGCTTTTCAAAATCCTTTCTGGAAAGCTTAGGCAAGCTTTGGCCAATTTAAAATCCTTTGATGCACTGTCATATAGACACTCAGTCATGAAGTTAGTAATATTCAATTTGGGTGTTAAGATCAAAATAGAGATCAATAGACCTTTAGGTCAATAAAGTGGATGCCTTAATCCAGGTAAAGGCACACAATCGTCGTATACCTTAAGTGTAATGTACTCGATTCTCCACTAGGGACAGAATCAACGAATAAGTGTATCTGTGATGCCCTTCATCCAAGAAATATAGTAGATATGGTCCCGTAAGGTAACTACTGATCGAACTTGCACATGCTTCGGCTCGTATTTATTAATGTTCCTCGGGATGGTTAGTATCTAGAGCTTTTCGTGCAACCAAATCTGCAAAAGAAAAAGAAAAAAGAAAGTTAAATTGAAAACTCAAAAAGGCGGCTTAAGCAAAAGTAGAGTCTGTAAAGTCGAAAACCCGAAAGGGCGACTTAGATAAAAATTAAGACAAAGCCTGCCAAGTTAAAAACCCGAGAGGGCGGCTTAGGCAAAAGGTAAGATAAAAATAATTAAGGAAAAAGAGATTTGGTTGTATACTTGTAAGAAAATGAGGCTGCCTCCAAACCGTTGATGGATTTTGTATATGTCTAACCTAATGATGGTTTCAGCCAGAATGAAGGGTATGGGGTTCGCTCCATGTTCCACTTGATCTATGATGCCAACAATCCTAACATCTCTCCCTCCCAGAGGTGAAATCAGTAGAAATTGGATATAAAGGAAAAAGTCCAGCATCCGAATCCAAGCAGGTGTTCCTCTTTTTTTCATCTCACAACAAGAGATTAGTGAGGTAAGAGTAATGTACTCACCAACAAAATGGAAAAGTACTTCAACCGGCGGTATGTCAAATAGCTCCACCAATCTTCTAGGAAAGGGATCATCAAGCTTTGGCAAAGCAATCGGATAAGAGGAATCCTTAGGCCTCCAAGAATGGCGGAAAACTCTTCAATTATGGGGCACAACTCTTACCCATTAAACCTAAAGACATGGTCTCTTGGACACCAAAAGTTGACGGCAGAATGGAGAAGCCCATAATGAAGCTTGGTATGTTACATCACTTTGAAGGATGAAAGATGAAATTTCTCAAGTTTAACCTAATCATTATCATTTAGGATTTTTAGGAGGGTTTGTAGGCTTTTAGCACTTTTTTGGGATATGTTTTTTTATTTTTGGAAGAAGACTTGCGTATGGGTAAGTGTGAGGGTTGCATGTGTATTTATAGCCTCAAAATTAGTGTTTTATTCGTACTCTATGACTGAAATACCTGAGGCCGAATAGGCAAGCGATTGGTACAATTAACTCAACTTGATCGATGAAACCAGGATGGGAGCCATGTACCACACATAACTATACCAGCAAAGTGGGTGACCTGGTCCTCAAAGAAGGAAAGCTCGTGGATCTGGATCATCTGGATAAATTCTAACCTAATTGGGAAGGCATGTATCTTATTAAGAAGATCTTCTTCAAAGGAGCAGCCATACTATCAGACATTGAGGGTAATGAGTTTATTCAGCTAGTCAACATAGACAGGCTAAAACAATATTACATATAAAAAATATATATAAATAATTAAAAAAAGTGAGAAAATACAATGAATAAGCCTGTTGGACTAAAGGGTGGTCCAAGCAAAAGTTAGGGTAGTTTTTTAAGGTGAAAACCGAAAGGCACCTTAGGCGAAAATAAGAACTGAATAAAAGGAGAGATAGTGCTTGGTTAGTTAGAGAATCCAAATGGGCTAACTAATCACGGGAGTAAACTGATTCTAGCATGTATTCTGGTTAACATGATCAATGACATGAATTTGAGTTATATGAATATGCTTTTAAGATTTTATATCAATATGTCCTATAATTTTTAAACAGCATCTAACAAATACAACAATTTTCTCTTTTTCCACTTTGCCACTGTTTGAATCCTTAATCAACAGCTAATAGAGGAACAATACAACGTCAGCGCTAAACATCAGTATGCTTGAGTAGCTACCCAAGCCCTATAAGTGTCGTCTACGACCTAATCACTCAACTCGGGAAGGTTTCGAAGAATGGTTCGACAGCTCCAAGTGTTGCGAACATGATCTAGAAATCGAGCAAAGATAGGCCTTGGCTCGAACTCTGAGAGAACAGTAGGAATCCTCTATGGTCCTTCATATTAGCGGACAGGTTGGGAAAGAGTGTAAAAAGAGCTGAAATCCAACCCTAATAGTACAACACGTGAGGTATAGGTCTGTAAGGTGATGTGAGTAAGGCGCCACCAGGGGCACATCCTGTGCACCTCCTTGGGAAAAGTACCAAACCACTCTCGCCATTCGGCATAGTTACTGGCGAGTCATTGGCACACACGACTTAGGAAGCGTTGAGCATTATACTTCACTAGAGCTACGCGTAGGATAAAGATGAGGCTTAATCTCTCTTGTAACCATATCTAAAGAAAGAAAAAAGAGAAAAAATGATGACAATGATAAAAAAAAAATGAAAATAATAAAAAGATTAGAAAAGCAAGTTTGCTAAGTCGAAAACCTTAAGGAGCGACCTAGACAAAAAAAATTAAGGTAGGTTTGCTAGGCTGAAAACCTAAAATGGGCGGCTTAGGCAAAAATTAGAGCACAAAAGCTAAAAAAAATAAATATTAGATGTGGAACAGATAAAATACCTAGAGGATGATCAAACTGCCCTGAAGGTAGTTACTCTAACTTCTTCGGATAGGGTCTTTGCCAGGCTAAGTGGAGCAAGGGTAGTAGCGCCAACCATTTGAGGAAGTAAGCTCACAATCCTCAGATCACCTAGACCGTCTTCCAGCATCAACTGGAATTGTGTTGCCAAGAAAAAGTGCTAGATCCTCCGCCAAGTCAATGCGGTCGAATCAGTGGACTCTAGTAACCTCATCAGAGGTGGGAGGTCAAGCCCGAGCCCTCTATGATGTTCTGCCATACTCTGAAGAGAAAGATAAAAAAGCTAGCAACATTTTATGGTGTTAGAGGCTCTATCGGGGGTAAGATAATTGCATATATGGTAATTTTATAATTTTTATGAGCATTAAAATTAAAATGCCCATAGGGCAGGCACTTTTCTAGTTATTTATTACAATAACAAAAAAAAATGATAAAACAAGAAAAAAAGATAATAAATAAGTAAAAAAGAAAAAGAAAAAATGAATGAATAATTAATAATAAAATATTATATATAGAGAGAGAGAAAGAGAAGAGAAATTAGCAGAATAATTTTATATTTTTAGAAAAATATATGTTAGGTAGTAAAATTTTAGAAAGTAATAAATAAAATATATTAGCTACCTACGAAACTACTATTATGTGCTTGTCTTTTCTAATAACAAAATAATATAATATTTCTTTTAAAAATGTTTCAACAACGATTTTTCTATTTATATTAAAATTTCAATCTAAATACAGTTGAATTCAATAATTGTACCTTAAGCAAATAAGACCATGTAATGAATAGGAGATATTCGTGTAAATATTCATTAGATTTCAATGACAACTTCTAATATCAACATATAAGTCAGTAATGGAACTCACATAAGGAATAGGACAAATATTACTAAACTAATTAATTAAAATAAATAAAGTAATCCTAATATGATATACTTATAACCTAAATTATTAAAAGGGCATTATTGATCGTTTAGTTAAATAGTGTTTATATTTAGTTTTTTTTTTCACGGCGTTGCATGTGAATGTTAGAATAATTAATATTAGAATGATTTTAATTAATAATTAATATTAAATAGAAATTAAAATAATTAATAAATAAATGCATCTGCTTTATTGATTCAATTGATACGGAATTTTAGATGTCAAAAATAAATGATGAAAAGCTATATTAAAATAATTGAATAAAATAGAAATAGAATATATATTTTATATAGAAGCTTATCTTTTTTTTAATATTTTTATATTTAATTGAGATCTATAAAATTTAAAGATTTATCTACAAATTTAAAACTTATATGCTTTGAATTAAATAAAAATTAATTCAGATCTGTATGGAATTGTTTATATCTAAACTAAATTCTAATAAAATAGATACAATTTCTAAATTAATTTAATATTAATAAGTCAATATATTTAATAACACTAAACTATCTCTTTCAATTTATTCTTTTTATTTTACATTATCTCTCTTTTTTTTCCTAATTGAAATTTATTCTTTAACAGATTTTAACTAAACATAAATTAAAAATTTATAATGGCATTGTTCAACTTAGATAATATTATCAATAATATAATATCATATGGTGTCTTTTAAAATAAGTATTTATAATAGATTCTGTTAATAATTGATCCTAAATCTCTGTGTAACTTTTTTATTTTCCTAGATGCTAGTATTCTTATAATTCAAAGAAAAATGCTAAAATTATTTATGACCTTGTATATAAATTGGGCCATGACTTTAATTTGGAATTTATTAAAAAAATAAAAGAAAAATATCAAGACTTAAAATGTAATCTTTTCTAATATTGCATATTTATGATATTTTTTATTAGTTAATTCCATAAAATCCTAATAGTGTTAGAACTTGAGCTAAAATTTTCCTACTACTAAAAGTTTCTATAAATAAATAAATAGTTAACTCAATAAAATTCTAATAGGATTAGGACTTGAGATAAAAGATTTGTACTTCTTAAATTATTCTATAAATAAATAGTTAATTCAATAACTTTTACCACATTTCTTCAATGAATTTATTGCCATTTTTTTAATATAATTATATTAACGGTCAATATCTTATTATAATTCAGTTTAGTTCCAATATCATGAATATAGAGAAATTTTGCTGCAATATTTTAAATAGTAATAAAAAAATTTAGTTTTTATTAAACAAAATGCAAAATAATATACAAAATCAAAATTCAACTCTTAATGAAACTACTTATTTTGAAACTCTGGAAGATCGAAAGAATGAATCCAAATTTATGTATTTGGTTTAATATTTGTATGTTAGGGAATATATTATTTAGGAATGTGAATATTTACGAATGTATATTAATTACTGTACAATCAATTTTTTCTTAAAAAAAAATTCAGATTGACTTTGGTCTTACCGTCGGGGGATTAAGAAAAAAAGAATCAAAACAACCTAATAATCCGTTTCCCTCAAATTTAGCTAAGAGTTTTTTTAATCATACTACTACTATTTTTAATAATTAATAAATTATTAACTATTTAAAATTTTTATTTTACAACTAATGTTGAAATATTAATATAGTCAGAATTCTAAAATTAGACTTATACTTAATAAATTAGTGATATTTTTATTATTAATAAAATTAAATTAATTAATAAATAAATAACCTAATTAATTTAATTAATTAAACAATCAATAATAATATTCTAGTAAATCCATATGTCTACCCTCCTTTTCGCACTTTTATATATATGTTATATGATAAATAATTTTTTAAACAACTAAAAAGTTACGTTTTTTTTTTGCCTTTTGAAATACAAATTTACTAAATTAATCTTTTATATTCACATTTAAATGTAAATTTTTTTAATTGATAATTTAGTATTTAAAACTATTTTGCTAAATAATAATAAAAATCACAAAAACCTTTAGTACTAAATTTCAGATTATATATCATAAACCATAAAGAAATACCAGAATTCTCTAATATTATCTTTACTTTGATTATTTTTTTTTATTTACAGGAGATCTAACAAACTATAAATTACACAATAAGAAAGTCATTTTTTTATATTTACTATAAAAGGCAAAGATTTTTTTTTTTTTTTGTAGAATTAGACTCAAAACTCAAGACCTCGCTTTTAAAAAATAAATATTTTTAGTCATTTAAACTAAATGTCAAATATCTTAAACTAAATTTCTAAGTGTCTTCATATTATGATTGTTATTACCGGAACACTAATATAAAGAGTGCATTCTAAAAACACTAATAACATACTCCAAAACTATATTATATACTTTATTTTCTTTCTTTGATTATTGATTAATTGATTAACCACCGAGCCAAAACCTAATGGCCAGATACTTGGCATAGAAAATTAAAATCTCAAATTCGAAACTTTCTTCTACTCAATACGGTGCTTTTATTTCCCACTTTAAATATACAAAAAAAAAACCGTTTTCATCTTAACAAACTAACATAGTATTTATATCTACACTTCAAAAATAAAAAGGATTAACTAACTAAATTCTAATTCAACTGCTTGGGGTACAGCTTATTCCTTTGAGCTAGTATCAAATTACAATTACAGAAGGAAAGAGAGAAGGCACATGCGCAAAGAAAATTACCTTTTTCTTTTTCTTTCCTTTTTTTCTTTTTTATTTACTATAATCAAGATTACACGCAAGGAAAACCATCCCTTTTCCAACAGTATGTGATTTACACACCAGGGAACTTGTACAAAAGCTTTATCACAGGATAAGCTACAAATACTTGAGATAGGGAAAAGAAGACATTGGAAAAGGGGAAAAAAAAGGGAAAAGAAAATCCGTGGGGCTGAAGTGGACCTTTGGTACACATAAATGAAGAATGATCCCCCGTTTCATTGGCCATTCAAGTATTTTGTATAGCTGATTTTCTGAAGATATAACACATACTGATCTATCTTCGGTCACCCTTCAGCTGGTTTACATTCTCTTCATTCCAAGAAGAGTCCACTGAAGGAAGCTGATAGTCATCAGGTTTCAGAGATAAAGCAAAATCAGGTAATGTCGGTGCCGTCTCCATGATTCTATAGTCAACATCAGATTCATCGTTAAAGCAAACTTGAAAATAAAATTGCAGCAAATTTAATTTTAACAAGAAAAGAAAAGAAGTCACTTACTTTTCATGAGAGTATAAATCGCGGTTTATCCGAACCTTGCTAGAAGTATCTTTTGGAATCTTCTCTGAGAGATATTTCACGGTTCCCCAAAGTGGTGGATTTCTGCACCCAAACAGACAGTGTTTATGTAGGGACATAAGAATTGGTATTATCTGAATGTTTGCAAGGAAAAAGCCAATAAACTGAATCTCAGAGACGTCAGTAGAAGAAGCCCTATAGCCATTCAATACTTGGTAAACCAAATGACAAATTTGTTAGAACTTGTGAGATTAGCCGTGGGCAACTATAATTATATATATATATATATATATATTTAATCTTTTTGCTAGTCCAATTGGTCTCGGGCTTAGACTAATTAGTTGTACTAATTATGAGAAGTTAGACCTAATAATAATAGCTTCTTTAGGAAGCTTGCATTTCTTTATCCTGTAAGCCATATATATACCTAAATGAAATGCCTAGAAGTGATGAGAGACCTATCATATACTACACTCTCTTCTTAAGATTAGTTTTGTTCTCTCTAGATTTCTACTTTAGAACAGATCAAACGAACCAATTTTCATAATTTCAATGGTTATATCAGAGCCCTTATATTCTTCGAGACTGAGGCAGATTTAGAAACCCTTTTGGGAAGAGAGTTCAACCAAGATACCAAGAGAGAGTGACAACTTCTTGCATGGCTTCCACCATCAGTTCATCTTCTTCAGTTTCTATGTTCAATGGTGAAAACTAACTTATTTGGACAATCAAGATGAGATTTCGTCTTAAATCCCAATCACTTTGGCAAGTGGTGCTACCAGACAACTATCCACCTCCCTTAAGAGCAAATCCCACCATTACGCAAAGCAAGGCATATGAAGATGACAAGTTGAAGAAAGACAAAGCCATCACATTTATTCATGCGGGTCTGACTGACCATTTTTTACAAAGATTATGGATTTGGAGTCACCAAAACAAGTTTGGGACAAGCTCAAAGAAGAGTATGAAGGAAGTGAAGAGTCAAGACAATTAGGCTCCTTAGTTTGAAGGATGATGAGTCCGTCAAAGATTACTCAGGTAGATTGATGGACCTTCTAGTTGAACTTTGATCATGTTAATAGTCACTTGTTTAGTTCTAAGATTAATGAGTTTAAAGCGGCACAATAAATTTGAGCATTTCAACTTCAAGGCACTGAAAAGTCTTATGGTCTATGAGTATGCCTGAGACTGATGTGGTAGTGAAGTGAATGAAGGATGTGAATACGTCAAGTTACACAGAAAACCTTTCCTTACAAGCGTACCCAGAAGAGCCAGTCAAAAGCTAGAGCTAGTTCATGCAGACATATGTGCACCGATGCTAACAGCTTCCCTGAAACAAAAATTCACACGTTACCTTTTTCATCGATGATTTCAGCGAAATAACGTGTGTATTTTCTCAAGGCAAAATCATATATGTTTTCAGCCTTCAAAAGTTTTAAAACTTGCTGAAACACAAATATGAGTGCAAATTGAAGGTGCTAAGGACTGATAACGGTAGAGAATTTACATCATATTCGTTCAACATGTTCTGCAAAGACTTAGGTATCCTGCATCAACTCATTGTTCCTTATTCGCCTCATCAAAATGGAGTGTCAGAGAGGAAAGAATAGGACTATGATGGAGATGGTTAGGTGTTTACTGTTTGAAAAGGATTTTCCTACCTTCTTTTCGGCTGAAGCAGTTAATACTGATGTGTATTTGCTCAACTGACTTTCCACTAAAGTTGTTGAAGATTGTTAAAAGTTGTATTTCTTCCACATTGCTAAGTTACTGGGTTGCTATGGTCTATATATGTGGATTGGGCACCCTCTTCCTTTGAGCTAGCTTTTAGGAATGAGTCCTACCCAAAGCATATTTATCATGGTATCAGAGCCAGTCTTTTGTCCTAATGATGGGTTTGGATCCGGCCTATTTGCATGACATGCTGAATGTGAGAGAGAATGTTAGAAGTTGTATTTATTCCACATTGCTAAGTTAGGGTTTAGGTGTATATATATGAATTGGGCACCCTCTTCCTTTGAACTAGCTTTTGGGAACGAATTCTACCCAAGCCTTTTTATCAAAAGTAAAACACCATTAGAGGCATGGACAAGACACAAAGCCTGAGCTCAACATTTGAATACATGTGGCTCAATATGCTACACACATGTCCCTTCAGTGCAAAGAAGCAAGCTAGACAAAAAAGCAATATAGGGATTTTCCTTGGTTATGCAGCAAGAGTCCAAGCATACAAAATTTATGATTTGAGCACCAAGAGGATTTTAATCAGTTTGATGTAGATTCGACCAAAGAACCAGGCCTTCATCAAAGGTGTACGAACATTATAACCTAGCCTTCAGTGAACCCTCAAGCTATAGTGAAGTTTCAAATTTTCCATAATGGATGAAGGCGAGAGATGATTGAGGAAAATGGAACTTGGGAATTAACCAAGAAACCAGATTCAAAGCAAGCTATAGGAATGTTGGAATAGGAAATATTGACCTAGCTGTAAATATAGGAATTCTAAGCTACATTAAAGGAGATTAGGCAAATCATTAGGCAGATTTCTTATATAGCTATAAATTGTTGTGATTATGTTCTTTCTTTATTTAGGTGATGTTTATACCTATATATATGTACAATGTAATACATGTAAATTAAGGAGCAATACAACCTATCTTTTCTATTTATTTGCATGGTATCAGAGCCATCCGAAAAAGAAAAAAAAAAAACCCTAGCCTCCTCAAAGAAAAATCTAGCCACTGCAATTCCACCATGCTTGCAACTCCATCTAATGGATCAGTCACTAATCCTACTTCTGAAATACCTACTTCATCCAATCAACAAAAAATCTTAGCCACATTTGATTCTCATTCAGTCCAAATAACTACTATTAGGTTGAATGGAGAGAATTTTCTACGCTGGTCTCAGTCTGTGCGTATGTATATTCGAGGTAGAGGGAAGAGTGGATACTTAACTGGTGAGAAGAAGGAAGCAGACATGGATGACCCATCCTATTCTTCTTGAGATGCAGAAAACTCCATGGTTATGACATGGCTAGTCAACTCCATGGAGGAAGACATAAGTTCCAATTACATGTGTTATCACACAGCAAATTGGGATAATGTCAATTTAATGTATTCAGATCTGGAAAATCAGTCTCAGATATATGAAATCATGCTGAAACTAGGGGAAATCCATCAAAGTGAGGATAGTATCACCAAATATTTTAATTCTCTGAAACGTCTATGGCAAGACTTGGACTTGTTTAACTTTTATGAATGGAAATCCACTGATGATTGCAATCATTACAGAAAAAAGGTAGAAGATAATCGCATTTTCAAATTCCTCATGGGACATAATGTGGAGTTTGATGAAGTAAGAGGGCGAATCATTGGGAGACAGCCCCTTCCATCTATTGGCGAGGTATTTGCTGAGGTTCGACGTGAGGAAAGTCGCAGACTGGTTATGTTGGGGAAAAAAGGCTCAAACAGCAGCACTGAAAACTCTGCATTAGCAGCAGCTGAATCCTATGCAAGAAAAGTGAAGAAATTTGATGAAAAGCCCCGTGTTTGGTGTGACCACTACAACAAACCAAAGCATACAAGTGAAAACTGCTAGAAACTTCATGGAAAACCAGCTAACTGGAAGGGAAAACATGAAGGCAAGTTCAATCGGACTCCCACTGCGAATGAAGCTGAAGATGTCCCCTTCACTCCACAACAAGTTGATCAAATACTAAAGCTGCTGAAATCTAATTCTGGATCATCCGGTACTCCTAATGCTTCCTTGGCACAAACAGGTAGAAATTTAAATGTCTTATCCTATGTGAGCCTAACTGCTCCATAGATCATAGATTCTGGAGCATCTGACCATATGACAAGTGTCTCAAGTTTATTTCATACTTATGTTCCTTGTTCTGGTCATGAAAAAATTCGTATAGCAGATGGTTCTTACACACCAATTGCTGGTAAAGGTACAATCAGTTTGTCAAAAACCTTGACTCGTAAATCTATCCTCCATGTACCTAAACTTGCATGTAATCTATTATCTATCAGTGAACTGTCTAAAGATTCCAATTGCCGTGTCATTTTTTGTGACTCCTATTGTGTGTTTCAGGACCAGAATTCGGGAGGAAGATTGGCAGTGCTAGGATGATAGATGGGCTCTACCATTTTGAAGGTGAAGCCTCCAAAGATAAAAAACCTCATGGACTAAGTAGTGTTAGTTCTATCTCTGTTAAAGATAAAATCATGTTTTGGCATTATATATTAGGGCATCCTAATTTTTTCTACCTTAAAAGACAGTTTCCTACTTTATTTAAAGGAATAGATTGTTCTTGTTTTCATTGTGAACATTGCATTTTATCAAAAAGTCATAAGCACATTTATCATTCAAAGCCTTATCAACCCTCAAGGCCTTTTTATTTAATTCACAGTGATGTGTGGGGTCCCTCACGGATCCATATTTATTTGAAAAAAAAATGATTTGTCACATTTATCGATGATCATACTCGATTGTGTTGGGTTTTTTTAGTGACTAACAAGTTTGATGTTAAGACGATCTTTCAAAATTTTTACGCTATGATTGAAAATCAATTTCAAACTAAAATCAGTACCCTACATACTGATAATGGTAAAGAGTATTTCAATGAAACGCTTGGAAGGTTTTTAAAAGACAAGGGTATTCAACATAAATCTACTTGTGTTGATACGCCCCAACAAAATGGTATAGCCGAGCGCAAAAATAGATACTTATTGGAAGTGGCTCGTGCTATTATGTTCTCTATGTATGTACCTAAATATGTATAGGGAGAAGCTATTTTAACTGCATCATATTTGATTAATAGAATGCCTACCCGTGTTCTTGATTTCACTACTCCCCTTGAATGTTTTCAACGTTACTTCCCACAACATCGTCTTTCATCCAATGTACCTCTTAAAATTTTTTGTTGCACATCCATTTATCTAGCAACAAGGATCAATCCAAACTAGATCCAAGGGTTGAGAAATATGTTTTTGTTGGTTATGCATCAAATAAGAAGGGGTACAAGTTTTTTAATCCCCACAATAAAAAGGTCATAATTTCTATGGATGTTATCTTTCTTGAAAATCAGCCTTATTTCAAAAGGAATTTCTTCAGGGGGAGCAATTAGAGGAAGAAAATAAATGGGACAGCATTGTTTTACTCAAAATTGTGGCTTCTATGCCAAATATTTTTGAAGATAAAACTTATATTTTGTCAAGCAATATTGAATCTATGATAGAAAAAGAAACACTTCCAAATAATAAGCATGAGGTTCTTATTTATATAAGGAGAAAGGATCACAAAAAAGGTAGAGAACTCATCATCTCCTCAGCACCCAGTCAATCCACTCCGAATTCAGGTACTCAAGATTCTCCTCAAAATATTGATTCTTTTGATAATCCTCAAAAATCACATGAATATTGTGATCTTGATGTCCCTATTGCACTTAGAAAAGGAACTCGTTCTTGTACTAATCATCCAATTGCAAATTATTTATCTTATAATAAACTCTCCAAGAGTCATATGCATTTGTGTCAAAAATCTTAAATCTATTTATTCCAAGAATAATTCAGGAAGCACTTGATGATCCAAATTGGAGGATGGCAGTAATGGAAGAAATGGGTGCGTTGAAAAGGAATGGGACATGGGAAGTGGTAGAACTCCCCAAAGATCAAAAGATTGTTGGTTGCAAATGGGTTTTTACTGTAAAATGTAAAGTAGATGGCAATGTGGAGAGATACAAGGCTAGGCTGGTGGCTAAGGGGTTTACTCAAACTTATGGTATCGATTACCAAGAAACCTTTGCTCCAGTAGCCAAAATTAACTCTATACTTGTTTTATTCTCTTGCAGCTAATTTCAGTTGGCCACTACACCAACTAGATGTGAAAAATGCCTTTCTCAATGGTGATTTAGAAGAGGAAGTGTTCATGAGTCCACCTCCTGGATTTGAAAAATCTGTTGGCAAAAACAAAGTTTGCAAACTTAAGAAATCTTTATATGGCCTCAAGCAATCCCCAAGAGCATGGTTTGAACGATTCGGAAAAACAATGAAAAAATATGGATACAATCAAAGTCAAGCAGACCACACCATGTTTTATAAACATTCTAAGGAAGGTAAAACAACGGTGTTGGTTGTGTATGTTGATGATATGATTTTAACTGGTGATGATGAGGATGAATTAGCTAGTTTAAAGAAAAAGCTAAGTCAAGATTTGGAGATCAAAGACCTAGGGGCATTAAAGTATTTTCTAGGCATGGAGTTCGCAAGATCACGAGAAGGAATTTTTGTGAATCAAAGGAAATATATCCTTGATCTACTAAATGAAACAGGTCTTCTAGGTTACAAAGCAGCTGAAACTCCAAAGGAGGTGAATCTCAAATTAAATCCTGCAAAACCAAAGGACATAATTCAGAAGGAGAGGTTTCAGCGTTTAGTGGGCAGACTTATATATCTGTCACATACTCGTCCTAATATAGCATTTGCAGTAAGCATAATTAGCCAATTTATGCACTCACCAGGCCAAAAACACTTTGAAGCTGCCTATAGGATACTTAGATATCTAAAGGGAACACCTGGAAAAGGACTGATGTTTAAAAAATCTGGTCATTTGCAAGTGGAAGTCTATATCGATGCTGATTGTGCAGGTAGCACTACAGATAGAAGATCAACATCAGGGTACTGCACTTTTATTGGAGGAAATCTTGTTTCCTGGAGGAGCAAAAAACAAAATGTTGTAGCACGTAGTAGTGCTGAAGCTGAATTCAGATCTCTTGCACATGAAATTTGTGAAGCAATATGGATTAAAAGGTTACTAGAAGATTTGGAACTACCTATTTCCCTCCCGATGAAAGTCTATTGTGACAACAAAGCTGCTTGTTCCAGTTCATCATGATCAGACTAAGCATGTTGAAGTTGACAAGCACTTTATCAAAGAGAAGATTGAAAGTGGACTGATTTGTATTCCTTATATTCCTACATCTCAACAAATAGCTGATATTTTTACCAAAGGACTACTGAAAAGACAATTTGATTTTCTAGTAAGCAAGCTGTCAATGGGAGATATTTTTCAGCCAGCTTGAGGGGGAGTGTTGGAATAGGAAATATTGACCTAGCTGTAAATATAGGAACTCTAGGCTACATTAAAGGAGATTAGGCAAATCATTAGGCAGATTTCTTATATAGCTGTAAATTGTTGTGATTATGTTCTTTCTTTATTTAGGTGATGTTTGTACCTATATATATGTACAATATAATACATGTAAATTAAGGAGCAATACAACCTATCTTTTCTATTTATTTGCAACTGGGTACCCAAGACCAAGTTGAATCCTAATGGTTCAGTTTACAAGCATAAGGCAAGGATTGTGGTCAAAGGGTTTGCACAAATTCCAGGAGTGGAGTTCAGAGATACTTTTTCCCCAATAGCCAGACATGACACAATCAGAATCCTCTTGGCAATTGCAGGCCATATGGGCTGGAAATTTAACCATTTAGGTGTAAAATCAGCTTTTCTAAGTGGAATTCTTGAGGAGGAGATCTATGTGCAGCAACCAGAACTCTTTCAAGTTCCAGGAAATGAAGGCAACGTGTATAAACTAAAAAAGGCTCTTTATGATTTGAGACAAGCCCCTAGAGCTTGATATGGCAGAATTGATTCTCATTTGCTGCAACAAGGTTTTGAAAGAAGTATGAATGAAGCAACCTTGTACATATAGCATTATGAAAATGAAAAGAAGCTCATAGTCTCCGTTTATGTTGATGACTTACTAGTGACAAGGCTTGATGCTAAATTTCTGGTTCATTTCAGAAAGGAAATAGAGAAAGTATTTGAGATGTCAGACCTTGGGCTGATGAAGTACTTCCTTGGAATGGAAATAGTTAAGAGGGATTCTAGAATTTTCATTAATAGGAAAAAGTATGCAGCTGATATTTTGAAAAGTTCAAGCTTGAATCTTGCAAGCCAGTTTGCAACTCATTCAGCTTAGAATGAGAAAATCTCAAAAGATGGAGTTAAACTCCAAGATCCCTCCACTTACAGAAGTATAATTGGCAGCATACTGTATTTAACAACATACTTGACGTTTGCTGCAAGTATGTTATCACGGTTTAGTCAAGTGCACCTTGGTGTTTCAAGAAGAGTTATGAGATTCCTGAAGAGAACTACAAATTATGATATCTGGTATCTTAAAATAGGAAATGTGCAGTTGATAGGCTTATTCAGATAATGATTGGGGAGGATGCATAGATGACATGAGAGCATGTTGGGTTATTTGTTTTGTTTTGGTTCAGGGTTCTTATTGGAATTTAAAGAAGCAAGAGGTTCTAGCCCAATCCACAGCAGAAACTGAGCATATTTCAGTAGCAGCAGCAGCAGCAAATCAAGCCAATTGGCTTAGAAAACTACTTCAAGATCTTAGTTTTTATTGTTCTTTTCCAACTCAATTGTTTGTTGATAACAAATCAGTAATCGCCATTGCTGAAAATCTAGTTCAGCCTGGCAGAACAAAACACATAAATGTCAAGTATCACGCAGTACAAGAGGCAGAGAAGAATCGTGAAATCAAGCTGATCCATTGTTCCTAATAAGTTCAACCCACAGACATAGATGATCAAAGCTTTATCTCTCATTATAAAAGACAAGTCCAATTATGAATAAGTATTAGGCCAGCATCAATGCAGCACCAATCAAGGTTTTGAAGGAACAAGTGGAATTAAAAAGATTAAAACCACATAAGAAAGTAAAGTACTAAGCATAAAGCGAAAAGTGCAAGTTTCATAGGGCAACTTCGACATATCATGAATCACATCATGAAAAAATAACAGCTGCAAATTTAAGAATGTAGCTGCTAATGTTCATGATATTTCCGTTGGATAATGGAGCTGGAGGTCTTTTGAATTCTAACAGACTGAAACAATATTTGTTGCAGCCACGAACAGTGTCAAGCCACACATTTGGTTTTTCTTTGATATCAAGTTTATTTTGTATTTCTTAGTGTAAATTTACTTATTTAAGTTATAGCCTAGTCTTAGTCAAGTACAATCACAATTGTGTTTTTTATTCCTTGAGCCAAGAAATTTTTCTAGCAAAAGGTGATCAAAGAGTAGTTGGCTACTTTTTCAGTATGTAATGATCACCTTCATTTCTTGTAACATATATTTTTACAAGGAATTGATGCAGTTATCTGTCTCTGCAATTCTAAGGGGAACACCCTCTTAATTTTGAATCTCAATGTCTCCATTTTCCTTGTCAAAACACAAGGCATTTCAGTATATCTGCAGTTTATATTTACTTGTTTATTCGCTAGTGATTATATTCTTAAATTGACAATAGCTACATGTGCCATATTCATCCCATACCAAATTGCATAGCAAGATGCAAGCAAGCACAAATAATATACCAAATAATGTAATATTAAGTTATTGTATCCTTTTAATGGATTTCAACCAAACACAGCATTAGGGTAAATGACAAACACCCCCACTGTTTTATCATATTATACTAGTTCCATTGGGTCTATTTAATATTATGCTATTGTATCCCTTTATTTAGAATTCATTATACTAAATACCCTTTGCGTCCATTTTTGCCAAAAATAACTAGTTAATGGATCAGGTTGCAAAATTAAAAGTTTTGTTTGGTCCATGAACTTCTGATGCAATCAAATTTACCCGAAATTAAATTAAATTATAACAAAATATTTGTTTGATAGATTTTGGAAAAGTTATAATACCATATCAAGGTCACCTAAATGATAATTTATCGAATTAGGATAGTTTTGATTATAATTTTTGACTTAACTTATTCATGTTATTTAAAAATAAATAATTTTATCTGAGTTCTAAAATATTTTATAAACTAACTTACAAAATAATTTCACCTTAATTCATCAAAGAACATATTTATATATATATATATATATATATATATATAATGTAATAATTACTTAATAAGACAATATAAAAGTTATATTTTACTAAAAATTCATGCATTTGAATACTACAAAAAAAACTTTATGTTATGACAAAAAGAAATTTACTTTTGTATTATAAGCATATTTATTTAAACCCATCTAAAATAAGTCATCACATAATATTGCACCATTTACATAAGAATACGTTTGCATTAGTTTATCAAATTTATTATAAAAGTAAAACTATTCATGGATTTTCTAGTAATCAAATACAAATATAGTTACCAGTAAATAATTTTTTTAATTTTCATTTATCACTTAATTTTATGTTAGAAAGTGAAAATAATTTTATATAAATTAGTGTAAAAAAGTAATTGTTCTATGTTAAAGTAAACTAATAAATTATATATTGTTTTTCAGATATTATAACAAAAACTAATAAAAAATAAACAATTTAAGATTAATAAAACTATTATATAAAACATTTTTAAACTTAAATAAAAATAATAAAAATTAAAAATTTACATTTCAAAGTGCCTCAAATAATTACTCATCAACAAGGGTGTTTTAGTGCGTCGTAGATTTTATCCACGACTTGTATCATTTTTCTTGGTACCAACAATTAAGAATTGTTTTCTCCTAGTTGCTGCATCAAAAATTAAATCACAAGCTTTTGATAAAAAACTAATAGTTCTAGTAAGATTTGTAATATAAAGACCCTTACGCTTTGCAGAGATATAAGGTGCCATTCTTGGATTCAATTTTCTAGTACCGTTACCAAATTTTGTTCTAATTTAATTAAGAATTTCATTTTTGGATAAATTTGATTGCATTGAAAGTTCAAGAACCAGACCAAACTTTTAATGTTGCAAATTTTCCATTTACCAATTGATTTTGGCGAAAATGGTCGGAGGAGTCATTACATGCAATTAATTCAAAATGAAAGGAAACAATTGCATAAAATTGAAAAAGCAGAAGGGTACTAATATAATATGTTAAAACATAAGTGTGTATTTAGAGAAATAATCATTTAATCCGCAACATCCAGAAAGAAAGAGAAAGCGATAAAAAAAAAAAAAAAAAAAGATTAGAGAAATAGTCAAATAATGGATTCATGTAAGTATTTCAATCTCACATGCTATAATTTGAGATGTGCCATCATTCAGGAAACATTGAATATGATGATAAATAAAGAAAGTTAACAGGTGTGATGGTTTCAAACAAAAGTTTAGGGGTTGGCTGAAACATTTCCTGAAAACTTATACAGCCAATTTATCTATTAAGCCAACAAATAATTATTGAGGTAGCCATAGTTTGAAGAAATACTTAGCTGAACCTAGTCAAGAGCATCAAAAGCATGATCAATGATTCCAGAAGATTTTTATTTTAGGTTTGCATTTTGGTTTTCCCATTCGTTTATAATATTTAGGAAATTTATTTATTCTTTTAGCTTAAGGGTTGGACTGACAAATAGGGCCACAAAAACCCTACTATTTTTGCCTTTTGAGTAGGAATAAGGTTTTGAGATTTTTTCTCTTCTTTATGCTGTCTCCCTTTTGGTGCATCCAAGATATTTGTGCATGTAAAGGTGTCCCTTAAGTGACCTACCAAGGTGACGATTTCATCGTTGTACATCTACCTCTGTGTAAGTAACTTATATTATGTTTGAGCTACCACAATCAGATTGCATATGCAGCCAGTTTCAGATTCAGAGCTATCCAGTTGATTTGGTCTTTCATACATAATAATATGGGCTGATTTGGCCTCTCATACATAATTTTTGCATTATGATATTGCAGATTGTATGAGCATATGCACAGGACAACATACAGTATTAGTATCTCTGACTAAATCCTAAACCATCTTTGTGAAGCCTCTTTCAGAGTTATCCAGTTGTGCTAATAATCACATACATTATGCAAAACAATCGCCTTCCTATAAGATCAATGATGATACATCTATTTACTGGAAAATTCAGAACTTTTTTACTTCTTTGGGAATGAGAATTTAGTTCATTAAACATATTCAAAACTAAACAATTTTTACTATGTGAGGCATGCAAGTACATTCAACCAACGTACAAAGATCAACAATTTCTGTTTTCCGAAGTTTTAACAGATCATGAATAAAATAATTTTTCTTGAAAACCTGAACCTAACAGGCTGACCCTAACAAACCATTTGAATCTGTAAGAAAGAAATTTAACATAGTCTCTTTTTGTTTTCTCCAAACCTTCTTCATTACTTTATTTCTCAAATTCTTTACGTGAGATTTTATCCACTAAGGGAACAATATAACTTTCTTTCTTTCTATACAAAATCTAAATTGAGTCGACAAATAACAACTATCTAAAAATGCATACACACCCTCTTCGCTCGGAAAGAAGCAACAACAATGACCTAAAAAGTAAATGAATCTCTGGTAATGGAAAGCACCAAATTCTTGTATGATAAATATTTCAAACATTTTGTAAGTTCCTAATAATACACCACTAGCGCTTTATCATATGACGATAACAATTAAGTTCATGCTCTATTGCACATCACAAAGTAATAAAGATCATAAACAGAAGTGGCTTCAGTAAATTACCTTGATAACGGAGAAGCTGCATTAAATGCTTCACATGCCCTCCTACTCTCCTTAAAATATTCATCTGCAGCTTGCAGTGCAGCCACAGCCATGCCGTGAGATTTCTCCGTATTCCCCTCGTCAAGGATCAAACCATGATAATAATATGCTGCTGCCTGGTTGAGGGCAAAAATTTAAAATAGAAACCTTGTTTACTCTACATACTAAAAACAGGACTTAAAAAAAGGAAAAGAAAAAAAGACGAAGACATTGAATTTATCAAGTCTTGATTAACATATTTCTTTTTTAACAATTAAATAAACGCATTACATACACAATACAAAAGGTTTAGCTATAAAACAAGCATCTCTTAATGTTTCATGCATTCGGACAATAAAGTTTTTGTTCAGCTGCACATCCTGTGAATCAACTGGCTCATCAATTAAGCTTCTCAAATAAGCTTTAGCTATTTCTAATAAAAGAAAAAGATACTTTTATACATAATCGAGAAGAGTAGAAGACTCCACTCTGCAGACTGTCCTTGGTCTCACTTATCCAATGTTTACCAACATTCAACTAATTTTGTGGCTGACTATCAAAGTAGTTGCTTTTAAATAAACTTTTTTTTTTTTTGCTCACGTACATTGTACATGAATATTAACTGTTTGACTTGTTATCACTCATAAAATAAAATAATATATATATTTTTAAATTTAGCATCATAAACCTGTATACATTTCCCTTTAATTTGTAATAATAATTTTAATATTTAAATACAAATGTAAACATAACATTTTTTTAATTTTAATTCCATTACGAATCTACAATCTTAAAGTTTATTTCGTATTTAAAATTTTTTAGTATTTATATAAAGTAGGTAGATTTATATAATTTTAGAATTGTATTTTAATTAGAATTGATATTAGATATAATTCCATTAGAGCACTACTACTATTATTATTATTATTATTATTATTATTATTATTGTTTTGTATTGCCATAATAAAGCTATGATGATATGTTAGTGTTTGGCTCCAGTTGGTAATATTATTAGCTTCTTTGATGAACTCTTTACAGTATCAATTTTTGTGGCAGTTCTATAGTATCATTTCGACATACTTTTTATTTTATTTTAATGAAATGTGAATATCTACAAGCTCACATATAAAATTGTGTAGGTTAATTCTCTCATTCATTATCTCTTCTCATTTATTATTGCTACCATTTTAGTATCTTCTTTAATTTTTTGCTTATTACGTTGATATTAGATTAAATATATAATTAATATTAAACTATAATTAGTATGCTATTCTTTTAGGATTAAAAATTATTATATAATTAGAAAAACTAATTTATTAGTTGATATAATTAAAATGCTATTTTCTAGGATTAAAATCATTATTGATTTAAAATTCTAATAGAGTTAGACTTTTGGAATTAGACTTGTGCTAAATGAATTATTAATTGTAAATATTATACATTATTAAGTTAAATTAATAAATGAACAAATTAACCCAATTAACTACAGAATTAATAAGGCCCTATTAGTAATGATGTTCTTTCATTAATTTTGGGAAAAAACTGAATATCTTTTACAATATGCCCCCACCAAATAAAACTAAATGTTAAATTTTTTGTTGATGTTCCCTAGATAGCCTACTACATGTAGTACGCTACCAAATTAAATGTTAAATACACTTTCTATGAATCAATCCACTAGTAGGCCAAGTTTCCCATGTAAAATTACTTGAATACTTGCAAACATTTTAGTAGATTCAAAGATTTAGAAGAAATGATGATATTTTTATAAAAACAAAAAAGAAAACACAAGAAAAGAAAAGGGAAGTTAGTGCAATTGTGAAAGATCACAAAGAATGAGCAAAAATTAGGCATGAGAGATATTTTAAAAACCTTTGCTTCCACATATTTCCACTTCACAAAGAGCCGGTGCTTTTCCCCCCAACCATTTGTTAACAGAAGATTCATTAAATTGTCTTGAGCCTGTCAAGCAAAATCGCAAGTAGAAAGAAATTAATATTTTAGGATACCAGATTTCGCACAAATTCACAAGCAACAAAAGTCAAACCCGCAAGCATTTATGCACTGCTAATAAATCTCATCCTTACATTTGAGTATAGAATCATGACATCAACTATCCTTAGTAGACAAAATAGGATAAGCAATTTACAATAACAACCACTGATAAAGCAAAAAGAAAATACCCGGTTGCTTCTAACGTATATTAGTGGGATGGTATCATATATAAGATCATGGCTGCTTCTAGGAGTGGTCTTCCTCTCTCTCTTAAAGCCAGTGCTGATCTCACTTTAGCAAGAGTCTTGATGTGGCGATTTGCATGTAGCTCCATAGCAAGATTAGTCACTGGCTACTGGGTGACTGGACAAGACTTACTTACTTTTCCTAGTAGTGTTGAACATTCCCACTCGGGCTCATCCAATACATTAGAAAGTCATTACATATAGATAAAGACTGTTTCGGTGCCAAAAAAGGATGGTGCCTTGGACTCTAAACCCCATCGCCTCTCCCTGATAGCATGCAGCCGATAGTGAAGACAAATATATAGAAAGTGTGCAATGAGTGATCTTTCTAGATAGCCAGTCTTTACTTCACACGGCCCAAGCAATGCCCAAAGACTCCCATGAAAAATGAGAACCATTTCTTCAGATAGACAGGGACATGTAGGACCTCCTAGTTACAATCTTTGCCACTCAATAAGTGTGAGTTTATATAACTTCTTTTAATATGTTAAGTGTTGATAAGTTAGAATAACTAATTAGTTTTTGTTTGTTAGAGATATGGATAAACATTCTAAGGTTTAGGGATAAGATAAATTAGTTCCTATCTAAGTTTTTTTTCTATCCTTTAGCTAGTCTATATAAGTTGTGTTTCTCCTATGTTTGATATATAGAAAAAATATAAGAGAACATTTCTCTTTTTTCCTTTCTCTATAAAATTCTACATGGCATCAGAGCTTAGGGCTTGATCATGAATTTTAAGGCTGCCATGGTTGGCTCTAGTTCAGCCACTTCAGAAGCTAGCAGTGGCATGACACCATCAGGGGGAGTTTCTCAGCTATTTCCACCTGTTCCTCCTAAAAATTCTCTTCAAATCACCCTTCACAAACTGAATGGCAAGAATTATCTTGAATGGTCTCAGTCCATGAGGTTGGTGATTGATGGAAAAGGGAAACTTGGATACTTGGATACTTGAGATAAAACCACCAACAACCGATGATTCGAAATACAGGCAGTGGCGCTCAAAAAATTCAATGGTTACTGCCTAGTTGATTAACTCAACGGATCCGGTTATTGGAAAACCATTCATGTTTTTGCAGACTGCTCGAGATGTTTGGGAAGCAGTTCGAGAAACATATTCAGATTTGGACAACCATTCGCAGTTATTCGAATTAAACACCCATATGTGGAAAATGCAACAAGGTAATCGAGAGGTAACAGCTTACTATAATGATATGATGGTTGTTTGGCAGGAATTGGACATGTTTGAAGATGAACAATGGGAGAATCCTAATGACAGTGCTCGATACAAAAAGAAAATTGAAAGAGGACGAGTATTTGTTTTCTTGGCTGGTTTAAACAAAGATCTTGATGAGGTTCGTGGACGTATATTAGGAAAAAATCCTTTACCAACTATTAGAGAAGTTTTTTCAGAAGTGCGTAGAGAAGAAGCACGACGAAAAGTGATGCTGAAAAATGATGAACCAAAAATAGATGCTGACGAATCTGCTCTTGTAACTCGAGGTACAACTCAGGGGGAAAGCAGAAACCTTGGTGTGATCATTGTCGAAAACCATGGCATACTCGAGATATTTGCTGGAAATTGCATGGGAAACCAAAGAAGAAAACAGGCAGCGATAACACCAAGTTAGGAGGAGATGTACGAGCTTTTCAAGCTAGCAATACTAATCCGGGGCAGCAGTCTTCTTTTGAATCTCTTCCTTTTACCAAGGAACAGATAGAGCACCTGTCTAAAATGTTTAAGTCCCAAACTTTAGAAAAATCTGACTTGTCTTGTTCTTTTGCACAATCAGGTAATTCTTTCATTGCATCCATAGCTTGTTCCAAATCCCATAGCACTTGGATATTAGATTCAAAGGTCGATCACATGTCTGGCAATTCGCAAATTTTTTCCTCTTATATACCTTGTGCAGGAAATCAAAAGGTTAAAATTGCAGATGGTTCCTTAGCCACTGTTGCAGGGAAAGGAACAATTCCTATTTCCTCTTCTCTAGTTCTTAAGAATGTCTTACATGTTCCACATTTGTCATATAATCTTTTGTCTGTCAGTAAGTTAACCTCTGATCATAATTTTCAAGTGATTTTTAAGTCTTCCTATTGTAAATTTCAGGATTTAACCTCGGGGAAGATGATTGGGGGTGCTAAATTGGATGGTGGACTCTACTTCTTCAATGATGAGTCAACCTTTGGAAGGCAAGACCTGCAAACTTGTTTCAATTCTATTTCTGTTTCAAGTGACACTAAGATTATGTTATGGCATTATCGGCTAGGACATCCAAATTTTCAATATTTAAAGCATTTGTTCGCAAAGTTATTCATGAATAAAAATCATTTGTTTTTCTAATGTGAATTTTGTGAATTAGCTAAACATCACCGAACTGTTTACCAATCGCAACCTTATAAACAGTCCAAGCCATTTACCATGATTCATAGTGATGTTTGGGGTCCTTCTAGAGCGCCAACATTTTCTGGAAAACACTGGTTTATCCTTTTTATTGATGATCATACTAGAGTTACTTGGGTCTTTCTTTTAAAAGAGAAATCTGATGTTCAAAGTGTGTTCAAAAATTTTTATAATATGGTTCAAACACAATTTCATACTCAAATTAAAATTTTTCGAAGTGATAATGGAAAGGAGTTCTTTAACAATGTGTTAGGACAATTTTTTGCTGAAAAAGGGATTATTCACCAAAGTTCTTGTAGTAACACGTCTCAGCAAAACGGGGTGGCTGAGAGAAAAAATAAACATATCCTAGAGGTTGTTAGAGCTCTTAGTTTTACAACTAAAATTCCAAAATATCTTTGGGGAGAAGCAGTTTTAACAGCCATATATTTGATTAATAGAATGCCTACAAGAATTTTGAATTTTAAAACACCAATTAAAGTTTTTAGTGAATGTTTTCCCATAACTCGGCTAACTAGCAACATTCCTTTAAAAATTTTTGGAAGTGTGGCTTTTGTCCATAATCATGATCCCAAACGTTCAAAACTTGATCCAAAAGCACATAAATGTATTTTTGTAGGCTATCCTGCAAATCAAAAAGGTTATAAATGTTTTGATCCAGTTTTGAAAAAATGTTTATTTCTATGGATGTCACTTTTTTGAAGGACAATCATACTTTGACAAATTTCATCTTCGGGGGAGAACACTAGTGAAGATGTCTCAACCGATTCGGTTCCGATTTAAATTCTGATTTAACTTTTGAGTTTTTTCAAATAATGGTATTTCTTGGGGGTCCGATCATGTTTCCAAAAGAAAATGGGTCGAAAAATAAAGAAAGTATGGAAACAAATGATTTAAATATTGAAAATACCGGAAGGCCTTTGATAAGGTCATCTTAAAATCAAAATATTGGAAACAACTGATATCTATGCGGAAAGTTTAAAGGTCTTGTATATTCAAAGGAACATCAAGCACAAAAAAGAGCCACCATCCCACAGCACCATCAAGAATCTAATCAGAGGTTGGATCATGAAATTTATGGTAAGTCTCCAAAACTTCCTACAAATAATCCATCTAGTCAACTTGGTCTTCCCATTGCTCTTACGAAAGGTGTCAGGTCATGTACTAAACATCCTTTGTCAAATTTTGTATCTTACAAAAATATTTCATCACCATATTGTGCTTTTATCTCACAAATGTCTAGTATGGTTATTCCAAATAGTGTTCAGGAGGCTCTAAATGTTCCTGAGTGGAAAGAAGCTATTTTGGAGGAGATGAGAGCCTTGGAGAAGAATGCTACTTGGGAAAAAGTGGATCTGCCAGATGGGAAGACAGTTGTCGAATATAAATGGGTGTTTACTGTGAAGTACAATTCAGATGGATCCTTGGAAAGATATAAAGCTCGTCTAGTAGCTAAAGGATTTACTCAAATATATGGAGTGGACTACTATGAAACTTTTTCTCCTGTGGCGAAACTCAATACTATTCGAGTGCTCTTGTCTGTTGCAGCTAATCTAGATTGGTCCTTGAATCATCTAGATGTGAAGAATGCCTTTTTGAATGGTCACTTAGAAGAGGAAGTATACATGGAACCTCCACCTGGTTTGCTCAGAAATTTGGAGCCAAGGTATGTAAGCTAAAGCGATCTTTATATGACCTTAAACAATCTCCTAGAGCATGGTTCGAGAGGTTCACAAAGTTTGTTAAAGGTCAAGGTTATAATCAAAATCAATCTGATCATACTCTTTTCATAAACAGTTCTATTGAAGACAAAATTTCTGTTTTAATTGTCTATGTAGATGATATAATTTTGACTGGAGATGACATAATTGAAATAAGCAGATTGAAACAAAACCTAGCCAAGGAGTTTGAAATGAAAGATTTAGGCCCGCTAAGATACTTTCTTGGAATAAAAGTGGCAAGGTCAAAGAAAGGCATTGTTGTCTCACAACGGAAGTATATTCTAGATCTCTTGAAAGAAACTGGAATGAGTGGTTGTAAACCTTCTGAAACTCCAATTGAAGCTAATTCTAGACTTGGGGAGGTAAAGAATGGTGTTCCAGTAGACACAGGAAGATATCAGAGGTTGGTTGGAAAACTGATTTACTTATCACATACTCGTCCGGACATTGCTTTCGATGTAAGCTTGGTATGTCGGTTTATGCATTCTCCATATAAAGAACATCTTGAAGCTGTATATCGAATTCTTCGTTGTTTGAAAAGTACACCAGGAAAAGGACTTTTTTTCAAGAAAAATGAAAAAAAAGGAGTTGAGGTGTATACGGATGCTGATTGGGCAGGTTCAATCACTGATAGAAGGTCAACTTCTGGATACTGCACATTTGTTTGGGGTAATTTAGTCATATGGAGAAGTAAAAAGCAGAATGTAGTTGCTAGAAGTAGTGCTGATGCAGAATTCAGATCAATGGCACAGGAAGTGTGTGAGATTCTTTGGCTGAAAAGGGTTCTACAAGAGCTTAAAAGATCTATTAGTTTACCTATGAAGTTGTATTGTGACAACAAGGCAGCTATCAGTATTGCTCATAATCCTGTTTTACATGACAGGACAAAACATGTTGAAATTGACAGGCACTTCATAAAAGAAAAACTTGAAGAAGGAATTATGTGTACTCCATTTGTACCACCTACACAGCAGGTGGCAGATATTTTAACTAAAGGGTTATTTAGACAGCAATTTGAATTTCAAGTTAGCAAGTTGGGCATGACAGATATATTTGCTCCAACTTGAGGGGGAGTGTTGATAAGTTAGAATAACTAATTAGTTTTTGGTTGTTAGAGATATGGATAAACATTCTAAGGTTTAGGGATAAGATAAATTAGTTCCTATCTAAGTTTTTTTTTTTTTCTATCCTTTAGCTAGTCTATATAAGTTGTGTTTCTCCTATGTTTGATATATAAAAAAAATATAAGAGAACATTTCTCTTTTTTCCTTTCTCTATAAAATTCTACATTAAGACATAAAAATTTCCATTTCCCAATTTCCAAAAGAAAAATATTTCCAAATTTATTATTAACTCTGCTACAGTGTCCAATTTCATAAACCATTAAGTTGCTATTAAGACCCCAAGGTAGTGGGTAAAATTACACTTTACCCAAATGCATTGCTTCCCTTTTCTTTTTCCCTCCAATCCTTGTTGCTTTTCTGTTTGTTCCTATATATTTGCTAAACTATGGTCACATGGCATATAGTATCTACTTGCCAAAAGTACCACAAGAAATTAGGCAATTAATTTGTGCTGACTATAAAACCCATAGACCATATTGCTTACTGAATTGCCAAACACAAAGTGCTTGTCAAGCAACAAGCCAAAGAAGATGAGAAAGGAAGTGAACCAATGAAGGCAAATGTGATAATAATGGGGAAAACATGACAATTTTTAATACAAAACTTATGTTTGTACAAATTCAAAACTTATATTTGAAGCACATGCTTGGTCAAACATGAATGATGACAGAATAACAGTTACATACCTGTTGCCAGTACTTTACCATCTCACATGCAAGCCTCCTCTTTACTGCAAGAGTGGCTTTGGCACTATCGATTGCCATCCCAAGTTGGATATCAACAACCTTCATCATACAAGAAACACTAAAAGGGGTCATAGACAGTAGAAAGAATTGGAATATAAAATCAGATGGAAAATGTAATACCATAACCCTCAAATCAGAAAGGGACTATCCTATTATAATTATTTGTGTAGAATGCCCCGCATGAACTACTAACAATCAAGAGTTGACTTTTACTTTGGTCAGGCCACCCCACTCCAGTTACCTTACTTCTCCACACATGGGCCGGCATACAATATCAAATAATTACCAGCCAAAAGTGCTGGACTAAGAGTTGTATGAAGCTAAGTGTTGAAGTTTACATGATCCGTCTCCACATTCCATGCTGAAGCTTACATGATCCGTCTCCACAATCCACTCTGCTTGATAAGCAAAGCTTTTGGGCTATCATATTCTCCTAATGAAAATGTCAGGAGTAAAAGTGAGGGAGAATATGATACCTTGAGTCTCGCATCGAATAGGGACTGCTGATATAGACTGAATTTTAATATCCCCATGTGAACTGCTACTAACAACTAGAAGTTAACTTTTAGATCATATAGTTAGATCAGCCGCCAATAGATTGTTACTCCAGTAGTCCAGATGGGCATATATATGTGATACCCCAGGCTCCACATAATGAAGAGATTATTGATTTAATTTGTATACAATAACATGTGTAAACTACTATTAAAACTAGAAGTTGATTTTTAGACCATAAAAGCAGGCCCCAGCCCAAACCCACTGTTAGAGCAGCAATCCTCGTGCACTCAAGTCATAACCTAATATATGATATTTGCTTCCAAAACAAACTCTAGTAATTTATCTTTCGGAAAGAGAGAGGTTGCATCCCTTTTCAAAAATGTTGGTTAATTAGCTCTACGATTAGCTATCATGTAAATTCAGCTTTAACTAATCACCTAGCACTTCCATCGGCTTCATCTTGGCATCTGTGTCACTTAGTTAATGGTGAGTAGTACTAATAGAAGCCAGAAAGAAAGAGAGAAAGAACAAAAAACAAATAAGAAGACATGTTCTTGTTGAAAGTTTTCTTTCTTTGAAATATTGTGGAGTACTTGGAGGAGAGGAATGCTTGCAATTTTGAGGGCCTGGATATTTATTAATTTACAGTGGCACAGTGGCTTTCTCAGGTTCTTTATGGGAAGTTCACCGGCTTTCTTAGAATTGTCCTTAAGTGTTGCTTAACTAGATTGAAAGGTGACAGTTTTTTAAATATAATTAATTGGTGGTTGCTCTTTGGAAGTTGACCTTTGTTAAGAAAATGCATAATCCTCATCTTTAAGTGTTGTGTTCATAAGCTTTACAGGTGTGTCCAATACCCCAGGTTGTAATATTCAATTCTTCTTCTTCCTTGATGATTCATTAATACAGGTGTGCATTTCAAACAAATGTAAACTGAAGCTGTCTATCACTATCAAATTCAAATGCCCTGCAATTAAATTGTCATCTATTAAAGTTGACAATTAAACAGCTTCTACTTTAAAAAAGAACAAGAGAAAGAAGGATTTCCTTGTTATTCCCTTAAACCCTTGAACTGCAGCCTTGGCTCCTCACCAACAATAACCAACAAATAGCCAAAGTTAAACAACCAGTAATCAACTCTTGGTTGTCAAGGATTAAAACCATCCAATCCATAAGATACTCCAAAAACAGTAAATTCTGAAAACCCATTCAATGTTCTTAAGATAATTCGCAAAATTGTGAGCAACTAGAGTTGCACTGCAATACATCTGCCCTAAAAGAAAGCAGTCAAGGAACTAGACTTTGAATCACTTAAAGGATGACATAATACGATAGAGTAGATAAGACTTGATCAAGATCTAATTCATACTGATTACTGTTCTAATTGGCTAATAGTTCTTTAACCAAAATCCAGTGAAATTTCTTAAGCATGTCAATAAAACAGGATTCAGGACTTAATGAACCTTTCCTATTAGAAGGGGTGGCCTGCTAGTCATGTGAGGTAGAGGAGGTGAGATCCATTTACAGTTGCAACTAGAATGAAGCAAAACATATCTATATATTGCAGTTCAATTCAATGAATAAATCCATCCATAAATAAGCTATTACCTGCCCCAACGCTTGCAGGCAAAGTGCTCTAAGAACTCCTTCTGCCAAGTCCACTGGCAAATCTCTCCTACAATCAAAAGCTAATATAGGTCAGAATAAAATCGTAATCACAGGACAATAGGCTCCCTTCTGTTGCAAGTCTTTCAACCATATCAACCTTAGTGCAGCTGGAAACTGTGGGAGCACATGTCGGACCGCACAATCCAGGTATCCTGCAGCCTTCAAGAAAATATCAATGGAAGCACGCCTGCTCTCTACCACAATGAAAGACAATGAAAATTATGCAGCAGAACCAGTCATGTGAATCACAGAACAGGGTAGAAACAAGCATATATGCAATGCACATGGCCTACAAGCTCAGCGAGACCAACTATTGCATGCATATCACTAGCTCAACTAGCATGGTGCATTTTTCAGTATTTATTAAAACTCTTCTTAAACTCAGAACAAAATTTCTACCAAAGTATAAGTTGTAACCGGACCAAAAAATATTTTGAGGAAATTTTAACATGTAAAATACACTTCTTTTTTACTTGTCCTCATTTCTCACCCTACCTATTCTTTGTTGCCACCTAGAAACTTTTTTGCTAACCTAGTAATAAATGTTTATCCAACTAAGAAGTCTCAGTTCGTTTGCACGTCTGATAAATGCCTTTCGACCATAAATATGGGAGGGGTCAACCCCAAGTCCTCTAGCTGTCTAGCACAATAATGAAAAGACTCTAGAAAATAAGTGATGCAGAAAAAAAACGTGCACAAAAGAAAATGAATAGAGAAAGAGAGAAAGAAAAGAAACTAAAATCTGAACTAGATTGAGAATGAAAAATGGAAGACGAGATAATACAGAAATAACAAAAATTATGAGAAGAAACATAAGAAACCAAGAGAAGTATTAGAAATAGAAATAGATTTCTGTTACACCACTCCTCCTAACTACTGTCCTTGAATAGAAAGGAAGTACTTGAGTGGTGACCAAATCAACTACTATGTCAGAAATGAAATCAGAACCTAACAATAACATATCCTATAAACCCTTTACCATGCAAACTTTGACTTGGCCCTATTCTAAGTTTTAACTTAATTTTTGTTTAACAGCAATAAAGATAAAAGCCCTAAGTGGCCCAAATTAATATTACAGCAGAAGCAGCAGCTAAAGTTTTTCTACATTTGCTGTATCCCTTCCCGATAAGAAATTTTAGGAGAATGAAGCAGATTTCTCCAACTAAGCAGATTGCACTTTTGAGTTTCCAAAATATCACTTTGACTTCCCTACTTGCAGTTCTGCTTTTCATGTTAAAAGTTTAAGAGCTTCAAGTTCTTTCAAGGAAATGTATTGGATTTTGTTAAGAATACACATTAATCACTTGGTACTGGAATTCAAGAACTAATAATAGTACTAAATCAATAAAAAGCGAAAAAAATATTCAGAGAGCTAGTGAGAGAGTGGTGGATTAAGCAAATTTCTCAAATGCTTTGAAAAGGAGATTGTGGTTTTCCTTTGTACAATCATTCATTTACAACCAAAACAACCATATAGGCTTAACAGCAGTAGCAAATTGAATTAACTTCCCTTTGAAAGCATGAACTTACTCTTAGAACCAAACAGCTCATCTTCACATTCTGAGGCTATCTCTTTATATTTAAAAGTTGATGAATTTTTATACAAGGTTTGATCATCTCTACTTATGAAGGTCACTTGAACAAGTATCTGGCCAATTTCCAATTAGCAATCTTAACTAAATCTAACAAATTAATTTACCAGGTCAACCAATTCAGAGTCAAACCGGCCATGTCAAGTGATCTTTGGTCAGGCTTCATCATCCCCAATTCTAAAGTTCAGCCACACAGGCGTCTGATCATCTCCAGACCCCAGTTCTAAAGGTCACACAAACAGGTGATCTAATTGATTTCAAAAACCCTATTCAAACTGATTACTTAAGTTTAGGTTTAAGAGAATTTCCAAATGACCCCTCCCAAACCCCTTATGCATTGCAACATTGAAAGTGAAAAGAAAAGGAACTCACAATCCCATTAATCTCTTAAACCTAGACTTTGGCTCCACATTGACAGTCAATACAAACACAGTCGAAAAGAAAAGACCTTTATGACATTTTATCTAGGACCAAAGCCCTTTCTGTCTATGAATTGTTAAGAACCCCTACTTAAACAACTATAGGCCTTCCCTAAATCCATTCCTTTTCATTTTCCTTCTGAAAGATCATCTATGATTTGGTCAGCAATACATGTTGCACCTAGAATCAACCTTCCCTCACCGAAATCTCTACGACTAGAAATAGTATATCTTAAACAAAAGAAAACCTATCCGATAACACCTTAGCAAGGATCATATAATAGTGTGAAATTAAGGTCTGACTGGCATTGTTATTACAGTTGTTGATAAGGAAAAGTAAAGAATATTACATTGAACATGTGGACTAACAGTAATAAAAAGTTGTTTGAAAGGTCAACTCGACGCATTAATCATAAGAAATTCACAGCAGCTAAACAACAATTTCAAATTTCTTTTTGCAATAATATCTATAAGGGTGACTTTTTCAAAGCAGCTTCAACCTCGACACAGAACAGAAATTAGATGGGCCAAGTCTTGATTAGACATTCTCCTTAAGCACATGAGTGGTAAAAGTGCAATCCACAATCTTATCCATCAACCAGTAAACCAGAGAGAAAAACACACTCAAGAGACAAAAAGTAGAAGGGCCATGTAAATCCATCAATACTATGAGCCTTCCCCTTTCCACTTCAAAACCATGTTCCTCACTTCGTCTTCCTCAAAAGATCTCCCTTCAAAACTAGTTTTAACCCAAAGAATGGGGCGATTTTAAATGTTAAACCATCAGTCTAAAAGTTATCTTCTTGTGATATTACTCTGTATGAAAACATCATTGCAATGAAAAGAAGATTCATAAAATGCCACATCCCTCCAATTCCATCTCCTAAACAAAGCTTTCTCTTCACTTATGCCAACAACCTTGTAAGTAAATCTGGTATTTATCTCCATCCTCACCCAATAGGGTATAAGGTTTTTCTTCTTAATTACGTACTTCTCAATCTGTACTCCTCCCAGAACCTTATCTATATGTCTATCCATGTAGCTTAGCTGCTATTAATGTGTTTCATGGGCTCAGGAGTTAGGAGTAGCATCTCAATTCTCAAGTTTTACTCTCGACCTGTTATGTTAGCTGGGATGTTTTACATAGTCTAAGAGGAATTCAGTGTATGAAATTTTTAGTTTGCATTCAAGTCTAAGTCCTAGTTGATTAGAAATACTATCATGTTAGCTCTATCAATTATATGAACCAGTGGATTAGATAGAATTTTTTACCATTTGTTGGATTTATGATTCAATTCTAGCTCTAGCAAATGAAATCTTATGTGCAAACAGACTGCAAAAAGATCCAAGGTGTGCAAGTTAGAGATCTTGATTTTTCCTTTGTCTTGACAAGTAACTGAAATGCTAATTTGATTTTGCTCCATTAAATCGTAGGAAGCTTTTAACTGACCTAATTTACTTCTTCATCAAATAACATCAAAGAACCTGAATTAACCCAACTTTCTTTCACCCATCATACTAGATCTCTAGATAGTTCCAGAACCTAAGTTCTTTGTTGGTTTTAACATCTGACTTTGATTTTCTATACTATTAGCCTTCACATACACTTAAAACATAATCCACCAAAGCTCTCCTGTACCACTAACTACCTGTAATTCATTTCTCTTTTGAGCTCTCCCTCCTGGAGTCTTCCAAAGTGATAATCTGACAAACCTTTCCTATATCACCTACTAACTTAAATTCATTTCTCTTTTGAGTACTTCCACTTGGAGTCTTCCAAAGTGATACTTTTCACTCCAATTTACCTCATTCGTCAAACTCACAAAAAGATAATAACAATAATAATAATTCTTATTTCTTGATATAAACATTGCCAATTTTCCAATCCCACCTGTAAGAACATCTTCACCCTGCATTTTCAGAGTGTATTTTACAGTAGGATACAGTTAGCATGTATCAAATTGATAATTGCAGGACAAACGAAAAATAATTTTTCGCACTTTTTGTCTGCCACATGGTTAGTCTATGGAAAATTATTAAATTGACTATGCAAATTTATGAATAGCAAACATTTGATAGGCTAATGTCAGAGATAGGACATATAGCAGTTAATTTCCAAGTCCCAACAGCAAAATGAAGAGAACATTGTATGTATGTTCACCAAAAAGAAAAAAAAAATTAAATCTTGGAAAACTTAGGACTTCAATATAAAGTTCGAAATAGCAAGAGCATGATTATGGAGGACAAAAATTTTAACTATAAACACACACATAGAATAATCCCCTTGCACTGAAGCATGTAATTTTGCAGAGTTAACTACCTGCTGATACTTTTGGCTGATAACCATCAGCAGATGTTCTTGGAAGAAGCAACAAGTTGGCCTGTGAAAGTAATAGCATTGCCATTAAGTGCAAAACTGACAACACCTCGTACCATGCATTGGACATGGCAGTTTCCTGCAAAATTACTTATTCATATCAATTCAACATTTTTTCAGTGCATAAAATTGGAACCTCTAGATGGTGGGAGAGGGGAAGAGAAAGAGAAGGATCTTATTAACAGATAATAAATATTCACACGCGCCCACCTCTGCATCATCCTCTTGGTTTATCCACACAAATTGCACCTTGTGTTGTAGATGGCTTCCATCTTTAACTAATCCCAAAAGAATAGGCAAGTAATCTTCAAGGGCCTGATGAAGATCAGCCAATGTTGAACCTCCTTCAAACAACAAATCAGTTTGACAGATGAACAATTAAATCCACTACTAATCTAGCATGGTATGCACATCACAATATTTTACAACCTACCATGTTGAGTAGCATTTTTTCTCTTTGTTCTTGTGACTGTTGGTGCTTCTTGCCCAGCCATAACTACAATACGAGTTCTTAAAGCGGATAGGCGTTCCACTAAATTCTTTGACAAGTGGTCTCCCAGTGACACAGAAAAATCGACAGCTTTGGGTATCCGGAAACCTGGTATATAGACAAAAACTTCTCCAATACTCCCTGGTTTCCTTCTGTTTCCACCAGATTCCTTTGGTGTAGACACTATGCAGCCCATATCTTAATATTTACACAATACACCAATCGAAATGATAAAATGTCAGCAACCAAAATAAAAATGAGGTCTTTGGCATGTAATAACTTGCTTGCAAGGAATGACAGTGATAAAATAACAAAGAAAAAAGAGTACAAGGTAATGACTCCAACAATATGAACTAGTACAAATGATTCAAAAAAAAATTCAGAGAATGTAGTCACTACTAGTCAGCAATCACAAGTTAAAGTAAATGAAAGAACTAAGCAAACTATAAAAAGAAGTAATAAATGTCCCAACCAACAAAAACACAAGTAGTAGATCATTCACGAGCAGTATCCAAAGACCTACCAGAAGTCTCCAGAGAGTTTTGGACCTGCTAACATAGATAGCTAATACATAAGAATTTTTTATATATGTAGATACATGATTATCAGAAAGTTGACAGACGGGCCACAAATTGTAGTAAATTTAGAGTAATTTCTTCAGAGAAAAAGGGGAAATAGTAATAGGACAAACAAAGAGTTCATGGTAGAGAGAGCAAAATCAACAAAAGCAAATGAATCACTTCACGAGCAAAGCATGATACTGGACAATTTACTTTCCATCCTTGAAAGATGTAAAGTATAATAAAGCATTCATATGATCAAAGGAAAAAAAAAAAAAAAAAAGAACTCAACAAGACATGAACCGCTGCTCACATGAAATGTCAAAAGAAAAATGTGAAAGTTAAGGAACTCTGACTCTCCAACCAGAAACTAAGAGGTGACATAGAAAAAGGTTGGTCAGCAAGCGGGTTATAAAAGCTCATTTAAGCGCATATACAAGTGGGTATTCTTATATACCAAAATAAGCAATCTATCTATAACTCAAAGCAATAAGTAGATGTTGTTGCTTCTGTCTTGACATTAACTATCAAATTTGTTGCTCCTTTGCTGTACTCCAAATTGATTCAAGTAAAAAAGATACTAAAGTGGTCTAACAGACAAATACCCAGAAACCAATTCTGCTAAAAAAGATAAGAAAAAGGTAAGAAACAGCTGCTGGATTTCTTTCTGACAGAAGTAATCAACAAGAATTAGACAATCAAGAAAGATCCCAAGAAAAGAAAATATTTCATCTTTCTTAAAACCTCAAAACTTTCTAAGCAACCAAACAACTAAAAGAGAAAAAACTAAATTATTGAACTCTTACCATAAAGGAAGTTGGAAGTAAAGAGTCAAAATTGAAGCCAAGGAAATAGAAAAAAAAATCCAAGAAAAAAAAAATGAATTAAGAATGTGTTTGTAATAGAGCTGTGAATTTCGATTTTAAAAACAAGAACCCATTTTGCTGTCATTCATTGGTTTGATTCTTCAGGGGGTTAGAGAGAGAGAGGCTTTAGAAGGTTCGATTGGAGAAATTGGAATAATATAATATAGGATATAAAAGAAGAGCATAAAAATAGAAAGGAAGCTTTTTCTGTAACAACCCTCTGCTTTACATAAAAAGTAAGTTGTAAAAAACATCAATAATTATAACCATAAATGCCTTTTCCTTTTTCCTTTTCCTTTTTTTTTTTCTTCTTTTCTTAATTTACTTGGCGCTATTATTTTAACTCAATGATTGGGTAAAGGAGAAAAAAAAAAAAAAGTTATCGACTCCTATAAAAGTCTTTATACAATCTGGAAAGTTCCTTTACCAAATCATTAGCACACAAGTTTGTGGGTACTCTTTCAAGGGTAGCCTCGGGTTGTTCCAGCCACCGGAAGCTCATCCCATGACTTCTTTTTTTCTTTTTTTGTCTCTATTATTAACGTTTAGTATATATATGTATGTGTTTTAATTCGAAATTTTATTCTTTTAAATGGTAAATGGTGTTTTGTATGGTTATGTTTGCAGTCAGTTGTGATGGTAATTTACTACGGCGTTTGGACCTCTCGTCGGTAGTGCTCCTGTGATCGACGGTGGTTAGACGAAGTGAAGGAAGTTTGCCAGCAATGTGGAAGGATCAATTGTGACGGAGGAGTTTGAAACTTGTTGTCTATTAAGTAGGAACAGGGACACTGTCATTCCTAAAATTAGTAAACATTATTTTGTCAAGCCCAATAAATAACTTGAGGACCCAAAACTAGTAACTCTATTAACATGTCTAATCCAAAAACAGTAAGTCTAAAAACATGTATAATTAACTTCTTTATTTTATAGATTCATATTATAAATAATATTACAAGTATTTTTTATTTTTTAAATATAAAATAAAATATATAAAAATTAAACTTCATTCTCCACTCTATATTTAATAAATACATTATAAATTTTTATATATTTAATTTAATTGATATTTGTAATAAAAAATCAAACTAAAAATTAAAATTATTAATAATTATAAAAATAAAAATAAAATAAAGAATAAAATAAAAAGTCTATTAGATTTAAATAAAATAATAAATATAAAGAGTATATTAGACTTAAATAAAATATTTTACTTGTTATATTTAAATATACCCTAAGATACTTTTTATTATAGAAATTATGTTTTTTAAAACAAGAGCCCTGTTGGGATGCTCTAAATAAAAATATAATTTTTATTTTTAATTAAGTTTTAAAATAATAATTTAAGTTTGAGTTATTTTATAGTTAAATAAATATATTTTTAAAATTTAAATAATTTATAATTTATTTTAAAATTTTAATTTATTGAACAGATTGTATAAATCAATCTAGTTAAATAAATATGTTCATATTTAAATTTAATATTTTAATATAGTATTATATTTAATTTAACTATTTTATATTATATATTTATTTTCACATAATACAATTAAATTTTGTATGATATGAATCCCCGAACTTAATTAGCAGATAAACTCAACATAAGATGAAAGAGAGCAATCTGCCAACCACTTCTACCATTTAGCAAACTCAGAGCAACTTAACAAACTGTGTTTGGAGATTAGAATCATGAGATTTGGTCAACAGAGAAATTAAATTGGAGTAGACTTTTATTTTGTATTTATTTATAATTTATCATTTACCGATATATTATATGGTTAAATATTATTTTAATTATAAAATTAAATTATTAAATTTAATTAAGTTAAATATTAAATATTAAATTTATTTATAGTATTTTAAAATAACAAATTAAATATTTATAAATATTCTTCGTAATTTCTTAATATTTTAATCTTATTTTCAAAATCAACTCCTTGTAAATTTGTAATCGAATTTGGAAAACGTGTTGTGTGTGTAGAAGGTTTAGAATTTTCAAAAGTAGAAAGTCTAGAAGAAAGTATAAAGGTAGGTGAAAAACTTATTTGAACAGAACCATTAGATTGTTCAAAAATTTGTGAAATTCTAGAATTATTTTTAATAGATTGTGGTTTATTAATTTCTTGTAAATCCCAAGTTCCACCTTTAGATAATTCATTCCATTTTAATCTTTTAGGTACTTGTATTTTAGAATGTAAAGGATTAGCTTCAAATAAAATTATTTCATTTCTTGTTAAAGAATGTTTTGCTCTTGGATCTATAGTTGTCGTCATTACTTTGTAATAAATTCTATAAATGACAGTTATAGATCTGGAATTTTCAGCAAAATCCATGTTTTTAGTTTTAACAGTTAAAATTAAAGTATCTAAAATGTTCGAGTCAAATAATGAAACTGAAAAATTTGGATAACAATTAAAATAAACAGGACCATTTGCTAAATTTGACTCAGTCATTGCCAAAAGTGAATTTGAAAAATTCAAATGTCGAGCATCTCTTAAACAGAGAAAAATAGGTATGTCTAAACCAATTCTAAATAAAGGTTTAACAGCAATTTGAACCATGCCTATATGCAAAAATTTAAATTTCTTTTTAATATGTTCATGTAATGCAGATGATGAAAGTAAATGTAAATTTTCATGTGATTTATTTAAAGTAATAGTTTGTTCAGTTTGCTTAATAGAATAATTTTGTGCAAAATCAAAAGTTCCAATACGATAAATACTATTAATATTTTGCTTAGGGATGGACCAATTATGTAACTGATTTTCTATTTCAGGAATATTAGACTCTTGAACAGTAAATTCTTCAGTATTTAATTCAGAAAGAGAAAAAGAAGAAGTTATTTCTCTACTACTAAAACTACGAAACAATAATTCCATAACCAAAGACAATAAACAAGTAAATATTGTTTAGGATAGTGGGACCACCTACCGGGACCACCCTGACCGATTACTGGGAAGACGGGCTGACCAACGGAAAACCAGGCTGACCAACGCTATCTTAAACAGAATAATTACAAGTTTAGTGACTAAGGCTCTGATACCAATTGCGTAGCAGGATCTAATAATAGAGAAATAATAGAGAAAGAGAGTAAGTAAGTAGATAATATAAAATTTTATTGAAGAGAGAATTTTACAAAGAGAAAGATTACAAAAATAGAAGAGATAGTAAGGAAGATCGTTCAAGCGTGTCTTCCCTCAACTAATTTACACCTATTTATAATAAGAAATAGAACACTATTCGGACTTCAAATAGACTTGAGTCCGTGATATTATTATAAAAGACAACAAAGGTAAATAATTAAGTTATTTTGTCAAAAAGGAAAAGATTCTTGTCTGCCACTTTGTCCATCCTTATCTTCTCGTTTTGTCCGCCACTTTGTCAAAAGATTTTTGTCCTCTTGCATAATTGTCTTCTTTTGTTGGCAAAAATGTCCATTTAGTCAAAAAGCACATCATAGTTATCAAGACCGAAGTAATCGTCTTCATTTTGTGGAGTGTAATTAGGTCCACCAGTGCTTCCAGAGTCTTCGTCATCACTATCTCCAGAGACTTGTGATAATGCCTGTTCCAGGGCTGCTTTAAATTCTTTTTTTGTAGTATTTCCAGATAATTTTTCTAAGATTTTGCTTTTATCAGACAAGAAGTTAAATTGTCCCATAGATTGACTTGTTCCTGATAGCATAGGATTCTTTTCAGAGAAATGTTTCAGGACCGTTTCTTTGTTAGCTTGAATATCTTTACAGTTGGACCACCATTTAACACTATATTCACGGGTTAAACAGGCGATAGAATTTACATTAGGAGAAGGTCTAAATGGTTTTACCTTGAACTGCCAGGAGAAAATCCAAGGTAGGTTAAAGGTTTCAGAAAAGATAATCAATTTATCATGCTTAAGAATAGATAACTTTTCTTTAAAGATAGTAAATCCTTCCATAATCTTAGCAGGTAAAATTTCAGGGCAAAGTCCAAAATATGTCCACCAATCCGAAAACCAATTTGAAAATTTTTTTTGAATTGGTTTTATGAAACATGAAAAACCAGGAGTGATTCCAATTTCGAAGGTAAAAGGTATTGTACCAGGAAGGTGTAAAAGTGACAGAAAATTTCTTTAACTTTCAAGATTCTACATTTGGAATAGGAAATTTTTTCGGACATGTCACGATCATAGGAATGTTCAATTTCTATGGAGTTGGTATCTAAAAGGATAAGTTCATAAAAAAATTTCAATTTGTAGGGGCTTTCGGGAATAAAAAATTGTTCAGAAGGAAAAATATGTTGAAATATTTGCTGATAATTGGGATTTTTCATATTTCCATTGAATATTTCATTTTCAAGAATGATAACGATTTGTTGTTGTGGTTTTGTAAAGTATTTTAATGGTTCTGGTTTAAAAGAACCGGGTTTGGTAACGGCTTGTAAAAAGTTTGAAGGTTTTGTAGGGGTAGAAGGTAAAGGAGTTTTGTCAAGAATTTCAAACCTGTTAGTAAAAATCAATGATGAAGAATGTCCAGATTTGTTAGCCGCAAAATCGGCTGGCGATAACTTCTTCTTTATAGGAGTGCCCATAAAGATTAGCTTGATTTCTTTCCCTGTAGAAATTCTCTTGTTAAAAAATCAAGTAAAAATTTGAAGAACCTTTTATATATTCAATATCAAAATCAAATATTCCCAAAAGTGCTTGCCATCTGGCAAAAACTTGTTTTGAAACAAAATTTTTAACATCTTTTTCCAAAATATATTTAGCAGCACTACAATCAATACGAAGTAAAAAATATTTTTTGACTAAATCATCTTCAAATTTTGTAATACATAAAACAATTGATAAAAATTCTATTTTAATAGTAGAATATTTGGATTGAGTATCATTCCATGCTCTAGAGTGGAATCTGACTAAGGACTCTGTATTTTGACTAGGTAACTTTTGTTTAACAATACCCCCAAAACCTAAATCAGAAGCATCTGTTTCAACTATAAGAAAGGCATATGGATGAGGAATAGACAGACAGGGTAAATGATGAACTTTTTGTTTGATGATTTGTACAACACGAGTATGTTCTTGTGTCCAGGGTTTTGGATTTTTCTTAAGGCGATTGAACAAAGGCTTACAGAGAATTCTAATATCTTTGAAAAAATCAGACACGTAATTAAGACATCCCAAAAATCTTTGTAGTTGATTTTTATTTTTAATTTCATCTGGAAATTTAGAAGTAAATTCTAAAACTCTTGAAATTGGTAAAATATTATTTTTAAAAATTTCGTGTCCAAGAAATCTGATTTTTGTTTGACATAATTTCATTTTTGGTGCAGAAACGACTAAACCATTTTGTTTAATTATATTATAAAACTTCTGCAAATGAGAAAAATGTTGTGCTAAAGAATTTAAAAAAACTAAAATATCATCAATGTAAACAATGGTAAATGATTGATGATCATGGAAAATATCATTCATAATTCTTTGGAATTCTGACGGTGCAATTTTTAGTCCAAATGGCATGACATTCCATTCATAATGATCAAAAGGGACATTGAAACTAGTTTTGTAACGATCTTTTTCTTCAATTTGAATTTACCAAAAATCAGACTTCATGTCAAACTTGGAATAAATTTTTGAATTGTAAAGTTTTTTCAATAAGTCTCTTTTATTAGGTATAGGGTATCTGATCTATTCTAAAACTTTATTTAAAGGTTTATAATTTATAACAAGTCTGGGTACACCTCGTTCTCTTTCAGCTGCGTTATAAACATAAAAAGTAGAGCAGCTCCAAGGAGAACTAGAATTACAAATTAATCCTTTTTGTAATAATTCATCAATTTCTTTTCTGCAGTGGTTTTCAAGTTCTGCACTCATATGTATAGCATGTGATTTTGTCGGTATGTTATCTTCAGAGAAATCTTTAACATAAGATAAAGAGATTACATGTTTTTTCCTATTCCAAAAAGCATTTGGAACAGGTGCACATAAGTCATTAGTAAAAAGATTTTCAATATTTTTTATTTTAGCTTTTGTCACATCAAGGTCTAATTCTTCTTTAATTTTTAAAAACAAAATTTCTTTATTTAAAAAAGCAATTTATTTTTTCTTTTGACTAATCAGATCATTAAAAACACAATTTTTCTTTAAAACATTTATATCTTTTTCTTGTTCAGAAAAAATAAATTTAAAACAAATTTCTTTTTCTAATAATCTAGTTTTAATACCGTGAGTGTCAACTGAGAAGGGATAAAGCAAGGCTAAAAACGGAGTTCCAAGAATAACAGTGGTTGAAAGGTTTTTAATCAAAATAAAAGAAGTGTAAAAACATAATCCATCATTACAGATTTTAACTTTGGAAAGCTTGTAATTTATTTGCATTCTTGAACTGTCTGCAGTATGTAATTTTTCAGTTGTTTTTTCAAAAAACTGTGTAGGTACAATTCCTTCTTGAATACAATTTTGATCGGCTCCAGAATCAACTAAAGCGATTGTCTCGATTTTAAAATCATTTATAAGAATTCTAACAAAAATAAACTATTTATGAAAATTTACTCTGGTAATAAGTGCTAAAAATTCATTAACATGAGAATCATTAGTGTTTTCATTAAATTCAACAATTTCTTTATTTTTTCTATTTAGTTCCAATTTTAAGATCCTTTCTTTGAAATCTAAATTTTTATTTTTTAAATCATTAATTTCTTGTTTTATATTTTTAATTTCTTCTTGTAAATCCTGAATATTTGGTGTAGAATTTCTAGAAGATTTTGGTTCAAATCTTTGAAAAATTTCTTTTAAATTGTAAGGTAAAGGTTTAGATTTTTGGGTCTCGTTATGTAAAACAATATCCCTTAATTTTAAAAAATATTTTTCTTTATCTGTAGGATCATTTATTTTGTCAATTAATTCAAAAAGATCTGAAAGAGTTTCCTTTGATAAAACATTTAAAGTTGAGTTACAATAAGGACCTGTACAAATTCCAGAGCCTTCACAAGTTTCAAAATCAGTATTAACAGAAGATGTATCGCTTAAAACATTTAAATCTTTTTCTTCAAAATCACTTAAATCAGAATTTTCAGAATCTGTATCAGATAGTAAAAGATTAAACATTTGGCCTTTAAGTTTGTCAGAGATATCTAAAGTATTGATTTTTTTCTTTCATTCTACATTGGGATTTAAAATGACCAACACGTCCACACTTATAGCAAACAGGATGACTTTTCTTTTTATTATTTTTATTTTTATTTTTGTTTTGAGAAGTGTTTTTGGATGAAGAAGATTTTTGAAAACTCGAAGTGTTTCTTCTATAATTTTTATTAGAAGATTTTCTTTTCAAATATTTGTTAGTTTTTGAAGAAGGAGCTTGAATACGTTCATAACCATATTGGGAATAAAAATCTCCTAATTCTTTTTTAGATTGTAAAATTCATTTTTGATTTTAGCTTTTAATTTCAAATCAGTACATAAAGCTAAACCTTCATTATTAATAAAATTAATAATTTCTCCATAAGTTAAAGTATCATAAGGAATAACATTTTCATAAAAATCTCTAATTCTTGTTCTAACTTTTTCAGCAAATAATTTAGGTAAACCAGCAATAAATCTTTCTTTCCAAAAACTATGATTGCAATCAGTTCGAGAAAAAACTTTAGTTAAAAAGACATTTTTGTACCAGCGAAAATCTTGAAGTTTAGGATAAGTTAAATTTGAAAGAATTTCAGAAGATCGAATTTGATATTGATTAGATTCTCCAACAAAATATTTTGTAATAGCGAAAAGTAAAGTTGCAATAGCATCTTCTTCTTCAGTTTGAACAGAGGTTTGATTTTCAGTTTTAATGACTATTTTTCTTGCATTTAAAATTCTTGATTTATCTTCTAGTGAGGTGTAATTATCCCACCAGCCTTTTAATTGACCAGTAAAATCGGAAATTAATATTTGAGCAATTTTTTTATCAGTGTTATTTACAGATCTGGCTCTGTACGAGGTACAAGCCATGGTCATTTCCTGTAACATATTTAAAATTTGATATTCTGATAGACCATCAAGGTTCCACTCATAAACAGAATCTCCATCATATTTTGCTTGAGTAAAATTAACTCTTTCTTCAAACAAAACATCTGGAGGAGTAGGTCTAGGATAATAGTGTCTAGTTCTAGGTTTGTCGTATCCTCTTTTATTGTATATTTTGTTTATTTCAAAAGTATCATTAACAAATTGACTTTCTAAATCTTTGATTTTAAAGCTGTCATTTTGTTCAGATGTTTCAGAATTAAGCATGCTTACAGAAGGTTGATCTTTTAAAGATAGATTGGATAATTTTAAATTTATTTATTTTAAAATTTCATCTTTATCATTTAATTTAATTAGTTGTTATTCAGGAATTTCGTGAGGTTGGAAAATAGGTTTCATAGGTATGCCACCTGGCCTAGGTGTTTGTTGATTATTTATGTTAAATGTCTCTATCCTATCAAGTTGTGAAGCAATTGTAAAAAGAAGTTAGTTTGTATAATTATTTTGATTTTGGACGCTTTTTATATCTTTTAATAAGGGAAGTTTGTTGTCATTTTCAGAGCTTATCTTTTTAAAAGGTGAAGCAATTATTTCTTGATCATGAACAGTTATTTTGACTTCTTCTAAAGGTGGATGAACAGAGATTATTTGTTTGTTTCCTACGGTTGTATTCCATGTTTTAGAAACTCTATCATTTGTAAAAAGATTTTTAAAAGGAAAATCTATATTATTATTGTTACAATAAATTTCAAACCAGATAAAAAACGGAATATTAATTTTAATAGAATTTAAATATTCATAAAATTTTTCTTGAATAGTATGTCTCTCCCCCGTTGAAAATTGATTTTGAAACCATAAACCTTTTACACGATTACGTATATGATAATAGTCGGATCGTAAAAAAGGTTTATCTATTTCAAAAGGGGTAGAAAGCATATTTAGAGTTGAAAAGTTTTCCATAGTTGATACCAACTCCATAGAAATTGAACATTCCTATGATCGTGACATGCCCGAGAAAATTTTCTATTCCAAATGTAGAATCTTGAAAGTCCTTACTTTTTCAGATTGGAACCAAAACCCATACACTGCAAAGAAATTTTCTATTACTTTTACACCTTCCTGTTACAATTACTTTGATTACCAAAAAGCCTGGTACAATACCTTTTACCTTCAAAATTGGAATCACTCCTGGTTTTTCATGTTTCATAAAACCAATTCAAAAAAATTTTCCAAACTGGTTTTCGGATTGGTGGACATATTTTGGACTTTGCCCTGAAATTTTACCTGCTAAGATTATGGAAGGATTTACTATCTTTAAAGAAAAGTTACCTATTCTTAAGCATGATAAATTGATTATCTTTTCTGAAACCTTTAACCTACCTTGGATTTTCTCCTGGCAGTTCAAGGTAAAACCATTTAAACCTTCTCCTAATGTAAATTATATCGCCTGTTTAACCCGTGAATATAGTGTTAAATGGTGGTCCAACTGTAAAGATATTCAAGCTAACAAAGAAACGGTCCTGAAACATTTCTCTGGAAAGAATCCTATGCTATCAGGAACAAGTCAATCTATGGGATAATTTAACTTCTTGTCTGATAAAAGCAAAATCTTAGCAAAATTTTCTGGAAATACTATAAAGAACGAATTTAAAGCAGCCCTAGAACATGCATTATCACAAGTCTCTGGAGATAGTGATGACGAAGACTCTGGAAGCACTGGTGGACCTAATTACACTCCACAAAATGAAGACTATTGCTACGGTTTTGATAACTATGATGTGCTTTTTGACTAAATGGACATTTTTGCCAACAAAAGAAGACAATTATGCAAGAGGACAAAAATCTTTTGATAAAGTGGCGGACAAAACAAAAAGATAAGGATGGACAAAGTGGCGGACAAGAATCTTTTCCTTTTTGACAAAATAACTTAATTATTTACCTTTGTTGTCTTTTATAATAATATCACGGACTCAAGTCTGTTTGAAGTCCGAATAATGTTCTATTTCTTATTATAAATAGGTGTAAATTAGTTGAGGGAAGATACGCTTGAACTATCTTTCCTACTATCTCTTTTATTTTTGTAATCTTTCTCTTTGTAAAATTCTCTCTTCAATAAAATTTTATACTATCTACTTACTTACTCTCTTTCTCTATTATTTCTCTATTATTAGATCCTGCTCCGCAATTGGTATCAGAGCCATAGTCACTAAACTTGTAATTATTCTGTTTAAGATAGCGTTGGTCAGCCTAGTTTTCCGTTGGTCAGCCCGTCTTCCCAGTAATCGGTCAGGGTGGTCCCGGTAGGTGGTCCCACTATCCTAAACAATATTTACTTGTTTATTGTCTTTGATTATGGCATCATTGTGACGAAGGAGTTTGAAACTTGTTGTCTATCAAGTAGGAACAGGGACACTGTCATTCCTAAATTAGTAAACATTATTTTCTCAAGCCCAATAAATAACTTGAGGACCCAAAAATAGTAACTCTATTAACATGTCTAATCCAAAAACAGCAAGTCTAAAAACATGTATAATTAACTTCTTTATTTTATAGATTCATATTATAAATAATATTACAAGTATTTTTTTATTTTTTAAATATAAAATAAAATATATAAAAAATTAAACTTCATTCTCCACTCTATATTTAATAAATACATTATAAATTTTTATATATTTAATTTAATTGATATTTGTAATAAAGAAAAAAATCAAATTAAAAATTAAAATTATTAATAATTATAAAAATAAAAATAAAATAAAGAATAAAATAAAAAAGTCTATTAGATTTAAATAAAATAATAAATATAAAGAGTATATTAGACTTAAATAAAATATTTTACTTGTTATATTTAAATATACCCTAAGATACTTTTTATTATAGAAATTATGTTCTTTAAAACAAGAGCACTGTTGGGATGCTCTAAATAAAAGTATAATTTTTATTTTTAATTAAGTTTTAAAATAATAATTTAAGTTTGAGTTATTTTATAGTTAAATAAATATATTTTTAAAATTTAAATAATTTATAATTTATTTTAAAATTTTAATTTATTGAACAGATTGTATAAATCAATCTAGTTAAATAAATATGTTCATATTTAAATTTAATATTTTAATATAATATTATATTTAATTTAACTATTTTATATTATATATTTATTTTCACATAATACAATTAAATTTTGTATGATATGAATCCCCGGACTTAATTAGCAGCTAAACTCAACATAAGATGAAAGAGAGCAATCGGCCAACCACTTCTACCATTTAGCAAAATCAGAGTAACTTAACAAACTGTTTGGAGATTAGAATCATGAGATTTGGTGAACAGAGAAATTAAATTGGAGTAGACTTTTATTTTGTATTTATTTATAATTTATCATTTACCGATATATTATATGATTAAATATTATTTTAATTATAAAATTAAATTACTAAATTTAATTAAGTTAAATATTAAATATTAAAATTTATTTATAGTATTTCAAAATAACAAATTAAATATTTATAAATATTCTTCGTAATTTTTTAATATTTTAATATTTTATTAGTATAAATTAGTTTTAAAATTTATTAATTAATCTTAATATTAAAAAAAATTAATGCTATCAATATAATTATATATTACTATCTTTTATGATTATAAATTATTATACAATTAGAAAAGTAATTTATTAATTTATATAATTTTAAAAATATAACTTAAATGTTGTTTCTTAGAATTATAATCATTATCTAATTAGAAAATTTAAATTATCAGTTAATATAATATTAAAATATAATTAATATATTATTTTTTAGGATAAAGTTAAAATTATTATTTAATTAAAAATTATTTTATTAGTTAATATAATGTTATAATATAATTAATGTCATTTTTTAAAACTATAACTAGTATTTTAATTAGGAATATAACTCATTAATTAATATATTAATAAAAAATAATAAAACTAAACATAAGCTTGATTTCTATGTGTCAAAAATAAATATACATGTCAAAATAAAAATTTTATATGTCAAAATATAAACATCCATATAAAGATAATTTTAGATCCCATAAATTAATATATATTAATTGTTTAATCGTGTGTTAGAGAGTCGTTATTATTATTTTGATTATAAAACTAAGTCCATAAATAGAATTTAATAAAAAAATTAATATTTAATATTAATTTATAATATTTTAAAAATAATAGTAAACTAATTATTTTAAATGTTCTTTTCTAAAAATTTAAAATTTTATTAATACAATAATATAAAAATTATTTTAACAATATTTATTAATTAATGTTAGTATTATATAAATTAATACTATAAATATAATTGATATTACTATTTTTTAGGATTATAAATTTATAATATAATTAAAAAATTAATTTATTATTGAATATATCTTAATTAAAAAATATTTTATTAATTAATACAATATTAAAATATAATATATTATTTCTTAACATATAATAAATATCATTATCCGATAAGAATTATTTATTAATTAATATAATATTAAAATATATATAGAAAGAGTGATAGATATAGATATAGATTTATCATAGATTTAATTCTAACTAGTCGGTGAATATATTTCTAGATTCTTCTACTAGTATCTAACTATTTAACTCTTACAGGTTATATATGCTAAAACTAGTTACTAACATTCTTAAAATTAGATTGGACTAAACCGGTTCAATCCGTTAAAGGATTAAAACTAAAGAATTCAGTCAAAATTAGCTGAATTTATGGTCCTTGCTGTCCACACAAATTGATTACTAAAAAGTAAAAGAATTTTTATGAAGTTATAACCTTGATTGACCGACTATATCTTAAATTCAAAAAATATACCACAGGTATCAACTTTCAGCACCAACAATATAATTCCAACTTTTACATTAATACTTTATATTAGATATTGTACAATCATAATGGATATTTTTACTTATTAAACTAATAGAAATTGATTATATTTTTTAATTTTAAATATAAAAGGTGTCAATATTATATATATAAAATTTTCAAATTGATAAAAAGCTTTTACATGAAGATTTCTATTCAAAGAAAAACCATTCTAAAAAATTTTAGTTTTTTAAGAATTTTTTACAAGAAAAAGATAGTATTCAAGAAAGATACTATCAATTTTGCATTCAAAACAAAGTTCAAATCAAATTTTTTGATTGGTTTCAGATTTATTGCAAAGAAAATAGTATTCTTTATCCATTCAAAGAAAAGCTTATTAGTCCTGTCACTGTAAGAAACAAGGCTCCAGAGTGGAAGGTTGGAGAAAACCTAACTTGCACACCAGAAACTTGTTGATCTGTTTCTTCTTTTTCTATCTTGCTACAGAAAAATGGTTCTAAATTCATTTTAAAATAAACCAAAATAACTTTCTAAACAAACATGAACCAAGCCACCAGTTTTACTGCCCTTACACTAACGGGACTTACTACTGTGCATAAATGAACAGTGCTTGTTTATCAGTAATATGATGCAGATTAAAATGAGTTTAAAATCTTTTTTATGCAAATGATGCTTCTTTCCCGGAACCCAGATGGCTCTGATACGAAGATAGAAAAAAGAAGAAACAGATCAACAAGTTTTTGGTGTGCAGGATCCTCAGATGAGGCAAACACAGAGCATACGCTTGTTAATTCTTAAAAATGGTAGATAAGAAGATAATCTTTATTGATAGATACAAACTTTGAACAAAAACTTTGAACAGATATACAAGTTTTGAAATAAAAGCTTTAAAAATGAAATATAACTTACAAAAGGAGGATAAGAATATAAGAGAAAGGTGTTTCTTCTCACTATCATGTTGATTTCTGCTTCTATTCTTATCTTTCAGAAGAGAAGGGTCTCCTATGAAGTGGAGGATTGGAGAGGTGAAGACTACAGGAGGTTTTTGGATCTGGCTTTCTATCCTAACAAGCTGCTTCCCTATTGTGTTAAGATAGGTATTCGAGAAATTGTTCTGTTGAACAATGTTCTTGACATTCTTTTCAAGATCTTCTCCTACCAATTTGTAAGGTGAAGCCTCTATTTCATTCTCTCCATAAGGAATAGTTATCTTCCTAAGGGGAGGATGAAATAAAAGCTTTAAAAATGAAATATAACTTACAAGAGGAGGATAAGAATATAAGAGGAAGGTGTTTCTTCTCACTATCACTCTTCACACTATACTCTCTCTTTTCTCACTATATTTTTTCTTTGTGCAACTTGAAGAATACAAGAGGTTCTTTGTATTTTTTAGTCTGCCTTCTACTAAGGGGAACTCCTCTATTTATAAAGGTCTTCAAGCTTTGGATGCTCTCCTTTAAGCTTTGGATACTCTTTTTAGTGGAATAAAGAGGGCTCCACTTGTTCTTGTAGTCTTGTGATAATGAAGTAAGATGCTTTACGCTTTTTGAAAAAGTTGTCGGCCATGCTTACGCCTTTTGAGAAAGTTGTCGGCCATGCTTTTGAAAAAGAATCTTTTGCTTTTCTTTTTGTCTTCTTTCTTTTTTCTTTTTTTTTTCATTGGGCTTTTTTGGCCCATTAAAAAATATTTTGGGCTGCCATTTTAGATAAGAAGATAATCTTTATTGATAGATACAAACTTTGAACAAAAACTTTGAACAGATATACAAGCTTTGAAATAAAAGCTTTAAAAATGAAATATAACTTACAAGAGGAGGATAAAAATATAAGAGAAAGGTGTTTCTTCTCACTATCACTCTTCACACTATACTCTCTCTTTTCTCACTATATTTCTTCTTTGTGCGACTTGAAGAATACAAGAGGTTCTTCGTATTTTTTTTCAGTCTGCCTTCTTCTAAGGGGAACTCCTCTATTTATAGAGGTCTTCAAGCTTTGGATGCTCTCCTTCAAGCTTTGGATACTCTTCTTAGTGGAATAAAGAGGGCTCCACTTGTTCTTGTAGTCTTGTGATAATGAAGTAAGATGCTTTACGCCTTTTGAGAAAGTTTTCGGCCATGCTTACGCCTTTTGAGAAAGTTGTCGGCCATGCTTTTGAAAAATAATCTTTTGCTTTTTTTTTTCTTTTTGTCTTTTTTCTTTTTTTCTTTTCTTTCTTTTTTCTTTATATGACTCCATTTTCTCCTTTTTTTTTCATTGGGCCTTTTTGTCCCATTACAAAATATTTTGGGCTGCCATTTCTGGTTTTCAACCCACGGGCTTTACAGAAGTGTCATTTAATGGACTTGAAAATCCCAAAACAGTCATCTTCATTTGAGTCACCATCTAGGTCTATTGCTGCCGAGCTGGTGCTGGAAGAGGAAGATGAAGCTTTTGATTTTCCTTTGGAAGAAGCGGTTTCCGACAATTGTTTGATCAACTGTAAGAAACCCTCTTCTGTCTGAGCTGCTGCTAGCTTTGGAATTATGAAGGACTTCTGTGCCAAGAAAGTGGTTTGTTCTTTCGGAGGTGGCAAGAAGCTATTTTTTGAAAGGAAGTTTTGTACCAACTTTAGTGATAATTTATCTTGGTGGTTAAATTTATCCCACTATTTGACTTTGAACCTTCGGGTAAGGATGATTTCTCCATCTGCTGCTTGATTGAAATGGAAATACCAAACACATACCCAGGGGAGAAAAAAGTTTGAACAAAATAGAAGTAACGGGGGAAACGTCTTTCTATTTTATTTAGTTTGTAATGGGCTTTGAAAAGGTTAAACAGAGGTAGAACTTCTGGAATTATGGTCTCAGGAACATTGCCATAAAAATTCCACCATTGTTTAAACCAATAGGGGATCTTTGAAGTTTGAATTGAGCTTGTATCGAAGTAGAAAAGCCAAGAATGGCTTTGTCCTTCGTTTTGAAGAAGAAAGGTATTAAACCAAGCTTGTTGGTAATCCCAATAGTTGAAGAAAGTGTTTAAGCTTGATGGGTAGGTTCTTTGGAGGGAAGTTGGGAAAGATCTTGAAGAGTGTAAATCCATTCCCCAATCTGTAGGGTGAAGGATTCTTTGTATGGTGCATGTGGAATATGCAGGGTCTTTATGGTCTTTGTGTTTTTTGAAGTGTTTGAACTTTACAGAACCAGTTACCTCAAGGATAGACTGGTAATAGGATTGAGGCTTTGAAATATTCCAGGGCTTGAAATATCATCCTGGAGGAAAAATCTTTGAAATCAGTTTTGAGGGGCTTTCTGTACAGAATCCTTCCTCAATAGTTAAAATGTTTTGAAAATTTTGCTTTTCTATATATTCGTTGGATTTAAAAAGTTTTATTTGTGACAAAACTATTTCTTGAGAGTTGGGCTTTAAAATACTTTTAGAGCTTTGAGATAGGTTTTGAGGAAAAATTTCTATCTCAGATTTTGAAAAAGGGATAGAAAGTATACCTTTACCCTTGTTGGAGGAGGAGGATGACTTTGGAGAGGCTTTAGGCTGAAGCTGTATCATTTGCTTTGAATATTCTTCAACCCTTTTCAGGAATTCAGGATGTGCTAACCATTCCTGAATTTGCAATTGTTGTTGGGCCGGATCGGCCTTGCTTTGGTCAATTTCTTCCTAGATGATTTCGGTCCAGGTTTTGATGGGCTTTGAAGAAGAAGGCAAAATTTCCTTCTTTGGACTTTGGACAGGCTTTGAGCTTGCTGTCGACTTTTCTTCTTTTGCTTTTGATTTTCTTGGCATTTTCACTCCTGTTTTTGAAGAAACTCTCTACTTAGAAAGTCTGGAATTGAATTCGAATCTCCTCTTATGTATTCAATTTCAAAGTTAAAAACAGAAAGAATAGCTTGCCATCTGGCAAAAATTTGTTTGGAAGCTATGTTTTGAACATCTTTTTATAAAACTTCTTTAGCAGATTTGCAATCAATCATTAAAAGAAATTTTTGGTTTAAAAGATCGTTTTGAAATTTTGAAATGCACAAAACTATTGAAAGAATTTCTTTTTTGATAGTTGAATAGTTTTTTTTGTGTATCATTCCAGTGTGCAGAAATAAACTGGACAATACATTCTTTGTTGTTTTGAACTTGCTTAAGAATCCCACCATACTCTAGATTTGATGCATCAGTTTCAACAATTTTGAATGCAGATGGATCAGCTAGGTGTAAACATGGTATTTCAGAAACTTGCTTTTTTATGCTTTGGACAATCTTTGTATGCTCATCGGTCCATGCAGGGGGGTTTTTCTTTAACCTATCATGAAGGGGCTTTGCAAGACAGTTCAAATTTAGATAAAAATCCATAACATAATTTAAACTACCAAGGAATCTTTGTAATTGTGTTTTTTCCAAAATTTTATCTGGAAACTTTGAAGTAAAGGCTAGAGACCTTTCAATTGGGGTAATAGTTCCCCGGGAGATATAGTGTCCAAGAAATCTGATTTTTGTTTGAAATAAAGATATCTTAGATTTTGAAACTACTAAACCATTTTTCTTAACAACATAGAAAAATGTTTCCAAGTGTTTGAAATGTTGCTCTAGAGAATTTAAAAATATCAACACATCATCAATATAGACAATGCAAAACTTTGAATAAGGATTGAAAATGTCATTCATGATTTTTTGAAATTCAGAAGGAGCATTTTTCAATCCGAAGGGCATTACATTCCATTCGTACTGCCCAAATAGAACTGTAAAAGTTGTTTTGTACCTGTCTTTTGGATGAATCTGGATTTTCCAAAATCCTGATTTCATATCAAACTTTGAAAAAATAAAAGCAGAATGAAGCTTTTGAAGAAGATCTTCTTTGTTTGGAATTGGGTACCTAATCCACTTTAGGGCTTTATTCAAAGGTTTGTAATTAATCACCAACCTAGGTGTTCCTCTTTCTATCTCACTATTTTTGTTGATGTAGAAAGCTACACATGACCAGGGGGATCTAGATTTGGTAATCAAACCTTTCCGCTCTAGGTCTTTTATTTCTAATCTACAATGGCTTTCTAGGGATTCATTCATTTGAATGGGTTTTGCTTTGGTAGGGATTTATTTATCAGAAAAATCTTTTTCATATGGTAGATCTACCATATGTTGTTTTCGTCTCCAAAAAGCATTAGGAAGATCAGAACAAACTTTATTTTCAATCTTCTTTTGCAAATCAGAGATTTTTCTTTGGACGAAATCATTTTGCATTTGATTTTGGATTCTTTTTAAACCCATATCTTGTTTCAAGTGGAAAAGCTGGGTTTGTTTTCCTTTGATCAAAGCATTTATCTCAAAATTATAAATTGAGTGAGTTTTAATAAGATTGAGATTTCTCTTTTTGGGTTTTTCTATAAAAGGGAAAATAATCTTTGAATCTTTAGCTTTAAAAATAATACCAACAGTAGTTACTTTAAAATGAGTAATCAAATTGATAAATGGAGTTCCCAAAATAACCGTTTGCTGAAGATCTTTTGTAAGAATAAAAATATTTTTTAAAGCAATATTATTATTTAGAATTGCAGATTTAGTTTTTCCCGCAATCCTAATCTTTGAACTATTGGCTGAAGTAAGCCTCTCTTTAGTTTCTTGATGATACCTTTTAGGAACCAGCTCATAATTGATACAGTTGAGGTCTGCTCCTGTATCAAATAAAGCGATGGTTTCTATTTGGAAATCACCAGGGAAAATGAGCTTTATTTGGATCAAATATTTTCTTGAGGTAATTTTCTTTAAAACGTTAATGAAGTTTTCTGGAACACTTTCAGAAACTTCAAGATTTTGAAAATCATTTTCCTCTCCAGAATTAGAATCACTATTCTGTTTGAGGATCAGACTTTGGAGCAAAACAGAATCATTTTGTTGTTTTTCTTTCAAATCTTTGAGCTCTGTTTTGATGGCTTTTATTTTTTTCTGAAGTTCTTGGACAGTAGGAAGAGGGTTTTTTAGCTTTTTCCCTTTATCCAAGATCATAGTAAGATCATAAGTATTCTTACTAGAAGAGGAGACAAGGGTTTCAGTTTTTAGGATTTCTTTTAAAACTTGTTTTTGGATTTGGGGGTCATTAATATGCTTGACGGCTTCAAGAAGAGCTTCTTGTTGCCTAGTGAGCATATTAATATTCTTTGAAATATCTTCAGAATCTGATTCAGAATAGTCGGATGAGGTTTTGATTTCATCAATTTGAAATTCTTCCTCACTATTCGAAAATTCTGATTCAGAGGAATCAACAAGAAGAGCTGAAATTTTGCTTAAAACTTCTTCTTCTATTTGGAGCTCATGGAGTTTTTTTGGAAAACTTGCAATACTTTGAAGTATGACCCTTCTTGCCACATTTATAGTAAGTAATTTTGCTAAAATCTTTTTTGGAATTTTATTTTGGAAATTTAGAAGATGATGGTTTTTTTGTATAAATTCTCTTTATTTTTTGGGAGTCCTTCTACTTTTGAAAAAACGTTTTTTCTTAAAAGATTTGGAAAAATCTTCTTTGCATTTTCCTTTGCAGGTAGAGGAATGCTCTATGGGGTTATACTCAAACTGGTTACAAAAACTACCTAGTTCTTGCCTAGTCTTTTTCATTTCCCATTTGAGTTGTCTTTGGAGTTTAAGGTCATGGCATATCTTCAATCCTTCTTTCTGGGTAAGGCTCACTAATTCACCATAAGTGTAGAAATCATAAGGGATCTGGCCATTATGGGCTTCTCTTATGGTATTCCTAACTCTTTCACCTAGAATCTTAGGTAAACCAGTTAAGAATTTCTCTTTCCAGAAAGGTTGGCTTGAATCTTCCCTAAGCATGACTCTGGTCAGGAAGGTATCTTTGTAGGCTTGGAAATTACTAAGCTTTTTACAGGTTAGATTGCTAAGGAGTTCAGCATTCTTATCTTTCAGAAGAGAAGGGTCTCCTATGAAGTGGAGGGAAATCGTTAGGATTAAAGTTGATATAGCATCCTCAATCGGATTTCCTAGTTCATCTAAGATGGGGGTCCCTTCTATTGTGGTTTTGATGGCACCTAGGATTTGGAGCTGTTGTGCTTGTGTGAGATGGTAATCCCAACATCCTTTAAGCTGGCCTGAAAGTCCAGCTATAAGGAGCTCAACAATGGCTCTATCAGAGGTACCGCTTTGGATTTTGTAAGCATTGGCTGCCATGGTCATCTGTTGTAAGAGACCAAGAATATTGTATTCTGACATTCCATCTATATTCCATTCATAGACGGAGGAGGCATTGAATCTAGATTGGGTTAGGATATTGTTCCTATTTTCTATTCCTAGATCTGGAGCAGTATTCCTAGGAGTATGCCAGGTTAATCTAGGGGCTTGCCATCCCAATCTGTTGATGTTGAATGGTTTTTCAGTGACACTTTCAAGCTCTGAATCATTGGATTCATCGCTTTGGGCTTGATCTATTGTACTGATATTCCTGCTGCTTTGAGGAGTATCTGGCACTAGGTTTTGGAGGACTCGGTTGCTAATTTGCTAAGCTCGCTCGATCGCTCTAGCAAACTCAGTTTGCTTTTGAAATTGATCTTGGCTAGGCTTTGAGATTTGGTAGGGTTTGAAGACTGGATTTTTGAGCTTTTCTGATTGGCTTGTCTCTTTTGGATGTTCAGTATTGGGGATTGGAGAGGTGAAGACTACAAGAGGTTTTTGGATCTGGCTTTCTATCCTAACAAGCTGCTTCCCTATTGTGTTAAGATAGGTATTCGAGAAATTGTTCTGTTGAACAATGTTCTTGACATTCTTTTCAAGATCTTCTCCTATCAATTTGTAAGGTGAAGCCTCTATTTCATTCTCTCCATAAGGAATGGTTATCTTCCTAAAGGGAGGATGTTCAGACTGGATGGTTAGGTTTTCTCCAACCTTCCACTCTGGAGCTTTGTTTCTTACAGTGACAGGACTAATAAGCTTTTCTTTGAAGGGAAAAAGAATACTATTTTCTTTGCAATAAATCTGAAACCAATCAAAAAATTTGATTTGGACTTTGTTTTGAATGCAAAATTGATAGTATCTTTCTTGAATACTGTCTTTTTCTTGTAAAAAATTCTTAAAAAACTAAAGTTTTTTAGAATGGTTTTTCTTTGAATAGAAATCTTCATGTAAAAGCTTTTTATCAATTTGAAATTTTTTTAAAATCATGTTGATTTCTGCTTCTAGATTTTGTGTTATTGCAGATGGTGATGGTGAAGAAGGAGTAGAGACGATCTCTATATCTTCATCTTCTTTCTTTAGTTCATTGTAGACTGGTCTGGGGATATTGCTTTGGTAATCAACATTCTGTAGTATGTTGTTTGAGCTTGGTATATCAGATGTTGAAAATCTGGGTTGTGTTTGAGATGGAGTTGGTTCTTTGTAAGGAGCATAAATAATAGAAGGTATTTTTGATACCCTTCCAATATCTATGGACGATGTTGAAGAATCATCATCAGAAAATCTTGAAGAGGTTGATTTCCTGTTGAATGTAAGCTTTACTTTTCCATCTGGGAATTGGGTTATATTTTTGAGATTTGTATTTGGTTCTGTTTGCTTTGGGGATTCAGGTTGGGTTGCACATTGAAGGATCCATTCTTCTGGAAGAGTGATGTCTTTCCATTGAATGGTTTTTGGAATTGTTGCTTTGGATTTGGAGAGATCTGTTTGTAGGAATAAGGTTTCTCCTTTTAGTGAATGGAGCTTGTGTTTTGAACCAAAAGCAGAAATCATAGCTTTGTAATGTATTTTGAAAATCAATGCTATCGGAATAGATCCTTCAAGGATTTTGTAATTATGTATCTTTATTTGAAGAACAATGCTCTTTAAAATATTTTTATCATTTAATGAAATTGTAATGTTTAGAAAACAATTGAAAGAAATTGGTCCTTTATTGAGGCTTGACTCGACAGTACCTAATAAAGAATCATAAAAATTTGTAAACCTAGCATCTCTAAGGACTGCTAAGATTGAAGTATCTAAACCTTCTCTGGTAAGGGGCTTTATTCCTACCTGGACAAGGCCTATATGAATATATTTATAATCTTTTTCTTTATGCTTCTGGAAGGTCTTTGGATTTAAAAGATAAATTTCTTCAAAAGGCTTTGAAATCTGAATATCTCTTTCTTCAGTTTTGATAGTAAAATCAGTTTTGAACAGAGGAAACTTTAAATATTCATAAATTTGTTTCTTTTGAACTTTGGGCATTTCCCAATCATCAATATGCTTTGTAAAATCTTCAATAGTGATTTCTTCACTATTTACTAAACCTTTGTACCTTGAAGATTTAGAGGTAGAAGAGTTTGAAAAAGAAGAAGATCTACAGAAAAATGGTTCTAAATTCATTTTAAAATAAACCAAAATAACTTTCTAAACAAACATGAACCAAGCCACCAGTTTTACTGCCCTTACACTTGACGGGACTTATTACTGTGCATAAATGAACAGTGCTTGTTTATCAGTAATATGATGCAGATTAAAATGAGTTTAAATTTTTTTTTATACAGATGATGCTTCTTTCCCATAACCCAGATGGAAAAGTAAAGCTTACATTCAACAGGAAATCAACCTCTTCTAGATTTTCATGCATTTAAAATCTTTAATTATTTTATAAGTATTTTTGTTTAGGATCCCAAAACCTACTACGTTGTCCGAGTACTTTTTCCTTGCAAACAATATCTTTCCCCATTTGTTGCAGTATGTCATGCATTTCTAAAATATTAGAGCTCGAAATGGTTATCTGAGACTTATTACTGAGATGACTAATTCCACATTTTGCAAAGAACCCACAACTATCTAATTTCTAGAATTTTCTAGTCGGAAGTAGCTTTTAGTTTCTCCAACTCACCCTCCCATTTTCTATACTCTTGCCATACAAATTAGAGCCAAAAACCTTTAGAGCTAATGGAATGCCACCAGCATAAGTCACTGCCATGCATGATAATCCTATATACTCCTTTAGAACGTTTCATTTAAATTCATGAAAGCTAAAGAGATGAAAATCTTCCGGTGAAGAAATAAAGAAAATGGTGCTGAAAAAATCTCAGCTTAAGCTAGTGAGGAGAAAACTTTCATATATATACTGTATGTATAATGATGCCCTAATAAATGAACTAATACCTTGGTACACGTGTTGCTTATACAATAGAGGAAATCAATCTTGGATCAAGTGACAACATGGAAAGGAATTAAGGGCTGCCACAGCAGGCACATACTGCCAGCAAGCAAATGACAGATGGCAACAATTAGAGGAGCTATCGCATTTCATGTTCTAACAGCCCCTTGCAAACTTATGAGTGGTTGAGGTCTTAGAACTACTCCAAGTTTGTCTCTCAAAGACTAAAATCGACTATGGGACAGAGCTTTGGTGAGACAGTTAGCAATTTGATCATATGAAAGGACGTATCTAACCTCTGGTTGTTTTGTTTACCTCTTTCTCTAATGAAGTGAACATCAACCTTAATGTCCTTTGTTATGCCATGGAATACAAGATTTGTTGTTAATGCTCCTGTACTTAGATTATCACAGCACATCAGGTAAACTTCAAGGGAAATGAGATTTCTTTTAACAAGGACTCCAACCAAATCATTTCACAGGCAGCTTCTGCCAATGCCCTATACTCTGATTCTACACTTGATCTTGATACTACATTTTGTTTCTTCAATGACCAAGATGTTATCCCTTATAATCAAGAAGGGGCATTGAATTGGTGACTATGTGGGCTCGGTTTCAGGCGCGCACCGAAGTGTTTTTATAGACTATGACAATGTAAGGCTTTTCAATATAATGGGAAATACGCTAACTAATCACTAAGACTAGCGCGGAGATGAGAGTCACTTCTCGGATAATTACCAGGACACTTTTACTAATGTGTGGCTTTTCTCAGACTCCGTAGAGAAGCTTAAGCTACAGAGTCTAGACATGGATATGGAAGCCAATTTCCTTATTTATGTATAGTAATTTTTAAATTTATTATTTAACAAAATATTCCTTATAAATACAATCATTTTATAAAGGCCAAAACAACACACAATTGGTAAGGAAATGGCCAACGTATCAACTTATGGAAAGACCGGTGGGTGGGAGGTGATAATTTTACTAAGCCAATTATTATTCAAAATAGCGTTGAGGAGGATGTAAGGGTGAATTCCCTCATTGATATTGAAATCAAAAGTTGGCATCGTAATCGGGTTAATTAACTATTTTTGTGCCCTCAGATGCTATTCAGATACTCAATATGCCTATCAGCCCCCTGGTTGCATGAAGATAAGAGGATTTGGAAGTGTACTAAACATGGGTGATTCACGGTTAGATCTGCTTATCACCTTGCTGTCCATATGCTCCAAATGACGGATAGCAATACAGCTGCATCGTCATCACCAGACCCGATTTGGAGGTAAATCTGGACGATGAATATCTTTTCTAAGGTCCAACAATTCATGTGGAGAGCTGGCTCGAATAGACTGCCACAGAGGACAACATGATTCGTCGTAGGTGTGCTGTTGAGACGGTATGCCAGGTATGTAGTGAACAAGCCGAGACCTTAACTCACCTAATGTTGCAGTGCCCTGTAGCTCCCCGAGTACGGTGTTTCTCTCCCTTGAGACTCTATTTCACAAATGGTGGGATCTACTTTTAAAGAATGGTTGGTTGTGTACTGGATAAATCAAACCATGGAGGTGTGGAATTGTCTTGCATGCTTGCATGGTCCATATGGTATTCACGCAACCAAATTGTGTTTCAATATGAAAATATTTGACGTGCATGAGGTTATTACGTGTGCCACCAATCTGTTAATAGATTTTCAGAATTGTAAGCAGAATGATCGTATTGTACATCCTCATGAAGTAATGCAAACTGAATGGACTCCAAGTTTTTAGCAACATCCCTTGCAAGAGTAGTACTTGAATAATCCACATCACAGGCCGTCAAATTAAATTCTGAATTGTTGAATAAGGAGTGGTATTGAGAGATGATAAAAGAAAGTCCCACTATTTCTTAGATTCATGGATCCAATTCAATTTCTTAGAACTCTTCTTTTCACACTATTATGGATAAAAAGATAGGGGAAAAATTGAATTCAATTGTAAAGACCATCTGCAAATAAGGTTCTTGATAAGGACATAGCTGTATGCAGTCCTAACGCAAAGATGATCATGCCCTTCAAAATGCTTCCTAGATCTTAGGAAGAGCATTCACTGGTATGAAAACAAAGTAGAAAAGAAGAAGAAAGCAAAACAAAACAAAAACGTAAGCTTATGATGTTATAAAGAGCAATTGCAGAGCAGTGATCCGCCAGGTATGGAATGGCCCAAGTAGAATTATTCTCGTTTTGCTGCTATCTCAACAAGGCTGTCAAAATAACATTAAGAAAGAAAAAAATTGCTCTACGAGTAAGAAAAATTCTGAAACTTAACTTCATCACAGAACCAAATTTAAGCAAGAAAACACTTTCTGTATAAGTAATCTCTTACACCATCCACTACAGCATGCCATCAGATCGCAAACTCCCCAACTCCAATCTTAACTTGTTTGGAGCATACTGCAGACTTTCAGCCTGTTATTAACAACAAGCTCTTCAATTATCTGATTCAGAAAACATTAAATTAATTTCTGATGGCAACAATTTTTCAAAAAATTCAGTCTGAGGGGCACAATGGAAAGTTAAATGTGACAAATGTTAGCATTTAAATCAAATGCGTGATTACAAATTTTGGGACCATTGCCTTTGCACACCTGCTAAAAGATTTGCTAACACAATGATGTAAATCAATTTCTATCACAAAGACTTGACATTTGATGTTAACAAGCGTCCAGACACATCATACAGGATGACATTTCCACATAAACTACCCAGTAAGAACTAGAATTTCCTGTGCTATGGCATTGGCAACCAAGACTATTCCTGCTGGTTACTGTAGCGGCACGTAATTTCTTCGCCTTCTATTAGTCTTTGCACTGCATCAGAAGAAAGGCCTATCATCTCTAATGTCTTCTCCCACAATTTGTGCGAAGTTTCGATATTATGTGCTTCTTCAGAAGGATTTGTCGGTCGACAATCTTGAGAGATGAATGCACAAACAGGCCAATCATCTGCTTTTAAAAGTTCACAGTATTCTGGAACTTGAGGATCAGTGGCCGAAAAAAGAGCACTCCTTGAACCTGAAATGGTATCAAGTCAAATAAGGTTAATTGAGCTTCCCACCATTTTCTTCAAGTATCCACTAATCTTTTCCCCTTATATATGAATATAGAATAGGCAGTGGCAAGCATCATAGCAAGACAGCTCATTTTACTTCTTCCTATTAATCTCAAGCAAAACCACTCATTGCTAAGAAGCTATCATGTGTTGTTTTTCCACTTTCATTTTTCGACGGAGAGCATCTTGTATAAGATTCTCTCTCAGGAAAATTGCAGGTGCAATTTAGTTATCAATAAACAAGCACTTTCAATTAACATTGATTGCTAAAGGATAAACTTTGGGAACTTAATATAACACCAGAGCTAAAAAGCTAATAAGGATCATGGAGACAAAATCCAACGTTTGTTGACTGGCTTTGTCTAAAATAGTTTAGCTATATATTATATCTTAATTAAATTATTCAGGAATGGAAGCATTCTTACACATCAATGGTACAGACTTTATTATTGAATCTAGTGAAAAATTAAACTAGTTACGCCATAGCCTAAACTAGTCTAGTTTGCCAAATATATTCCTTTCCTTTATTCTGAATGTGTTATAAATTAGATGTAGCATGTCAAGTTGGTTCCTCATAAAATATGAGTACTTATTAGAACTTAAAACAAAAGAAGCTATAACAAAAATAAGATAAAGAACCAAAAAGGAACGATAAAGAAAAGGAGCCAAGTTCTAAAATTTAAAGCATATGAAAAATCTAAGAACAAGAAAACAACAAAGATAGGACAAAACCATTAATAGAAAAGAAAAGAAAATTCTTAAAGCTTTAAGTTGAATGGTTAGCTTTTTTTTGTATGTTCATGTATATTAGTTTATTGAAATAGATTTTGTTTTTCTGTCCACCATGTATGCCAGCTTTCCTCAATCAAGAAATCAACTAAAAAAAATTCAATACAAGTGAATGCTGACTTCAACTATTTGCCAGGTGAAAATATGAGAAAAAGGGAACAAGGAATAATGATACCCATCATTCATAACCTTTTTAAAAATAGTCATCTGCAATGTGGCTCAATTGGGTCTTCCAGTTTTCAAGTGAACAACTAAGCCTAATCTATAAAACCATTATTTGACCTTTCACATGTCTAAAGTTTCTGTTTCTAAACAAGAACAAAGGAGAAAAAAAATCACGAAACTCATAAGGATTCACAAAGGCAGGAGACAAAAGAGAGTAATAGGCATAAGAAAATGGATGTATGAACTTCAAATTAGATCGCAACTCTATTAGTCCACTCTAATTGGACTAAAAGCAATTAGAAATAAAAAATTTTGTCTCACTAAATTCAACATTTGGAAGACTCACCTTCTTGTGGACTAAAGATAAAATAGGGTATCAGGTGATATGCTGCTTGCACGATTTTGGGAAGATCCCTTGCCTGTGTTCAAATAAAATTGAAATAGAGAGTAGACACCATTATATAATCTGAAAGTATGTTTACTTCAAAAAGTACGAAGCAACTCCAATATGGAACCACTCCAATCAACAGATAACATATAATTTACACCTACAACCCCATGAGAAAAATTCATCAACTATCTATCAAACATGATATGCAGAAGCAAAACTATTGATGAAAGCACACAAAGTTTTCAATTAGCTTAATTAACTCACTAAAATGATATAACTTTGTTAATTTCCTTTCTCTTAATAACTTCCCTACATTGTTAACCAAGTATACAAAACTGAAACAAGAAAAAAGAAATGTACACATTATAACAGAAGGAAAAAGACATGAACCTGCAAAGAAATAATGAATAGACTAGATGGTCCAAAGATGGCTTTAAAAAATAAATAAAACATGAATCTTTAGAGATCTTAGAACTAATATAGCAGTATCTGTTATCCTATTAAACAATCTCTTGAGATTAGTCAATCTTCCTGATTGTCTCTTTCTTGACACTTTTCTCAGCCGTTCATCCCATCCTGCGCTCCTTATAGATTCAGCTGAAGGTATTTAAGCATCTATTAGTTAAGGGGAACTGAGGCGTGAAACTCAAAATGGGAACAATATGCAGGGGGTTATCTGTCGAGCATTTGCATTGCCTCTTTCAGTTGGAAGAATGGAATAGTTGAAAGTCTTTATCATGAACCTTGGGAGAACCACACCTCAAAAGCTAGCAATTGAGGCGGGAGAGCCCAAGTCCATATAAATCTGTCACTTAAATCCCATACTTTCATGTGGGTCCAAGTCCACCTTGCCAACTAGGACCATAACAACTCACCACATGCAGTCCCAGCATCCACGTCGAATGGCTTTATGCTAGGGGCACAATGCTGGTTAAATCTAGCCCTGGGAGAAAACTACAATATTGGCTTCACCACCCTAGCCATGGGCGAATACTGCAATACTGACATCATCATCGCGCAGGTCGTTTGTGACTCAGAAGCATAGTGGGTAGCTTTGATACCAATTGTTATGAACCTTGGGAGAACTATACCTCAAAAGCTAGCCATTGAGGTGGGAGAGCCCAAGTCAACATAAATCCCTCATTGAAATCCTATACATTCCATGTGGGACCCAAGTCCCATATCTTGCCAGCTAGGATTATAGCAGTCTTCTTCTTTAGGGCACGTTTTTAAGGCTATTAAATATTCAGAAGGATTTGAAGCAGAAACAAAAGGAAGCACATATGATTTGTAAATTGATGGGCACAAAAAAAACTATTCAATATGATCTAAAGCTTTTTGATAAGTCTCAAATGCAATAAACCGGCTTCGTAGAAGTCAAATCTGAGTGTGTGAATGTCAATGATGAAGGAATTAAAATTTCATGGGGTAACATATTTTGATACCATGCACATAGTCTAGCAACGTTATTAAAATTCATGATTGGACTTTAGTATCAACGCTAGGCTTAAATAAGATTTTGATTAGTTCCATAAAACACTTGATAATACTGGCAGAAGTACACCTAAATGTTGCTCAAACGACAGAAGGGATAAGGCTTTAGGTTAATATGGAGAATGAAGATATATGTAACAACAGGCTGTCCTCTTTTCAGTAATAAAAAACTTGCAGCAGAGCAAGTTATCCGAAGAGAAATATCGTCCATTTCGCTCTTTTGCAGGTGAAAAAGTTTTGCTCATCCTTGAGAGCAGAATATTCCATTTTCACATTCCCTTGAAACCTCCTCAGTTCAGTATGATCATACACATTACTTTATGATTCAAAAAAGGGAGCTGAAACAGACACAATGTACACAAACATGCATATGGATCAACACATATAAATTAAATAGCAATTGAATAGCCTCAAAAGACTTACAACATTGGTCTGTACGACTCCAGGTGAAACACATACTACACTAATGCCGGCTTCTGCAGGAAGGCGCCTATGAAGAACACTACTAAACATGACCTGCAATTCAAAGGCCAGGGCAATTATAATTCATTGTGTCACTATTCACATATACTTAACACAGGAGTCCCTACATTCCAGTACATGCACACAAACCCTTGCACATGAGCGCATTTGCACTTGTTACCCATTACTAAAATTAACGAGCATCCAGGCACTCAAGAACTTATTCTATGCACAAGCATAAGTAAACAGCCTGTTAAAGGATAAACGATTGCTTTCTGTCTGAACTCCAAAGCAAATGGGAACACAAGCCATAAATAGCTTCTTCCTTTCTTGTGAGTAGGATGAAGAGGTTGAGGCGAGTGTGTGGCGAGGATGAGTAAAATCTAACAAGCAAAACCCCATACAACAAAAAAGTAATATGGCCTTTTCGAGAAAGAAGGATGTGAACAATTCCAATAAAGATGCAAAGGCTTCTTGGACCAAACTATCAAAGGAATAAAATATCAACTGCTAAGTTACCTGTGCTAACTTGCTGCTAGCATACCCCACTAAGCTTGTATACTTGCGCTTCCCAGTAATAACATTCATGTCTTCCGTATCAACAAAGCCAACATAATGCATCTAGACAAGAGAAAAATGTTAAAAACAATCCCAACCCCACACAAGTAAGTGCAAAAGGGATAACAAAAGTAAGAAAAGAATGTAGGTGTTAGATGATGATGAACTATTAGTAATCTAGTTACTGTAACTGATGAGACAAGTATCATATGGCAAAACAGATATATGAGAAAATTTCTTTAAATGCAATGCAGGGCATGTAAAAGTTCTCTCAGTGGACATCAGTCAGCTAATTGGTATCATTTGTATAAGGACTTACAGAGACAATTAGTCATATTTAACCTCATTAATTCTGCGAGTTACAACAATATTGTTGAGATAGATTAGATACTTGCTAATGCAGTTGGTTGAGGGTTAGCATTTGCAGATATAGGAGGAGAAGATCAAGGCTCGCATGGATACAGCTCCTTTATGTGCTTTCTGCTGCTTGTTATTTGGAAAAATTTGGCCATCTAAGATTTCTATTTTTACCTTCCCTCTCTGGTTATTTACTATTATTGCTTTGCTATGATTTGGTTGCGTTTCTTTTTTCTCCTAGTCTGTATGGGGTTCATCCCTTAGTATATTCACTAGATACAAACCCTAGCACCATTTCTTCAAGAATATGAAAGAGACAACAAATTAGTACTTCCCGAAAATGTACATCTGTACAAGTATAAGAAGACGAACAAACTTCCAGTTTAGTGCATGAATTTCTTCTTCAATCAAACTTGTAGAACTTAACACCATCAATTATTAAATAGAATAGCAAATCGTGAAAGGCACAGATCCCTACTATTCAGCAAAGATGGTTGGTAGTGTTTCATGAATTTCTAAACATGCTTATAAACTTAAAAAGTAAAATGAAAATAGAGCAAAAAATTGACATGATATATTTTTATTGACTACAGCACTTACAACTGAATTCACATTGACAATTCGGCTTGGAGAGCCTTTAACTAGGGATGGCAAAAGCAATATTGAAAGCAATGCTGGAGCTAGATGATTCACTTGCATGTGTTGTTCATACCCATCTTTCGAAAATTTTTGTGGTTCTGAATACAACAAAGACCATTACATCAGCTTTTGACACTATGAAAAGGATATGAAAAGCATAACTAATTTTAATGGTTGATATATGGAGACGTGATATTCTTAAAGGAATAACCCATATAATAACCCCTAAAATTTTCATATCGTTACTATTTGACCCTATAAGTAAAATATGTAGGATTCAGCCATTGGACATTTTGGCTTAAATGTGTTCAAATCCAATTTTACTGATTTGGCAAAACTGATATCTAAGTTAGTATGATATCGTCAACTACTTCACCTACTGAATGATATGGCAGCTGACTTTTTATCAATTTTCCCAAAATAAGAATTTAAAAATTAAAAATATATACATATATATATATATATGTAAAACAACCAAGCACAATAATTTAACTCAACAATGGCAAAAAGAAAAAAATTAAGCGAGGAAATCAATCTATCTGGTTGACGATTGCAGAGTTGAGCTTCTTCAAGCTGCTGCCAAATGATGCTGAGCTAGGAACAAAGCGTTTGCTAAATATAGACTAAAACAAATGAAATTGAATACATAGTCCAATGGTGCAGTAGCAGTAACATTTGGAGATCCATAACCAAAACCCTCTTCAACTTTCTCTTTTCAAAGTCTTTCCTCTAAAGTCTACCCTATTTTCTTCCATAGTTTTATTCTCTCTGTCTCTCTCTCTCTCTAAGATTCTCTCACTCTTCCTGGAAACAAGAGTCTCTCCCTTTAGCTAAATACTCAGTTTGCCCCCTAAGCATAAAATAATCTGCTATTTTGGCACAACAGGCAAGGCGCAAGGAAGAAAGCAGAGAATCATCACAGATAGCAAAAGAATTTTCCAGAAACTGACGGTAGCTCATCAGAACATTATAGGTCCAACATAGAAGATGGGGGCAGTGACATTTGAGAACTGAAAGGAAAGAATATATAAGGGTGTAAATAAATCGGACTCTCCACTCACATCAAATTTAAAAGTAACTCCTCTGAAAGCCCTAAGAGTTGAAACCCATGAGTGCAAACACCCAGCAAGAAATGCTAAACATGTTCTACATTAGTGAAAAAGAGAATAAACCTTAAAACCCTAGATTTCATTTCCAACCAAACTAGCCAAATGGAACTGTTGAATTAGTCCACACCCTAATTTTTTGCCTCAGTTCCCCTTCCATTTCCAAGTACCTTTAATCATGATGCAACAAATAGTGCAAACTTGTTGGACAAACCCAAACAATAAAGAAGCCTACTCTATATGGACAAAAACAGAAAAATGAGAAGGCACTGAATATGGGGCTCATTGTTGTGATACTACATAACAAACACATCAACAAACAAAGCTTGTTGGGCTGTCATTGGTTTATTTATTGCAACCCAGTTACTAGACAAAAAGCTTGATTTCAAAAGAAACTTTAGACTTTGAAATATGTTTATCTAAAGTACAAGAAAAATAAGTATGACTATATTCCAAATAATGGTTCCGCCCATATTTGAAGACCAAATTTCATTTTCTGTCCCTATCCGTTGGGAACAAACTGCAGTATCCCACAAAGAAGTGCAATAAGAGGAGAAGAAAAAAGTTGTACGCTTCTCTACTTGATAACAGAACCATTTTTTAAAGGAGAAAAATGAAGATAATTCTCTCTAGCCTAATCAACACAGATACAAAAAGCAAAGGATATAATCTAAGAAATTGAATATACGCTCTCTGGTCATGCTGAATGACATACAAAGACACTTCTTTAAAGCCCTGAAAACACAAGTTAACGGAAGTTGAACTCCATCCCCACAATAATTAAAAAACAAACCAGATTTCTAAAAAGAAGACATTTCTATCCGTTCAAAATATTACAACGACAAAAAGAGAATAATACCAAATAACATGGGCTCTTTCATACCACAGAACTCTGTCCATAATATATCAACATAGAACTGCACTGTAACTCGGGATATTAAATCACCCTCAAAAAGCAAATAAAGAAGATTACAAATGTTCCAAATCACCCCGCACTGTATATTCAGGGAGGGAAAATGAGACTCGCTATGTTGCAGTTGGACACACCAATCAATCAATAATGTAATATGCTTCCTTTATATAAAGTTAATAGTATTCACCTTATGGAGGACAATAAACCAAACAAAACACTAACATAGGTATACTCTTGTGAGACAATTTTCGTTTTCAGGTTTTGTGACTTGATAACCTCCCTATATTAAACTGTTGTGTTCTCCTAAGAATGCCCTCACTCTTCCTTCAACCTATACTAACTTATCCTCCCATTGTTTGTATCCATTCCCTCACAGGTCTCACCTCACCATATCATAAGAAACCTAAATAGCAAGTATGCATGCACCTTTCGTTTCTTGCAAATCCTTCGAGTAACAGTCATATACACCAATAAATTTGTGGAAGTTAATAATCTGTACAAAACAGGTTTCATGCAGAACATAACAGCAAGGCAGGTAATCAAACTAGTCTATAGCTATTATGCATTGGACTCAGATGTAATACACGATACAGTCTCAATTCTTTTTCAGATAAGCACATCTACAGAATGGACAAATAGCCTCAGTAAAAGTTTGTTGCTTTATAGATGAGACCTTCAGCATTGTTTGAATGAAAAAATTGTGTTCACTTAGCAGACTGGTCACTGAGACACTGCAGGAATCCTACAGGTTGATTGACATATGGCCTAATTTGCAATAAGCATACAACAGCTGACATTCATCTGAATATTTATAACTTTTTCATATTCATCTATCCAATCATTTATTCTTCCCATTTGCCTTTGAAAGACGCCCAAGGTTTCCAAAATAAAAAAACAACATAGATTAGACTCGACAATACATCTCACAGTTGTCATTGAAAAATTGTAGAACTGTATTATTGGTTTATGTACTACCTCATCTGCTAAGCATCCATGGCATTACATTTAAGTATTAAAGGTTCCACTATCTTCCTATTTGTCTCTCTTTGGGTATTCCTCCTACTTGCCCCAATGACTATCCTAAATTTGTAAAAGGCTTGTATGGATGAGATTTGGCAATAAATTTCCGAGTCCAGTACACATGTAAACAGCTAAAGCAACAGTTTCTGACTGAAGAACTTACAGGTGGCCACAAGCTACTGACTTGCTATCTACGACACAAGCCTGAAGACTGTAAACATACCATAGCAATAAATGCACATTATTTACAGTAAACTAAAAAGATGTGAAGCCACAATTAGAATAAGCATCTAATGGGAAAAGACCCAAACAAGTAGTACTTAGCTAAATGGTTACGAAAAACCAACCTCCTATAGAAAATATCCCTGCATTGTTAATAAGAACATGTAAAGGTCCTGAACGTGCATTCCATGCTTCAGCAAACTTCACAACCGACTCCAAGGAGAGAAGATCAAGTTCCATCACCTTGAGAATCACAAAGTAAAGCTCATAGTCAATAATTCATTTGCAAGGCCCAGAAACAAAACATTTTAGGTAAAGAATGTAACAAAATACAATTTAGATTTGTATCATGGTTCGTTGAAATGATTAGATACCTCAATATTGAGCGGGAGACCAAGTCCAGACCACTCATTTTGCCACTTGCGAATCAACTCATGGGCTCCTTTGGTATTCCTCACAGCCATAATAACATGAGCCCCTGCCTCAGCCAATTGCCTATTAAAAAGGACACATGTCTGTTATTCCATCTAGACGTTATAAAGAGAAGAACCGACGGTGCCCTTCAGTCTTATGATAACAACAGAATGAAGACGCAACTTTCAGGACATCAAATTGATTACAGCAGCAGAACATCAAATTCATCATCAATTAGCTGGAAAAAGGCCAAAAAAAATGAAGCAGAAGTTAATAAAAAACAAAAATAGAAAGACCTGGCGATTTCGGTGCCTATACCACTAGTAGATCCAGTGACAATGCAAGTGAGGCCATTAACAGGAGGCAAAGGGAGAGGGTTTTGTAAGTGACTAGCCATTATTCTTTGAAACAACATCTCGTGTACTACATACATCCATCCTCTTAACCATTCTATCCATCCCAATCCCCTTTTGGACGACGTCGTCATTGCCATTTCTTTTCAAGTTTACTTCAGATCTCTCTCTCTGTTTTAGGACTGACTCTGGCATGTGAGAAGAGAAGAGAGAATCAATGCGCAACAACAAATGACAAAAAGTGAGTGTTGGTATTGTATGTAAATATTCGCCAAAGACGCATATTGATATGGAGTCCTTCAAAAAGTCAATGTTTCTCTATTCAGCCCTTACAAGTTTTATTATGATTTAATTAGTGCTTAAGGACTAAATAATCAAACATTTTACCTTTAAAAAAGAAAAAGAAAATATCATTATTTATATTAACATTTTATATATATATATATATATATATATATATATATATATATATATATATATATATATATATATATATATATATATATATATATATATATATATATATATATATATATATATATGTAAACTGAAACATAAATGTTTTTAATATATATCAAAAGTTTTGACAGATAAGCATAGTAATGATGTCCAATTTTATCGTATTATGTATAATAATTACATTTAATATTAATATATAAATTAAAAATAAAAAAATGAACAAAATAATCTCATCTTATATACATATAGTTAATGTACTATTTATTGAATTATTATTATTGTGCATATTTAATTTATTGTTAATTAAAATTTATATGAAAAATATATTTTTAAAAAATAAATAATTTAAGTTTTACGAGCAAATCCACCAAAACAATTTCAAGTTATTAATTTAAGAATTTAAACAACTTTCTCCTATACAAATAAAGTTAATAAGTAGATCTTTTTCAACGAAGAAGCAAGCCAATAAAATTCATAAGTGTAAACAAGAGCAATAAAAATGTGGTGATATATAATTAGTTGCATCTAATTAGTTTATTTATTATGTGATGTAAGCAACTTGTTAGTTATGCATAGTAGTTTGAGACTCCTGATTTCTAGGAATGTATACGACTCAATGAGAAAGGTATGAGTTTATTTCATTTTTTCAATGCTAGACTTGTTTACAATCATTCTTCAATAAAATTTAAAAGTTTGTAGTATATTCAATAGGAACTTCAAAAGATTTTGTATAAATAATGAGATATTAATATTAACTTAAAGATCTTAAAAATTAATAAAAAATTTAATATTTAAAAATTAATTTATAATATTTTAAAAAGTAATAGTAAGTTAACTATTTTTAAAGTTTTTAATTTTTTAAATTTTAAATTTTATTAGTGTAATAATATAAAATTATTTTAACAATATTTATTAATTAATTTAGTATTATATAAACTAATACTATTAGTATAATTGATATTGCTATTTTTTAAGATTAAAAATTTATCATATAATTAAGAAATTAATTTATCATTGAATATAATATTAAAATATATATTTTAAGATATTATTTTTTAGAATTAGAATTATTATCTAATTAAAATTAATCTATTAGTAAATATAATATTAAAATATAATTAATGTGTTAATTGGGAAGACGGGCTGACCAACGGAAAACCAGGCTGACCAACGCTACCTTAAACAATATCACGAGTTTAATAACTAGGCTCTGATACCATTTGCGGAGCAGGATCAGAATAATAGAGAAATAGTTAATATTAGAAAAAGAGAAAAGAGAAGAAGTAAGTAAATAATTTAAACTTTTATTGAAAGAAGATTTTACAAAGAGAAAGTAGGGAAGATAGTTCAAGCATTCAAGTGATGCCTGACTTCATCTAATTTACATCTATATATAATAAGAAGTAGGACACTATTCGGACTTCAAACAAGCTTGAGTCCGTTACATTATTACAAATAATTAAACTACTTTGTTAAAAAGAAAAGATTCTTGTCTGCCACTTTGTCCAATAATTACACCATTTTGTCAAAAAGAAAAGATTCTTGTATGCCACTTTGTCCATTCTTATCATCTTCTTTTGTCCGTTTTCTTCCATTTGTAAAAAGGAAAAGATTCTTTGTCCATTTAGTCAAAAATAATGTCATAATTGTCGAGTCCATAGCAATCATCTTCATTTTGAGGAGTAAGACTTGGTCCACTAGTGCTTCCAGAGTCTTCATTGTCACTATCTCCAGAGACTTGTGACAAAGCTTGTTCCAAGGCTGCTTTGAATTCCTTCTTTGTTGTATTTCCAGATAATTTTGCTAAAATTTTACTTTTGTCCGATAAAAAGTTAAATTGTTCCATAGATTGGCTTGTGCCGGCTATCATGGGATTTTTTCCCGCAAAATGTTTCAAAACAGTTTCTTTATTGGCTTGAATGTCTTTGCAGTTTGTCCACCATTCGACACTATATTCTCGAACTAAGGTGCAATAGAATTTACATTTGGAGAGGGTTTATAAGGTTTCACCTTGAATTGCCAAGAAAATATCCAAGGTAGGTTAAAAGTTTCAGAAAAAATAATCAATTTGTCATGTTTAAGAATGGGTAATTTTTCTTTAAAGATAGTAAATCCTTCCATAATTTTGGTAGGTAAAATTTATGGGCATAGTCCAAAATATGTCCACCAATCAGAAAACCAATTGGGAAAGGTTTTTGAGTTGGTTTTGTGAAACATAAAGAACCAAGAATGGTTCCAATTTCGAAGATAAAAAGTATAGTACCAGGCTTTCTTGTAATCAAAATAATTGAAACAAGGAGGTGTAAAGGTAATGTGAAAATTTTTGGCAGTATAAGGATTTTGGTTCCGGGTTAGGGTAAGGACTTTCAAAATTCGCATTTTGAATAGGAGATCTTTTCAGAACGTCTTTATCAAAGGAATGTTCAATTTCTATTGAGTGAGTGTCCAAAAGGATAAGTTCGTAAAAGTTTTTTAATTTGTACGAACTTTCGGAATGAAGAATTGTCCAGGAGGGAAAAATGTGTTGGAATAATTGTTGGTAATTAGGATTTTCTAAATTTCCATTGAATATTTCGCTTTCAAGAATAGTTACAATTTGGTGTTGAGGTTTTGTGAAATATTTGGGTGGTTCGGTTTAGAAGAACCTGGTTTTGTATGATTTGTAAAAGTTGGATGGTTTAGGTGGGGTAGAAGGAGTTTTGTCAAGTATTTCAAATCATTGGTAGAAATCAACGAAGATTGTCCAGACTTTTTAGCCGCGAAATCTACCGGAGATAATTTTTTCTTTATGGGAGTGCCCATAAGAATTAGCTTGATTTATTTCCCTGCAAAAATTCTCTTGTCAAAAAATCAGTGCAAAGAATTTGAAGAACCTTTAATATACTCAATATCAAAATCAAATATTCCTAATAGTGCTTGCCATCCCGGCAAAAACTTGTTTTGAAATAAAATTTTTAACATCCTTTTCTAAAATATTTTTGCAAACACTACAATCAATACGTAGTAAAAAATGTTTTCCAACTAAATCATCTTCAAATTTTGTAATACACAAAACAATTGATAAAAGCTCTTTTTTAATAGTAGAGTATTTAGATTGGGTTTCATTCCATGCTCCAGAGTGAAATCTAACCAAAGACTCTGCATTTTGATCAGGTAACCTCTGTTTGAGAATACCTCCAAAACCTAAATCAGAGGCATCTGTTTCTACTATGAGAAAGGCATTGGGATGTGGTATGGATAGACAAGGTAAATGACGAATTTTCTGTTTAATAGTTTGTACGACTCGAGTGTGTTCATGGGTCCAGGGGTTTTGGATTTTTTCTAAGACGATTGAACAAAGGTTTACAGAGGATTCTAATATCCTTAAAGAAATCAGATACATAATTAAGGCATCCCAAAAATCTTTGAAGTTGATTTTTGTCCTTAATTTCATCAGGAAATTTGGAAGTAAATTCCAAAACTCTTGAAATAGGTGAAACATTATTTTTAAAAATTTCATGTCCAAGAAATCTAATTTTTGTTTGACATAGTTTCATTTTAGGTGCAGAAACTACTAAACCATTTTGTTTAATTATATTGTAAAACTTATGCAAATGAGAAAAATGTTGTGCTAATGAATTTGAAAAGACTAACACATCATCAATGTAAACAATGGTAAATGATTGATGATCATGAAAAATGTCATTCATAATTTTCTGGAATTCAGATGGTGCATTTTTTAATCCAAATGGCATGACATTCCATTCATAATGACCGAAAGGAACATTAAAACCAGTTTTATAACGATCCTTTTCATCTATTTGGATTTGCCAAAAACCAGATTTCATGTCAAACTTAGAATAAATTTTTGAATCATAAAGTTTTTCAACAAATCTCTTTTGTTAGGTAAAGGGTATCTAATCCATTCTAAAACTTTATTTAAAGGTTTATAATTTATGACAAGTCTGGGTACACCACGTTCCTTCTCAAAATTTGCATTATAGACATAGAAAGCGAGCGTACTCCAAGGAGAACTAGAATTACGAATTAACCCCTTTTGTAATAATTCATCTATTTCTTTCTTACAATGATTTTCAAGTTCTGTGTTCATATGTATAGCATGTGATTTTGTTGGTATGTTATTTTCGGAAAATCTTTAACATAAGGTAAAGATATCACATGTTTTTTCCTATTCCAAAAGCATTTGGGACAGTGCACATAAGTCTTTAGTAAAGAGATTCTCGATATCTTTTATTTTGGCTTTTGTCACATCAAGGTCTAACTCTTCTTTAATCTTTAAAGATAAGATTTCTTTGTTTGAAAAAGCGATTTGTTTTTTCTTTTGACTAATAAGATCATTAAAAACGCAATTTTTCTTCAAAACATTTATGTCCTTTTCTTGCTCGGAGAAGATGAATTTAAAACAAATTTCTTTCCTAATAATCTAGTTTTGATACCATGTGTGTCAACTGTGAAAGGATAAAGTAATGCTAAAAACGGAGTTCCAAGAATAACAGAGTGTGATAGATTTTTTATTAGAATAAAAGAAGTGTAAAAACACAATCCATCATTACAAATTTTAACTTTAGAAAGTTTATAATTTATTTGCATTCTTGAACCATCGCCAGATGTAATTTTTCGGTTGTTTTTTCAAAAACTGTAGGTACAATTCCTTCTTGTATACAATTTTGGTCCGCCCGAATCAACTAAAGCAATTGTCTCAATTTTAAAATCATTTATAAGAATTCTAACAAAAATAAACCATTTATGAAAATTTACTCTGGTAATATGAGCTAAAAATTCATTAATATGAGAATCATTCGTATTTTCAGAGGACTCAGTAATATCTTTATTTTTCCTATTTAGTTCCAATTTTAAAATTCTTTCTTTGAAATCTAAATTTTCATTTTTTAAATTATTAATTTCTTGTTTTATATTTTTAATTTCTTCTTGTAAATCTTGAATATTAGGTGTAGAATTTCTAGAAGATTTTGAGTCAAATCTTTGAAAAATTTCTTTTAAGTTATAAGGAATAGGTTCAGATTTTTGAATTTCGTTATGCAAAACAATATCTCTTAATTTTAAAAAGTATTTTTCTCTATCGGAAGGGTCATTAATTTTGTCAACTAATTCAAAAAGATCGGAAGGGTTTCTTTTGTTAAAACATTTAAAGTTGAATTACAACAAGGACTGTACAAATTCCGTGGACCTTCACATGTTTCCAAAGTCGATTTGTAGAAGATGAATCACTTAGAATATTTAAATCATTTTCTTCAAAATCACTTAAATCAGAATTTCGGATCTCAGACGATAGTAAAAGATTAAGCATTTGATCTTTAAGTTTATCGGAGATGTCTAATTTATTAATTTTTTCTTTCATCCTACACTGGGATTTAAAATGACCAACACGACCACATTTGTAATGTATGTGGAGGACCTTTCTTTTATTATTTTTATTTTTATTTTGAGAAATATTTTTGGATGAAGAAGGTTTTGAAAATTCAAGTATTTTTCTATAATTTTTATTAGAAGATTTTCTTTCGGATATTTTTTAGTTTTTGAGGAAGGGGCTTGAATACGCTCATAGCCATATTGAAAATGTAAATCTCCTAACTCCTTTCTAGATTGTGAAAATTCATTTTTAATTTTGGCTTTTAATTTCAAATCAAGACACAAAGCTAAGCCTTCATTATTAATAAAATTAATAATTTCTCCATAGGTTAAAGTATCATAAGGAATAGTATTTCCATAAAAATCTCTAATCCTTGTTCTAACTTTTCAAATGAATAATTTAGGTAAACCAAAGAATAAATCTTTCTTTCCAAAAACTATGGTTACAATCAGTTCTAGAGAAAACTTTTGTTAAAAAGACATCTTTGTACCAACGAAAATCTTGGAAGTTTAGGACAAGTTAGATTTGAAAGAATTTCGGAAGATCGAATTTGATATTGATTAGGTTCACCAACAAAACATTTTGTAATAGCAAAAGTAAAGTTGCAACAAAGATCTTCTTCTTCAGTTTGAATAGATGTTTGATTTCGGTTTTATAACTATTTTCCTAGCATTTAAAATCCTTGATTTATCTTCTAAGGAGGTGTAATTATCCCACCATCCTTTTAATTGACCAGTGAAGCCGGGATATTAACATCCGAGCTATTTTTTTATCGATTATTTACAGATCCGGCTCGCATTTAAGCATGTGCCATGGTCATTTCTTGTAACATATTTAAAATCCGATATTCAGATGACCATCTAAGTTCCATTCATAAATGTGAATCTCCATCATATTTTGCTTCGAGTAAAGCTAACTCTTTCCTCAAACAAGACATCTGGAGGAGTAGGTCTAGGATAATAATGTCTAGTCCTAGGTTTGTCAAAACCTTTATTATGGTATATTTTATTTATTTCAATTTTATCGTTAATAAATTGACTCTCTAAATTTTTAACTTCATTTTGTTCAAGATTATCAGAATTAAGTACACTAACAGAAGGTTTATCTTTTAAGGACAGACTAGCTAATTTTAAATTTATTTGGTTCAAAATATCATCTTTATCATTTAATTTAATTAATTGTTGTTCAGGAATCTCATGGGGTTGAAAAATAGGTTTCATAGGTATACCACCTGGCCTAGGTGCATGATTATTTAGGCTAGATGTCTCTATCCTATCAAGTTGTGAAGCAATTGTAAAAAGAATTTGATTTGTATAATTATTTTGATTTTGAACATTTCTAATATCTTTTAGTAAAGGGAGTTTGTCGTCATTCTCAGAGCTTATCCTTTTAAAGGGTGAAGCAATTATTTCCTGATTATGAACATTTATTTTAACTTCTTCTAAAGGTGGATGAACAGAAATAATTTGTTTATTTCCTACTAGTTGTATTCCAAGTTTTAGAAACTCTATCATTTGTAAAAATATTTTTAAAAGGAAATTCTATATCATTATTGTTACAATAAATTTCAAACCGGATAAAAATGGAACATTTACCTTAATGTAATTCAAATATTCATAAAATTTCTCTTGAATAGTCTCTCTCTCCCCCTTTGAAAATGATTTTGAAACCATAAAACTTTTCACGATTTCTTATATGGTAATAATCGGATCGTAAAAAGGTTTATCTATTTCAAAAGGTGTAAAAATCATATTTAAAGTTGAAAAATTTTCCATAGTTGATCTAGAAGGTGAAAAAACAGGTTCATCGGAATTTTTATCTTGTTCTATATTAACGAATTAGTGTAAAAGGTTGAGGAATCCTATTTTCAAAATCAACTCCTTGTAAATTTGTATTAGAATTTGGAAAACGTGTTGTGTGTGTGGAAGGTCTAGAATTTTCAAAAGTAGACAATCTAGATGAAGGTACAAAAGTAGGTGAAAAACTTATTTGAATGTGAACCATTTGATTGTTCTAAAATTTGTGAAACTCTAGAATTATTTTCTATAGACTGAGGCTTATTAATTTCTTGTAAATCCCAAGTTCCGGCTTGCGATAATTCATTCCATTTTAGTCTTTTGGGGACTTGTATTTTAGAATGTAAAGGATTAGCTTCAAATAAAACCGTTTCATTTCTTGTTAAAGAATGTCTTGCTCTAGGATCTATAGTTGTCATTACTTTATAGTAGATCCTATAAATGACAAATTTATAGATCTAGAATTTTCAGCAAAATCCATATTTTTTGTTTTAACAGTTAAAATTAAAGTGTCTAAAATATTTGAATCAAATAATGAAATTGAAAAATTTGGATAACAATTAAAATAGACAGGACCATTGGCTAAATTTGATTCAGCCATAGCCAAAAGTGAATTTGAAAAATTCAAATGTCTTGCATCTCTTAAACAAAGGAAAATAGGTATGTCCAATCCAATTCTAAATAAAGGTTTAACAGCAATTTGAACCATGCCTATATGTAAAAATTTAAATTTCTTTTTAATATGTTCATGCAATGCAGAAGACGAAAGTAAATGTAAATTTTCATGAGATTTATTTAAAGCAATAGTTTGTTCAGTTTGTTTAATAGAATAATTTTGTGCAAAATCAAAAGTTCCAATTCGATAAATGCTATTAACATTTTGTTTAGGGATGGACCAATTATGTAACTGATTTTCTATTTCTGAGATATTAGACCCTTGAACAAGAATTCTTCGAATTTAAATCGGAAAGAGTAGAAGAAGAAGAAGGAGAAACTATTTCGACTACTAAAACTCAAACAACGATGTCATTACCAAAGACAATAAACAAGTAAATAATGTTTAGGATAGTGGGACTACCTACCGGGACCACCCTGACTGATAATTGGGAAGACGGGCTGACCAACGGAAAACCAGGCTGACCAACGCTACCTTAAACAATATCACGAGTTTAATAACTAGCATTTGATTAACTAATGAGTTTAAAGAAGATTTAAAAGTTTGTAGTATATTCAATAGGAACTTCAAAAGATTTTGTATAAATAATGAGATATTAATATTAACTTAAAGATCTTAAAAATTAATAAAAAATTTAATATTTAAAAATTAATTTATAATATTTTAAAAAGTAATAGTAAGTTAACTATTTTTAAAGTTTTTTAATTTTTTAAATTTTAAATTTTATTAGTGTAATAATATAAAATTATTTTAACAATATTTATTAATTAATTTAGTATTATATAAACTAATACTATTAGTATAATTGATATTGCTATTTTTTAAGATTAAAAATTTATCATATAATTAAGAAATTAATTTATCATTGAATATAATATTAAAATATATATTTTAAGATATTATTTTTTAGAATTAGAATTATTATCTAATTAAAATTAATCTATTAGTAAATATAATATTAAAATATAATTAATGTGTTATTTTTAGGACCAAATTAGTATCATTATTATATCATTAGAAAACTATTTATTAGTTAACATAATAGTAAAATATAATTAATATGCTACTTTCTAGGATCAAAATTAGCGTTTAATTAAGAATATAAAATATTAATCAATAAATTAATAAAAAATATTATAAAATTATATTTTAACTTTAATTTTATATATAAAAAATTAAACACACATATTAAAATATTATATATATATATATATATATTAGTTCTCTTTCTCTTTTAATGAGGGCAAAATTTATGAGTTGATAATTTGTCTTAGCTTTTAAATCTAGAAAATTCTAATTTTCTTTACCTTTCCACATTATTAAATATATATTTTTAGAATTTATTGTATCGCCTTATCATAAATGTAGTTTGAAATTACTAGTTAATTTCAATTTTTTTTAACAAGTTTTAATGAATATAATTCCTTACATTCAGTGCTCTGCTAATGCTTTGTATGAATTCAAAAACTTAAATCAACTAGTCATTTACCCATGTGTTGTACAACCATTATTATTAGTTTGATTATAAAATCAAGTTTATAGATATTATTTAATAAATTTTTTAATATTTAATATTTTATTTATAATATTTTAAAAATAATAGCAAATTAACTATTTTCGAATATCTTTATTTTTTCTAAAATTTTATTAGTGCAATAATATACAAATTATATTTTAAAATATTTATTTATTAATTCTAATATTATATAAATTAATAATATCAATATAATTGGTATACTATTTTTTAAAATTAGAAATTATTATAATAATTAAAAATTAATTTATTTAGTGAACATAATATTTAAAAATAATATTTTTTATAATTAAAATCATTATCTAATTACAAAACTAACTTATTAGTCAAATATAATATTAAAATATAATTAATATGCTAGTCTTTAGAATAATCAATATCTAATTAGAAAATTAATTATTATCAAATTAGAAGACTAATTATCATTTAATTTATTATTAATATGTTATTTCTTAGGATTAGAATGAGTGCTTAATTAGAAATGTAACTTATTAATCAATAAATTAATAAAAAATCATAAAATTACATAAAGCTTAAGTCTCATATGTCAAAATAAAATACACATGTCAAAATAATAATTCTATGTGTCAAAAATTAAGCACACATGTCAGAAAAATTTTAGATGGTTAAATTCTTAATCCTTATAAGGATGAATTTATTTCAAGTTTCGAATGGAGGTAATAATCTGATGGCCTAATTACATGAAAACTTTCTAGATATTTTACTTCTTAATAATATTAACTAATTTTTTATAATTTTTCATAGAATATCTAGATTTTTAATTTTATTTTTGAAATACAATTCGGTCACCAAAAATTTAAACTCATTGTAGTTTTTTACTCATTTGTACTTTAAAAAAAAAATTTAAAACAAGAAAATGAGCTATCAATATATTGTTGACATATTAAACACATAAAACACATCAAATTAATTGCAATTATTATGCAATTAGTTGCAACTAAGATTCAAGGATATTAATTGCATTAATTTGGCTTTCTTAGAAAAAGAATGTTGGCCACTCATTTGCTCTCCAAAATTGCTTTTAACTTTTCTTTTTAAAGATCTTATGGAGGCAAAGCTAGGTAAATGTGTTTATGTCAAGGATGCACCAAATGGCTATATTATTTTGTGTCTTTATATTGATGATATGCTCATTATTGGTAGTGAATACAAGGTGATCAAATCTATGAAGGACATGTTAAATTCAAGATTTGACATGAATGATATGGATCTTGCAGATGTGATTTTGGAAATAAAAATATCAAGAACATCAATTGGCCTCATATTAAGCCAATCACACTTTGTGGATAAGATTCTTGAAGAAATTAGCAAGGATGATTTTGTATAGCCAGAACAAAAATAGACTTAATTGTATATTTCTCTAAAAACAAAAGCAAGAGTATTGCTCAAGTACACAAAACTAGACATTATTTATGCGGTAAGTAAACTAAGTAAAAATATGAGTAATCCAGAACTTGATGAATGGAAAGGAATTGTAACAGAACTTAGGTACTTAAGATATACTCTTAATTATTAGTTGCATTATACAAGATACCTTATACTTCTAAAAGGATATAGTGATGCGAACTAGATATCCAACATGAAAGACTCAAAGTTTACTAGTAGATATGTGTTCACATTGGCAGAAGCAATTGTATCATGGAAATCCTATAAACAAACAATTATAACTAGATCCAATATGGAGTTCGAATTCATTGCTCTAGACAAATGTGGTAAAGATGTTAAATGGTTATGCAATTTCATAGAGGACATTCCTAGGTGGACTAAGCTTGTCCTACTAATTTACATTCTTGTGGTTGTCAATCTACAATTAGAAGGGTACAAAAGAACATAAATAATGGTAATTTAAACACATATATTATAGACACAGAACCATTAGGCAACAACTCTCAACTAAAATTATCTCTATTGATTATATAAAATCAAAAAATGATATCATGGATCCAATAACTAAAAAGAAGAAAGTTGATAATTCATTAAGAGGAATATGAATAAAGCCTATAAAAGAAGATCTTTTTGCAATAAAATCCAACCTAGTTGACTAGAGATCCCAAGATTTAAGTTCAAAGGGAAAACTAAATTATAAAGCCATGGTTAGATTATTGTAGGGATAATCCTTCTGCCCATTCTTATGATGAATACAAGGATAATGACATGGAAAGGATAAGCAAATTCTTTTAATGATTCTTATGGAGGATGTCATAAGAAATCACCTATGTGAGGAAAAAGTTGGGTCACTTTAAAGGAGAATTACGCAGGTGTGGGCGGCGGTTTCGAGTGCGCACCCAAGTATCTCTAGCGACTACGACACCGTAAGGCTTTTCAACCTAATAGAAACACGCTAACTAATCACATATACTACCATTGAGATGGAGTCGCCACCTAGGTAATTCTTCGAGACACTTTTACTGATCGAGTGCCGTACTAGATTCTATAATGAAGCTTCACCACATCTAGAGATGGATTTGAAAATTAGCTTTCTTATTTGTGTATTTTAGTCTTAATTTTATTGTTTAATGAGCTATTCCCTATAAATGCATCAATTTATATTTTCAAGCATTCATTACAGCATGTGGGGTCCTCTTAAGTCTAGCCCATTTTTATTAAGCCCAACCCATGCTTGATTTATTAACCTACTTAACTAATTAATTTGTACAAGGCTTACTAAATCTAGCCAAATTACAAATTATGCATTTAATCCCAGCCTTTAAGTCTAAATGGAATACCTTTTATGCGAGGCCTAGTTGGGTGATCTTAAATCTAATGTGGCTCAATTAATTTAATTAAAGTATGACAAAACCCACTAAGTTTATATGGATTTTAAATTTAAGCCCATTTCACCATCCTTTAACCTGATTGACTACTTTTTCATGCTAAGGTCCAATTTAAGCCTAAAGTCTATGTGTGCGATTTTAATTTAGGCATTCACATAGCAGATATTTGGCATCCATCAATACAATATAGGAATTAAAATGAAGGAAAGTAAATCTAACTATTGGGACCCTTCTACAACTAAAATCAAAGGAAAAATGCATAAAATAAGTTACAATATATAAAATACGCAATCCAACAAAATCTGAAAATCAGGCCAAATGCAGAGCCAAACGACTGATGTCACAAAGTTGATCGGCTCTAGGGCTTTTCCTGCTCAATTTCGCGAGTTTTTCGTCAGTCTTCTCACCCAAGAGCTAATTTAACATGCATAAGAAATAAAAATACGATTAAAACTCAAAATAAATAAAGCCAGGACTTTAAAAATATATTAAACTAAGCCAAAACACATACTAACAGTGCAAACATGCAAAAGAATGAACTTACAAAAAGTAAAAAAAGGGAATTTTACATGACAGATTCAAGATTTGAACACACAGTCTTAAGAAATAAACATAATCGAATAAAAACATGAATCTAACATGTTATTCTAATCATTCAAGTCATCAGAGAAAAAAATCCATCATATTCCATGTTATCAAATTCAATTCCCAAGATAGGTCATATTATCATATTCAATTTCCACCATATACATGTTATTAGATTCATAAAAATCCTAGATCTAATTATAGAAATCATGTGAACCAAGCAAAATCGTTAAAGATAATTGTCCTAATCATATTTCTAAAACAAAAATTAAAAGAACTAGTTTTATGGAGATGGAGATGATGATGATGATGGATTTAGGGAACCCATAAGTTGTCACCATTGAATATTGATATGTGAGTCTTTGGAGATGATGAGGTGGTGGAATTGAAAATAGGTTGAGAATCCAGTGCTGCTTGGTTTTACAAAATCCTCTGTCGTTCAAAAAAAAGTTTCTAAATTTCCCTTCTTACTTAGCGGCTTTTCCTTTTTTTTTTGTTTCCTAAACTCCTACTATTCTTAAACATCTGTGAATCCCTAGATTGTTAGTAGGCTATGCTTAATAACTAAAGCTCTAATAATTTATGTGTGTAGCCCAATAAATGTAGCTAACCCTAGACCTAATGTGTATTATTCTATTTATAGCAATAGGGTTAGAAAACCCAAGATGAGAAGATAATTATTTACATTAAAAAGTGAATTAATTATCTTTTCCTTTATCAGATTAATATCCAATAAAATAAAATCTTTTAAATTCAAATATTTATTAATAAATATATTTTTAAATTTCAATAATTATCACAAATCTCTTATAGAAACTTTGTCTTTACCAATTTTGGCATTTTAGGTTAAAAACAGGCGTAAAATGGCATCAGATTTTAGAAAATTAGCCATTCGGCTCTATGCTAAGCCGATCCCCTCTGGATAGAGCCGATTGGCTTCAAGGGTAAAAAATTTTAAAATCAGAATATCAAGAATATAGTAAAAGGATATATTGCTGAACCGTAGAAGCCACGCCCCGTAAGCTCGAACTGATGTAGAAGTTTTGATTTGATGTGGGGACCATACCAGCTTGAGTTTTGAGAACTTCACCCACTTGAATTTTGAGGACTTTGCCTGCTTTTGAATTTTTCTTGATTTTCCACCTTCTAGATACTAAATTTGATTTTTAAATTAAAAATTCCCACTTCAAGATGTAATTGACTTGATAGATGTATTCTAGAGACTGCACTTTTAATTGGCCCATCTGAAGACTACAGGTGTAATTTTAAAAGGTCAGGGGCCAAAATGACATCTTTGCCTTCTTTAGGACATATATATGTCCTTATATCCATTTCTCATATCTACTTCTTATCTTTTCTTTATTTTTTCTTAAAATCTCTTTCTACACTTTCTTTGATTGTTCACTTATTTGTCAGCCAAATTTTGCAAAAATCAGTTTTAAAATGGCTGACTCTTCCTCTAGATTTAATAAATATATCCCAATCGCACCAAACTGGGAGGTTTCACTATCGATTTCTTGCCAAAATGATATTGGGCTTGTCAAAGGGGAGGAAATCTCCATTTTGGTCAAATTGAACACGCACCATTGTCTTCGGTCATCGGCGAGGTATTTTTCTTGTACTACATGCTATTTCTTTTCATTTATACACTAGATACACATGTTATTTGCTCATAATGCATGAAAATTTGATGAATTTTCAAAGCCCTAACCCATAGAGCTACTTGGCTCCATGCTGAGCTGATCGGCTCTACACAGTCTGAATCGATCGTACAGGCCGAAAACTGATTTTTAGGGTGTATTGATGAAAAATAACAACATACTTACTTGTTTCAAGTCTTGGTATATATGTATTGTGTTTTTGATACTTGTTCTTGCATTTTCAGAGTGATGTTATGTTGATCCTGTTCGCCGAAAATTTTTATGGTGCATGTGAGTGGTTCAATGAGCTTTCGAGCTTCGCGCAGGGTAAGATTGGCAACACTAGGTTTCGCTGGTTCGTTGCTACATTGCCATCCATTACTGGAAGAACTGACCGTATCTTAGTTTATACTTTGATCGAGAGATGGATGGACACCACCTACATATTTCACACACCGGTTGGGGAGCTAAAATTGTCTTTGCTATTCTTTATCACTATTACCAGAATTGACTTTACAAGTACATATGTACCTTTTGATGATTCCATCCACGACCAGCGCTTCAATGTCTAGGAGCGTTATATTACTGATCTGCTAGGGTTCTTGTCAGCATGCAAGAACACTCGGTGTTTGGCCTGCTAGAGCATTCCCCTCCACTATAGTGGCTTCACACCTCAGACTGTTCATGAGGTAGATCCGATGGCTCAAGCTTTCTTTATATAACTCTTCAGGACTATATTGTTCAGTGATTCATAGAACTAACTGAACTTTCACTACTTGGCCCCATTGAGGGATTTGGACCAAATCTCCTCCTTCAACTAGGAATCTGAAACTCTTGCTTATCTATACCATTAGATGGACATTACCATCCATGGGAGCAAGAGATATGCGACTTTTGACACAAGATATATATAAGTTCTATCCGTTTTAATTTCTTTATTTCTGCTTTCTTGTATTTACATGTTAGCTACTGATTCTTAATTTGTAGGTTTAGGCCTTAAAGATTGGCATTCTAGTGGGCTCTCAGCTTATCAATAACTCCCGAGCCTTCCCACGCTTGAGTCGCTAGGGTTTAAGCTGGAGCATTCCGCTAGATTGTCACAAGTCCATGTGTATCGCATGTGGATCAACTCTTTGACCTAGGATAAGGTAAAAGAAAATTCATTAGTCATATTTGTAGTTTAAAAGTTTTCATTACTTACCTTTGTGATTCTTAGATTCATAACAACTGGCTTGGTGAGCACTATCATTAGGACCCCTACATGCTTGGACTTTGAGCATAGGAGGGTCCTCTTGGCTGGCCACTTGTCAGGCTTGGTTCTTAAGTGCGATTGGGAGAAGGGCCTAACAGACGCTGAGTTACTTTGTCTCCCCCTTTTTCAATGTTTTGGACAGCTAATCTTGCCAGCTAGGAGCTTGCAAGAAGTCTTGAGGGATATGATGACCTTACTATTTTGTCCCGGAGAACGAATTATACTTCATTATTCCTCATCTACTAGGGCCTGTGCCCTTCGACTATGACACCATGGCTTAGGTTCCTTCTCGACCACTTTGCTGAGTTTTATTTTCGTTCCTTATGCTTGGTTGTTTACTTGGCTATTTTGTTATAGTTCATTCGCTGTGCGCCCTCGATTCCTAAGCCAACAAAGGGGCAATCCGCTCACCATTCTACGCCCTTTTATATTTCGGGCTCCTTCTTGACCACTTTGTTGAGTTTTATTTTCCTTCCTTATGCTTGGTTGTTTACTTAGCTATTTTGTTATAGTTCATTCGTTGTGCGCTCTCGATTCCTGAGCCGACAAAGGGGCAATCCGCTTACCGTTTTAGGCCCTCTTATATTTCGGGCTCCTCTACGGGTGTTATATCTATGGCGCCTTGAAAACAATGTTAGACGTGGTGCCTAGAAGCGTCTCATTTCTCCCAGATCGGACAGTATCCTATTGGAGTCCCACCGGTGCCATAGAGCATCAGCTTGCCATGGATTATTACCTTCCTCCGGAGTTCACTCTGAGTACTTGCATACATATGAGTTGTATTCTTTTCGGTATTTTGCATCTTTTCTTTTCCTGAAATATTAGTAATACAAATAATCATTTGGTTTATAGAGATCAGTTTGAGCACATAAATCGGCTGGTTGGAACTGCGAGGAGGCAGTTATTCATCCTTGGCGAGGACTGGCGGGTAAGAACCAAAATAAAAATAAATTATAAAATGCAAAATGTATGCATGTATGCATGTATGAAATACAATAGCTAACTCTTTTAAGTTTTTTTCAGAGGGAACACGAGAGCTTGCAAGGGCGGGTGGATGACCGCCAATGCTAGATCGTGGCCTAACAACATAGGATCGACACTCTAATGCTTTAGCTGTCCACTCTACAAACTCAGAGAATGAACACTGACTCAGATGAAGGGATGGATGATTCTGGAGAGAGCCCCAACTTTTGATTTTGCTGTCATTTCTTGTATTTTAATCCTTTTTCTTATATAACTTCAACTTTTGAGATATGAATTTTTTGCATTTTGATGTTGAAATCTAATCTTGTCATTAATCCCTTATTTATTATCACATATTTTGTACTTATACATGACTAGAGTTCGAGAAAATGCTTGAAAATCCTTGAAAAGGTGAAAAATCATGCGATGATATCACACAACCAATTCAGCTGTATGCTAAACTGATTCGGCTCTGCGTATAGCCGATCAGCTGTGTGCTCAGCCAATTAGGTTATGTAGTTGTAGAGTTTGAATAAAACTCTAACTTTGAGCTTTTAAATATGTGTGCACCCCTCATACTTTCCCATACATGATTCATACTTCAAAATTGGAAAACTATGACTTAAAAGAAGTGCCAAAACCCTACAAACGCTTTTCACAACCCTAACTGGTGATAATGGATCAAAGTTGGAAAATTTCACCTTGCCTCTTTCAAAGCCATGCAACATACAAAGCTTGATTATAGGTCTTTCACTCAGCAGTCTACTTTTGGTGCCTAAGAGACCATATTTTCTAATTCAATAGGCAAGAGCTATGTCCCATGGTTGAAGAGTTCTCTACCATTCTTGGGGCCCCATGAATTCTTATTATTCGATTGCTTTGCCAAGGCTTGATGATCCTTTTCTTGACAAATTGGCAGAGTTATTTAACTTGCCCTCTACTATGGTACTTCTCCATTCTGTTGGTAAGTACATTACCCTTATCTCGCTGATCTCTTACTATGAGAAGAAGGAAATGAGTACACCGCTAGGGTTAGGATGCTGAGCTTTTTCCTTTACGCCCAAGTTCTATTGATTTCTTCTCAAGGAGGGAGAGATATTAGAATTGCTTGTATCATTGATCAAGTGGAGCATGGTGCATATCCAGTTCTAGTCATCTTGGCTGAAACCATCATTAGGTTGGATATATACAAAACCTATCAACAGTATGGTGGCAGCCTAATCCTCTTACAAGTATGCAACCAAATATTTTTTATTCTTTTATTATTTTTGCCTTAATTTTTTTCCTAATCCACCCTTTCGGGTTTTCAACTTAGTAGGTTAATGTCTTAATTTCTGCCTGAGCTACCCTATTCAATTTTTAACTTAGCAGACTTTATTTTTGCCCAAGCCGCCATTTCAGATTTTCAACTTAGCCTCTTCTTTTCTTTCTTTTTCTTTCCTTATACAGATTTGGTTGCTCGAGAAGCTTCAAATATTGATGGGAATTGTAGGTTTCATCAATTAACTCCCCAATAGCAAAAATACTATGATAAGTTGAATTAGAAGAAAACTAGAAATTACCAATTTAATCCAGAAATTCGGATTGTTCTTGGGCTTTCCAAATGTCCCTAATTAAACCCAATATGGTTTGTTAAAGCTTCTTGGATTTGGACCTTGTGATTGGGCCTTCTTGTACTATTAATGGATCTTGGTTCTCTTTAAGCTTTGAACTTGGATTCACATCAAATATTGACCATCCCAAGGGACACCGAGAAATATGAGCCGAAGTATGTGCAAGTCTGATCCATTGATACCCTACGGGACCATGATGGTTGGATTTCTTGGATGAAGGGCATTCCAAAGACACTTGTCCGCTAGGCTTGCCCTTGGTGGAGGATCAAACATGTCACAATCATGGTGTATAGTGACTGCATACCTTTACCTAGATTACGAGCATCTACCTTCTACACACCTGCAAGACTTTGCCATCAGTACGAGCAAAAGTAACCGATTTAGGAATTCCCTTCTGAATTTGAAGACTTCCCCTGAGACAAGGCTTCTTGGATAAGATGAAGAGACTTTGGCCTCGCTGAGATATAGAGCACAACCTCAATCCTAAAGGCGATCTAACCACAGATGATAACTTCAAAGCTTGGGTCCAGTTTCATATTACCACTTCTCCTGGATTTGCAAGGTTTAAGAGAACTCAAGAATTAGCTGGTGAACCTAGGAATGCAGATGCAAAGAGAAGAAGAAGATGAAAACATGCTTCTTTTTAGATCTCATTTATTTTGCTTAGGACTTTAGCTTAGTTTTTCTTTTAGTTAGTGCGTAGAGTAATAAACATACATATATATGTTTGATAAAATTCTATACAATTTATTCATTTAGTAAAGACCTAGATAGGTACATTTGGTTTTCTCATGATACAACTTTTATCATCAGTTAACCTTTCAGATTTTCTAACTGATTATTTTCTCTCTTATTATTCTAATTTTTGCCTGACCAGCCTTTTCAGGCTATTTGATTAGTAGGCTATGTTTCTATTATTATTTACTTTTATATATAGTACTTCTTAAGAGAATCCAAGTGGAGAACTCGTTCCCTTCCAAGTTTGAGATCTTAGCGACACCGTTAGGCAGGATCTTCTTCACCAAGTACAAGTCTTCCTAATTAGGCTGAACTTCCCTTTTGAATCGAATGTAGTAGGTCTGGTGTGTTTTATCACCAAGTCATTGGCTCTGATTTTTTCTGGCTTTACTTTCTTATTGAACGCCCTAGCTATTTGTTTATGACACAACTATATGTAGTAAACTGCTTTTATCCTCTTTTCATTGGTCAGAGCTAACTGCTGGTATCTTTGCTCGACTCACTGATATATTTGGTATTTCAGCCTCTAATACAACTCTCAAAGATTTTAATTCCACATCAATTGGCAAGACTGCTTCAGTCCCATAAACCATGGAGTATGGAGTCTATCCTATCAACGTCCGCTCGATTTTCTGGTATTCCCAAAGTGTAAATGGTAATTGAAACAACCAACTCTTATGATTCTATTCCATCTTCAAGAATATTTTCTTTAAGTTCTTATTGTTTGCTTCCACTGCTCCATTCGTTTGAAGTCTATATAGAGAAAACCTGTGATGTTCGATCTTGTATTTTGCTAACAGGTCTGCGGTTTTGCCCATAAACTGCACGCTGTTATCTGTGACAATGTGATGCAGGACTCTATACCTGAAGATCAAGTTCCTTTCTATAAATCTAGCCATTTGCCTTGCTCCCACAATATTGAATGACTTGGCCTCAACCTATTTAGAGAACTAGCCATTTTCCTTGCTCTCCGATGATGTCGATTCCCTAAGCTACGACAAGCCATGGAGATGCCAAATTATAAAGTTTGGTCAGAGGAATGTGACTCAGGTCATTGTAGAGTTGACATTCACGACATTTTTTTATTAGGCTTATACAATCTTTTTCCATTATAAACCAATAATAACCTTAATGTATAATCTTTTTGGTTACCATTATGCTTTTCATGTGAGGCCTACATACCCTTTTATGCATCTCCTCATTACAACCTAAGCTTCTACTTCAATAGCACACCTGAACTGGACACTCGAAGCTATCATTATATACAGTACTTCCTCATGGCTGATATAGCTTTTGGCCTAGATCTGAAGTGCATACCTTTCCTTCGCAGTCGCTTCCTCTAGGTATTCTATGTCTTCTACAAGTATTCTATGTCTTCTACAAATCTCTTCAGATCGTAAAACCAAGACTTCTCTTTTGGTCCTATTTGGACTTGCATTGTCTGATCTCCCTAAAAACAGGGTGCACCTGATTTCACGATCACTAATGGTTTCATTGGAAGCTGCAAGGGGTTATCTACATAGACGATAGAGTAGCCAGTGCATCTGTCATCTGGTTCTCATCTCGTGGCAAGTGTATAAATGGACACTTAGATAAGTTACAAACCAAAGCCTTAAGATAGTTAGCATATGGTTTCAACATCTCTTCTTTCACTTTCCACTCTTTAATGACTTGTTAAGTTAATAACATGGAGTCCCTGTAGACCATTAGTAGCTTTGCTCTTGCTACTACAGCCGCTTCTAATATGAATAAACACACTTTGTACTCCACCATGTTATTTGTCACTTTAAAGTCCAATCTCTTGGCCATTGGTAGTATTTCTACTTCCAACGTAATAAAAACTACTCCTAATATAGCACCTCTTGTGTTCACTGCTCCACCAAAGTTCATCTTCCATTATTGAATCTCGATTGACCCCAGATTTCCATTAGGGAACTTAAGATCCCAAGGCTCGTCTCCTTCAATTGCATTTTAAGCCAAGAATTTTGCTACAGCCTTTCCCTTGACTACTTTTTTAGTGACATACTCGATATCAAACTCTGTTAGAAGCACCAACCATTTAGCCAGTTTTGTTGTAAAAGACGGAGCTTCGAACAAATACTTCAGCGAGTCTATTTTTGAAATTGCTTGCACCCTATAAGACTATAAATAGTGTCTTAATTTCCTCGTAGCCCATATCATGGCCAAAAATGTCTTCTCTATGGGTTTATACTTCGAGTCATAGGGCAGTAACTTCTTACTAAGATAATAGACTGCATGCTCCACGTCATTAGGCCTATATTGCACTACCATTGCCCTCATGGCTTCCTCTTCTAAGGCTAGGTACAAAATATACGGCTTACCATCCTTCAACGGTTTCAATATCGAAGGCTTCATCAAATACTCTTTAATTCTGTCAAAGGTTCTCTGGCAGTGCTCATCCTATATAATGGGTTGGTGTTTCCTTAAAAGCTTGAAAATGGGATCATAAACCATTATGAGCTTAGAAATGAACCTGTTGATGTACTGTAATTACCCCATTCGATGATGAACACCATCTTCAACCTTCCACTACGGCCATCATAATATGATTATATCTGAAGAACCTATCAGTGAAGGAATACATCGCATTTGAGGTGACACACTATCGACTATCACATCTATGCGAGGAAGGGAAAAATCATCCTTAGGGCATTGCCTTGTTCAGGTCCTGATAATCCATAGACATCCTAACCTTACCATCCTTCTTTGAGACTAAGACGATATTCACCAACTATTTAGGATAATCAACTACATCGAGGAAATTAGCTTTTACCTACTTCATAACTTCCTCTTGGATGTTCTCTGCCCATTCCAGTCTTAATCTTCTCATCTTGACATCTGGATAGGTTTGACATCTGGATAAGTCAGAATATGGTGCTCCGCTATTTTCCTTCTAGCCCTAGCATGTCGTCATAAGATTAAGAAAATACTAATTTTCTTTTTTCAATTATTTTCTCCTCTCATCAGGAGTTAAATCATGAGCTATCAAAATGTTCCTTAGATTTGCATCTATGACTAAATTAAATGAATTAATTTGAATTGAATTAATGTCAATCATGCACGTGTCGTGATTATTAAAAATGTAAACTACCATCATAAAAAACATCGCACAAGTAAGCAAAATTCGAGTGTATATAACTGATATTTGAAGCAAAAAAAATATCATCCTCATAAAGATTGAACACTATTATATCATCATAGAATACATCAATGATATTCTCCTCTATTAGAGCAGCTAACTCCCGTTAACTCAACTTTTTAGGAAAGTAGATGAACTCTTTTGATTTCAGCTCCTCTACCTTGTTGGCGACCTTCTCGTGGATCTCCTTGATGCTCAACTCAATCATCTTGTCGATGATCACATTCTTGAAATCTCAAATTCCAGCACCTTAATCCTACTATAATAGGTTCGGGCTCCCTCAAGTAGGGCTTATACTCTTTGACAAATACGTCTTTTAGAGTCTTACCCTTTAGTTTGTCCTTGCCTTCATCTTCGTGATAACCTAGCCCATGTTAAGTTTTTTGTCCCTTGAAGTCTGACAGCTCTGCAATACCCTGCTAATTCTTCTCCAGTTCCAAGCATGCAGTCCATTTTCTTGAATATGCTAGCTACTTTAGGATCCATATAGTCCTTGTGGAGGACAACAACTTAGAACCTAGTAGGGGCTTCCAGCTCTTTGACTACTTGAATGGCTAAGACAACCCTACCACCTTCGGCTTTGATAGTCACTATCTCACCTTCGTGAGGGAATTTGATCTTTTGGTCTATAGTAGAAAGGACACTCTTAGAACATGAAGCCATGGCCTTCCTAATAACAATGAAAAGGTTATTGGGATGTCCAAGCTAGTGAATTCCACCTAGGATTCGATGGGACCCATTTTTACTAGTACTGAAAATGTCCCTTCCATATCTCTCTGTATCTCGTCATAGGCTCTTATAACCATGTCCGATGGTTTTAGGTCTTTGTCCCCTTTTTCGAGAATTTTCTCGGCTTGCTTCAATTCTTATACCCATGTGTCTTCACCCTTTCCTACCGGCTCGACTTCTTTGTCGTAGTCCCTGTCCACCCAAATATGTTTCGCTCGCTATCTTGAACTTCACACTCATCCTTAGAGCTGTACCAAATGTCAATGGCCATGATCGATTTCTTCTCACCCTCCTTCCATACCTCTAAAAGGCAAGATTCACCAATCATTTGATCATTGTCATCCGATCCCCAACCACTCAATATAATATCCTCAATCCAAATGTCAGTCAGTCAAAGGAGGCCTCAAATAATGAACTTTAGAATCAAATTTTCCGAGGGCTGCCCTAATAAGTCTTCACATTCATACCGAGCAAGTTGTTTCACTCGCCATTCCCCATAGTCTATGAAGTCCTAAATTCCATGCTTGAGACGACTATATTGATTCGTCACATGCCTGAAAACTTGATGATATCACAATATTGGTCATTGCGAGGGTTAGGACTACTTCTCGGGGACTGGGGCTTGAGTTTCTCACTCCTTTTTAGATGTTGGAACACCATAGATAATAGTATCCCTAGCTTGGTGAAGGCCCTTTGTGGGATTTTTGGCTCTAGCTCAGGTTGGAATATGTCTTGGAAAAAGTTCATGACCTCCTTTCGCTAAGTCAAGGGTGATCATGGATACTTAGTTTAGGGGTGGTGTATTGTTGTAATTTGGTAAGGGGTTTCTTCTGGTGCTGGGCTAGTCCGGGTTGGTAAGTTTTTTTCAGCGTCAATAAGGTCTTGAATTCGTGCTTGTGCCGAATACAATTATCTGTGTGTGGTAGGTACTTGGTAAAATTTACAATAGGTGTTGGGTCTGTAATAGGGTGCATTGGGGTTAGGTGGGTTTTCGAGGGTGGTTGGTTTGAGCATATGCCATTTTGCACTAACCTCTGAAAGATGTTCGAGAGAGACTGCTTGAAGTTAGAGAACTTCCTCGGTTGCTGGACAACATTCATATCCAGGGTCCTGCTTCCTCCGGCATGGTAATTCGACCTTCCGCCGGTTCGCACGATCTTTCTCTTGTCATTCTCTATCTCTTCGACTTGAAGTCTGTCATCATATAGGTCCATGAAAGTCTTTGAGTTCATCATTTGAACCCTTTCGACCTATCCTGGAAGAACATTTCGGACAACTATACGGACCTGGTCTTTTTTTTGAGGGCTTATTCTTCATCAACCCAGCCTTATTCCTCCACCTGGTCAAGAAATCAAAGAAAGGCTCATTTGGATTTTGCTTGGTGGACTCGAGGTCTTTGATTGACACTTCTAAATGACTGTTGTAATCATATCACTTAAGAAAAGAATTACAAATCATGCCATTCAGCTTTGGTGGATTTTTCTAGTCCATGATACCAGTTTACAATGGGTCCTTCTAGGGACAATTCAAATAGCTTAACAATTTAGGTCCTACTTAACTCAGTAGTTCCAATGATAGTAATATACTGCTTTAGATGAACTTTCAGATCACCAGTTCTGTTAAACTTGTTCATCTCGGGCATCTTGAACTTCACAGACAGCTTATCTTCACCCATAGAAACTAGTTCTTCGAAATTATAGGTCGGGTCCAACCCTTTGATTTCTAGCATGTCTTGCATCTTGTCAAGCCTAGCGCTCAAGCCATTCACAGCTTCATTAGTGGCAAGGGCGGTCTCCTTTTTGGCTTGGTTTAGCATGAACTCATCAAAGTCCCAAAGATTCTAGGGTACTCCTTTCCTAGTAGGGTCTTCAGCATTATCATTAGCAGTGGCTGCAGTAGCAGTAGCAGTTTCAGCAGCGATTATAGCCAGGTCAATAATAATAGGAGGATTAGCTACTACAGGAGCTATCAGAGCAATAGGGGTGACAAGCAGGGCTTGATTTGCAGCCATCTTAGCCAAAAGTTGTTAAAGCTTCTCCCATATCACACCCCTCAAATGATTTATGATAGATTCTTGAGGATCTCAACATCCTGCTGATTAGCTCTTTCATTGGCTATTTCAGATATAGCTTCGGTCTTGGTAGAAGCTTGATGCCTTAATCTCTCAAGAAGCTCTAGCACAGTTTGGATTCTTGTTGAGATGGGTACTCTTTTTAGCCTTCCACTGTTTTGTCTCTTCCAACCCAAAGGAGAGTCTATATGGCTAAAAAATAAGATGTTAGTATTATGCATCCGATGCATGAAATGCATGTGACAATGCACAAAGACAAGGAAAAGAAAAAGTTGGTAAACATAGAGTTTTTTACACATTACTATACGAAGCATCCTTCCGACCTTATTTCTCCTACACACGGTTCATGGTGAGTCTTTTCTTTCCTAGGGTTTTGGCTCTGGGTTTTCTATCAATAGGGGATAGTAGGCCTAATGTGCATGCCATAAGCTCTCAAAGTAAATTAAAATATAAGATTGATATTTTCAAATATAAGAGTAAAGCCTCCATATCTTCAGGCCTAAGGTCTAATTCTATGTATTTTAGGTCAGGACCTCTCAATATATGGGCTTAAAATAGTTATATAGGAAAATATCTCATATAGCAAGCAATAAGGTTCCTAGGGGAAATTGCTACTGTCATTACCGTGAGCCGAGTCTTAGATAAAAGTATTCTTCCTTAGCTTATCTCTCCACTCAAGGGTCCATACGACGAAAGAAATTCGCTCATTATTTGTGAGTGATGGTTAGCCAGTGTCGCAATTCCAAGGTTTAAGTGGAACTAGAGAACCACTAACCGACGCTATCAGGACTATTGGGACAAAAAAAATAACCATGCAAAATGATGCAAGAATCACTCATTAAATAATAAAACTAAAGATAAGGATATCGCCATTGCGGGTTGTGGTTTCAGGTGCGCACTCAAGTATCTCTAACGACTATGGCACTGTAAGGCTTTTTAACCTAATAGGAACATGCTAACTAATCACAAAGACTAGAGTAGAGATGGAGTCACCATCTAGGTAATTCTCTGGGACTCTTTTACTGATTGAGTGGCATACTAGATTCCATAACGAAGCTTTGCTACATCTAGAGATGGATCCGAAACCCAACTTTCTTATTTGTGTATCTTAGTCTTTAGTTATATTATTTAATAGGTTATTTTCTATAAATGAGACAGTTTATATCTTCAAGCATTCATTACAACATGTGAGGTCCTCTTAAGTCTATATTTTTATTAAACCCAACCCATGCTTGATTTGTTAACTTTATCAAAGGGTTTTCTATAATTCCCTCAATATCTGGATTTAGAAAATGAGTGTTGACACTAGGGCTTAATTCTTTAAAAACTCTCAGAGAACTAAGGATGTGTTCATGGCCAAAATGAACATAAGAATGAGAACTGAAGTGTATTAGGAAAGACTTGTATGTAAAATGTATCATCTTTATACAAATGGTAGAATAGTTCAAGGACACCATGTCTACTATTTAGCTAGTAAAGTAAATATATTTTTATAAGTGAATGTTCAAAGGCTAAGCCCTACATTTCCTATGTAGGTTTTGATTGTTAAGCTCTATTACCAAGTCTAAAAAAGCTTGTTTGCTAATTTATTTTTCATTCAAATGGGGATTGTTAGAAAATTAGCAATATCCATAAGACATATGAGGACTCATTTTAAGGAGAGCCCATTCAAAATGAATTATGGGTGATTGAGAAATTAATATCCAATGTATGTTGACATGAAAAAAATCATATGAAATACCAAGTCATATGGTATGTCAAAGATCATTGATTAGTGATAAGTTAAATTAATATAATATGCCAAAGATCATGGATCAATTATGATTAATGATGATTAATGATGATGTATTAAAGATCTCAAGATATAACAAAGATCATTCCCTACATTAGTTCTATATATATATATTAACCATCTTTTCTTTCATTCAGGAGAGGAAAAGATCTTCCTTTCTTCTTTTCTTTGCTTTCAAGTGTGATAGAGCTCAAACATACTTCAATTTCATTATTAAAGTTGTCATGGTGTTCATCAAATGTGGTGATCCATTGTGTCCTAAGAAACAAACGTCATATTATCCCCAAATAGCAGCAATAAGGGGCGAATTCGCTTTAAGGAGATTGTGTGATGCACAAGCCTTGGATTTCTGATTCTGTTTGCCTTAATTCTTCTTTGCTGGTGTTTTAATCTAGTTACGCTGGTGTTCTAAAATTTATGCTTTGGTACCTTATTGAATTCAGAAGTTCTCTGATTACTGACATCACGTTTTTCTTACATTAATGTTCTATTTTATTACTTTATTGTCCTTATATTTTTATATTATTGTCCTATTAAGCTCTGTAATTATTATTAACTTTTAATTCTAGCATCTATTTCTCTTTTAAACATTATTATTAATAGTATCCTCGCCAAATCAAGATTTATATCAAGTCTGAGACTGAAATATTATTAGTTAAGTTATTATATACATTAGAAACCAAGATTAAATATTACTAAAAGTATAATTTTATATGATTTTGTAATGTTATTTAACAAAAGCATTTAATAAGAAATATTATTTAATTACTTTTATTAGATATTAGGATTTTAAATTACATTAAAATGAAAAAGAATTAATCTAACTTAATAAGGATTTACTTTTATAGAGTTTAACATTAATTGTAAAACTTAAGGACTAAATTAAATACTTTAGTTGCTGTGAATTCACTAATTTTAGTAAGTTATTGGGCAAATTGAACAAAAAGTTACAATCTAAGTGAATTACTCATTTACTCTAAGTTCAGGGACAAATTGACACTTTAGATATTATTAATATATGTTGGAGAATGTATTTGTTAAATATTGTTATAGAGTTTGTATAATTAGATACCCAATTAAGTACTTAGTTATATGCATTTATTGTATAGCTTCTTCTTAATGTAGATTCCCATAACCTATATATATAGAGCTGTAAATCAGATAATATCACCTTCATAACCCATACTTTTTAATCTTAAAACAACCATTGTTAAAACATGAATCAATTATTTTGTAGATCTACTTCTTTTTTTAGTTCCTCTACTGGGTCAGACAATAAGATTGTAAACTCTGAAAAGTATACAATTGAAAGCTTTGAAAAACATATTGATGATTACGAATTTCCGAAAGTTGATAAAGAACAAATCTATAAAACCTCAAATTCAATCTTTTTTTAATCGAATTCATTATTAAAACAGAAGAAAGAGATATTTAATTATCCAAACCTTTTGAAACAATAAAATTTCTCTCTGCAAAGTCTTTACAGATTCATAGAGATAAAAACTTTAAATACATTCATATAGGATTGGTCCAAGTTGGAATTAAACCTTTAACAAAAAAGGTTTAAATACATCCATCTTAACAGTCTTTAGGGACAATAGGTTGATCAACTTTTAGGATTCCTTACAAAGTTCAGTAGAATCTAGTCAGTGTAGTGGACCAATATCTCTTGAATATTATCCAAACATAACAATCTCATTAAATGATAAAAGTATTTTACAATCTTTAGTATTGTAGATTAAAACTCACAATTATAAAATGCTGGAAGGATCAATTCCAGTAGCCTTAAAATATAAAATCCATTACAAGGTAATGATTTCAGCCCTTGCAACCAAACACAATCAGTCTAAAAAGGGACAAACTCTTTTGTTAGAGACGAATTTTACAAAATCTAACACTGTAATTCCTAGATCTATAAAATGGAGAGATATAACCCTTCTAAATGAATGGATCTTAGGAGTAGCAGATCCCAGAGGAGAAGAACTTTTTGAACTCCGTAAACCAAACAACCAGATCAGAAATATCACACAACTTCTGAATGGTAGTGTCAGACTTTTTTTGATAGAAAGTCCACTAGTTCGAGGTTTTCTGATGAAGCCTCAACTTTTAAAACCATTGATATAAGGAGATTGTCAAACCATCCTTCGGTCATAAACTTGCCTTATAGAAGGCGAGATTCAAATATAAAATCGGATCTACTACTAATGATATATCTACCATTTAGAGATCAACGAGGTATTCCACCTCAGACATACCCGACACTGTTCTCTAGAAAGTAGATTATGTATCCAAAATTCTAAGATCGGTTTATGCCAGTAGAGACAAAAACTCTCATGCTTCATCTACAGCCTCTGCTATAATAGAAAATCTAAATGAAAACATGCATAATGAAATCTATGTTTTAGAAAAGGAGTTTATTACAGGTAAAATATATCTACATAAAGACTTCTATTCTAAAGAAAACATAAAAAAAGGTTGTGGTTCTTTAAAAATCGTATAAACACAAGATTTGAAATTCAAAATGAGTTTTTTTAATTTTGTTGTTCAAAACAAAGCACATACCCTGTTCTTTGATTGGTTTGAGATATATACATAAAAAATATATTATCTCATACCCTTTTAAAACCTTAAATCCTCTTACTAAATCTAAAACCACAGATTGGGAAATAAATAAGAGAAAGATAGAATCTGTTCACCCTCCTGTGAAACAAGTAAAGATACCCCATTTAAACCAAATTGTAAAATCCTTAAAACAAGACACAAATATAAAGTTTAAAAATATTATTTTACAAATGCCCATCTACATACTATTAGAGAATAGCTTAATAGGATAAAACAATTTGTGCAAAGTACGAACCGTCCTCTAGTTAAACAAGCATATAAAAAACTTAAGAACCCTATTTTCAAACCATATAAAGTCTCAAAATAAAGTCAAAAGGACATGTAGTCTGGGAAATCTGACTCCATTAAAGCCATCAGAGATCAATTGGAAAGAATAAAGTCACATTCTACAGGCCTAGTTGTTCCTGACACTCCTCAATAAACTAACCAGAGTAGGATCAATGTCATGGAAGAAATAGATTCTACTTCCCATGATTTTAGAGAAGAAGCCTTCAAAATGGATAAACCTTATAAAAAATAAAATAACTTGGTAAAACAATCAGACACCACCAGATATAGGATTAGAAAACAAATCTCTTATCTTGTATCAAACCAAATTCAACGTGACAACTCTATATGAATGGAACCTAGATGGAATGATAGAATATAAAGTCCTAGTGCTCCTTCAACAAATGACTATTACAGCAAATGCCTATAGAAATCAAAACAAAGCGAGCGACTGAGCTATTATTAAACTTTTGATTTCTAGATTTTCAAGATAGCTCAAGGGTAAATCACCACATGACCCCGCTAGAACACTTAGATATATTAAATGTAGTGCAAGTAAATGAAACAAGAGATCCATTCCTAGATGAGCTTGGACAGATCATCTAGGATGTGCAAACACCCTAATTCATACCATTTCTTTCCATTTCATGGGAGATCCTTCATGTAACACCCCCATCACATACTAACCAATAAACATTAGCCAGGAAGCATACAAGCGTCGTAGAATATATACTACAGGTAGATAGGTCAATATGTAGGTTGTTAAGAATCCAGACACAAGGTTATTAATATATAAACATATGATTATACTTAAACATCATTTAACAAGTATTACAAACATCTTCTTATGCCTTATAAGGCATACTTCCATATATATCACATAACTGCATACAAAAATGCATCAGGAGGAGACTTCACAAAACTGGCCCAACTTGAGCTGCTAAAAGCTAGACTTCGCATACAACCAACGGATGCACTACTATTTACAAACCTGAAAAGAAAAATTTTGGAGAGGGGTGAGCCTCCAGCTCGGTAAATAAATAATCAACATAATCTATATCACATACACTTAATACAATTTCCACCCAATCACATAACTTTCCATGATATTCATAGTTTAGGTATAAAGTCATACCATTCTACTCAATTCATTACAACCATCATAGAAGAAATACAATTCAACAATTATGGTTAGTTCTCACGGCTTGTGGATCCCCTTTAATGTGCTGCTCCGCCTCATCCTCACATATCACACACGTAAGCTCGCCTCATCTCACATTATACACTTTTATAGCCTCTCTAGGCTTTAGCCTCCCAAGGCTTTATATATATATCTTTTTTTTTCATAGGGAATCCACCATTCACATGCACATATGCACTTAACATCACAATTCAATCATTTCACTTATATCATATTTCAGCAATAACAATTGTTCCACTCAACACCAATCATTTCCATCTCAGTCATTCAAACATAAGCAATATTAAGCAAACGCAACCATTTCGCGGAACATTTGATTAAATATATGAACATAGCAAATATTAACTATTTACTTACTCAAAATATACTTATTCCTTTAGCATATAAGAACCTCCTTTCTCCACAACTTCCTTTCCAGGCCTTTGAGTACCTGTCAACACATTTATCAATTCACATTTCATGCATATTACAAATATTCATGTAAATGCGAGTTCTAATGCATTACAAGATCATCCCCTCTCTAATTCATAGGTCTAACTCTTCCTCTAAGACTCTCAATTACTGTTTTAATATCCTATAAACATTTCCCATATAGTTAAATACCAATCTAACTCAAATTAACATCAATAAATTGCATAAAACTAATCTCCAACATTTCTGTTTTCTAGACAGAATTTAGTACCAAGGTATATTTATTGCTAGGCAAAATTGGCTTAATAAAAAAATCTCATATTAAATTGACATATCCATTTATGCGTCTAGTTTCATCTCCAAGAAGAATTACTCAATTCCGACTTCTATAGATTTAATTATTTTCAAATTACTGAGCAAGGGTCATACGGTAGTTGTGCGAGCAGCAATCTGTTTGCTCAATTTAAGCAACCAAAACGGCAAAAATAGCAAAATCACAAAACTACAAAGTTATAGAGGACTCTTTAAATTTCCATAGACATCAATTAAGCTTAATTTGGACTTACATAACCCATGTTATGCCTAAAATACAGAATATCAAGGTTGCTGGAATTTTGACAGTTTTCTATCTTAACATACTTAAACTTAAATCAAGCTTAATCTTTATGCAATCATTCAATACTCTACTAATTCATGATAATCAGACCTTTAATTAATCAATGAGAGCATCAAATGAAGTTTTTCCAATTTGTAATCAAGAACCCTAATGACAAATTAATAACACTCAAGTAACAACTTACCAATTTCAGCTTTGGGTTGCTAATATGCTTAAATCCTTTAGCTTTAGCTTGGCTCCTTCAATAGTTGGCAAAATCCTATCTTAATCTTAAGTTTTTCTAGGTATTCCACTCCTCTCTCTTATTCCACATTTTGTGTTTTTGGCCATGTACGAATTTTAGAGAAATGAAGAGGTAAAATGAGCTTACTCATGGTTCCAATTTCCAATATTCCTCTCTTAATGCCACCACCTACTAAACTATTTTTATCACCCTAAATTAATTCTTACTAACCATATATAGGTACTAACTTTTAATTGTATCTTTTAAGTCCAATCTATTTACCCAACCTTCAACTATTGGTTCAATTAAGTCTTAAGGCTTAATACACATAACCCAAGTACTTAATCAACTTATCTAAATTAATAATCTAATATCATGCTTCTTATTCTCTACTTATAATTAATATATATATGTTCTCATAAAATAAAAATATCATTGATATACCATCATATGCCCAATGATTAAATGTAAATGCACATAACATGGATGATGAGAAAATGCAGTTACAACTCTCCCTTCCTTAAGAAATTTCGTCCCGAAATTTTAACAACTCACCAACATTACAATGGAATAGATGCGGATACTTCTATCTCATATGCTCTTCTACTTCCCAAGTTGCTTCTCTTGGTGAATGATGACTCCACTTAATTTTGACCATAGGAATGTCTTTATTTCTCAATTTCTTAACCCTTCGATCAAGAATTTCTATCGGTTCTTCCACATATGTCAACTTTTCTGTGATTTCTATCTCTGGCTCTGGAATGATATGACTAGGATCTGATCTATATCGCCTCAACATAGAAACGTGAAAAACATCATGAATAGAAGACAACTCTGTAGGTAATGCTAACCTATAAGCCAATGGTCCAACTCTTTCAATAATTTCATAAGGTCCTACATACCTCGGACTCAATTTCTCTTGTTTACCAAACCTTAATATTCCTTTCCATGGTGATACCCGCAAGAAAACTTTATCACCCACAATATATTCCATTTTCCTTCGATGCAAATCAGCATAACTCTTTTATGCATCTGTGCTACTTTCAAATTCTTTTTAACTATCTCTATTTTATCCACTCGCTTTCTTGTACCAATTCGGACCTTCAATGTCTTAAACCTTCAACATCCCGACATCTTGGACTTCTACATTTCCTCCCATACAAAGCTTCATAAGGAGCCATACCGATACTAGAATGAAAACTGTTGTTATACGCAAATTCCATCCGTGGTATGTAATCATCCCGGTTACCCTTGAACTCAAGTGTGCAAGCCCTCATCATATCTTCTAATGTCCGAATAGTTCTTTCCGATTGCCCATCCGTTTGAGGATGAAAAGCTGTACTGAAATAAAGCTTAGTACCATATGCTTTCTGCAAACTCTCCCGTGAAGTAAATCTAGGATCCCTATTTGATACAATAGATATAGGCACACCATGCAATCTAACAATCTCAGAAATATACAATTCAGCAAGTTTATCAAGTGAATCTGTTTGTTTCACAGGTAAGAAATGAGCACATTTAGTAAGTCGATCAACTATTACCCAAATAGCATCATGCTTGTTAAATGTACGCGGCAATCCCATAACAAAATCCATAGTAATCTTATCCCACTTCCACACAGGGTATAGATAAAGAATGAAGTTTACCTGCGGTGCACGGTGCTCTCCTTTCACTTGCCGACATGTCAAACACTTACTCACAAATTCGCCACATCCTTCTTCATTGCCGGCCACCAATAATAAGGCTTCAAATTTTTGTACATTTTGGTACTTCCAGGATGCATTGCATAAGGTGCATAGTGCGCTTCATGCATGATTTCCTTTCTCAAATTTCCTACATCAGGTACACATACACGATTTCTATTCAATAACACACCATCATCTTTCAACACAAATTGTGTATTCTTTCCTTCTTGTACTCTACCCTTCATCCTTTGCAAATAAGAATCTTCACACTATGCATCTTTAATTTTATCTCCAATCAAAGGCTTTACTTGTAATGTGGCTAACAGGATCATTGTCATAAACATAAAACTTCACATCCATAGCTCTAAGTGCAACTAAATATTCTACATTGTAACAAATCATACTTGAAAAATTTTCCAACGACTTCCTACTTAAAGCATCAAGAATAACATTTGCTTTTCCAGGATGATAATCAATAGTGCAATCATAATCCTTCAAAGCTCAATCCATCTTCGTTGTCTCGGATTCAACTCTTTCCGTGTAGGGATATATTTCAAACTCTTATGATCAAGAATATCCGAAATGTCTCCCTGTATAAATAATGTCGCCATATCTTCAATGCATGTACAATACCGCTAATTCAAGATCATGTGTAGGATAATTCAGCTCATGAGGTCGTAATTGTCTTGAAGCATAAGCTATAACCTTCCCATGCTGCATTAAGACACATCCAAGTCCTTGCCTAGAAGCATCGATATACAACATAACCTCCATTTCGGATGGCAATGCGAGTATCGGTGTAGTAGTAAGCCTTTTCTTCAACTCTTGAAAATTTTGATCACATAACTCCGTCCGGAATGGCACATTCTTCTTTAACAAAGTCGTTAGAGGCTTAGCAATAACCGAAAAATCTTTTACAAATCTTCTATAATAGCCGTACTAACCCAAGAAAACTTGAACTTGGGAAACATTTCTAGGCGGTTCCCATTCAATAATTGCTTTAATCTTTGATGAATCTGGTTGCACTCCATGTTTAGAAATAATATGCCCTAAGAATGCAATTTCCTCCATCCAAAACTCGCATTTGTTGAATTTTGCATACAACTGTTTTTCCTCAAAATCCGTAGAAACAATTCTCAAGTGTTGTTCATGCTCTTCCGGGCTTCTAGAGTAAATCGAATATCATCAATGAACACAATAACAAAGTGATCTAAATATGGCTGGAAAGTCTTGTTCATCGTTGACATAAAAGCAGGAGCATTTGTTAAACCAAATGGCATCACAATAAATTCATAGTGCCCATACCTTGTTCCGAATCACGTCTTGGCAATAGATTTCTCTTCAACCCGGAGTTGCCAATAACCCGATCTTAAATCAATTTTAGAGAACACAGTTGCACCTTTTAACCGATCAAGCAAATCATCAATTCTCGGCGAATGGATATTTATTCTTCACTGTAATCCTATTCAATTGCCTATAATCAATACATAATCGCATACTACCATCCTTTTCTTCACAAATGGGTGCTCCCAAGGTGAAGTACTTGGCCTGATGAAACCTTTATCAAGTAACTCTTCTAATTGCTTCTTTAATTCTTTCAATTCTAATGGAGCCATTCTGTATGGTGCAATGGAAATAGGTGCGATACCGGGGATGATGTCAATCTCAAAATCAACCTCTCGATTTGGTGGCAAACCGGTGCAAATCATCTAAGAATATGTTAGGAAATTCTCCGACCTTTGGAATGTCTAATACCCCTGGACTGACCTTAGTAGTATCTATAAAACTAATTAGATATGCTTCACATCCATTTTTAATTAATCGACATGCAGTCGCTTCTTTGAAATCAAACAATTAGGAATTGTCTTCCTTTCACCCACCATTACTATTTTCATTTCTCCTTGTATTTCCATAGCCACTTCCTTCGTTTTACAATCAACAATAGCATGATTTCTTGACAACCAATCCATCCCCAAAATAACATCAAACTCTCTAAGATTAATAACAACCAAATCTGCATGTAGTTTGACACTATCTACTACTACAGGACATGATCTCACTATCGTATTCTGTGATAATACCCCAGCAGGCATAGATACATATATATCATAACCTAATGCCTCTATATTAGCATGAACATGCGATGCAAAATCATGTGATATGAATGAACATGTGGATCCAGGATCAATAAGAACATGTGCATCAGAATCATGAATAGAAAGTATACCGTTAACAATTTCAGGTGCTACAAATGCTTCATTTCTAGTAGTAGCAAATACTCTAGCTTGTGCTTGTGGTTGACCAATTTGTTCCGATGGTGTTGCTGAAATAGTTAAACCTCCTCCGCCACCTCTTCCCTCCGCCTCTGCTGAACCAACTGGAATATTTTCACCAACACTACTCCGACCCACTGTATAAGATTCTCCAAACATTATTTCTTCTCATAGGACAATCTCTAGAATAATGTCCCGGCCTACTACAAGTAAAACATACTACCGGTCTAGGTCCCCAACATTCTCCAAGATGTCTCTTGTTGCACGTGGGACAAACAGGAGCAAACCCTCTCTTGGTGAAACTTGTCCTCCCTCAAGTCCGGATGAATTGTATCCACCTCTACTATAAGGTACTATGGAGGATCTACTAGACTGACCACCAAACCCTCGTCCACGATAACTACTCCACGTGAATTAGAGCCTCTAAACGAAGAAATACTAATATGTCTTGGAGGATTACTATAAGCACCAATGATCTTCTTCTTTTAGCTTCCATAGTATTCCTTTCAAATGATGTTTCTTGACTCTCAAAGCGGCTTCAATTGAGGCATTGTAATTATGAGGTTTCAACGCCATTTTCTCACGAATGTCAAGCCTCAAACCCATCTCAAATTTCTTCCTTTCAGTTCTTGATTGGCTATTTCTTCCGGTGCATACTTACATAATCTCACAAATTGAACTTCGTACTCGCAATCGACATATCATTCTGTTTCAACTCAAGAAATTCAAGCTTCTTCTGTCTCTATAAATTTCGGAGTATACTTCTCGTGAAATTCTCTCAAGAAATCATTCCAAGTCAAAGTCATTGGTCGATCTTTGCTTCTTAAAACTGTTTCCCACCAATCAAGTGCATCTTTTCTATTAAAGATACCGTATATAGAAGCCTTTGTTCGGATGTGCAATTAAATCTATCCAACACCCTTTCCGTATTTCGTAACCATTCCTCGGCCTCAGGATCGGTAGTACCTTGAAAACATTAGCACCTTGTTTCCTAACTCTTTCATAATTCTTATCTATCACGGCCTTTTGTTGTTGAGTCCGAGGCGGTGCTTGTTGTTTCCGTTGCATCGGAAAATCCATAAACTGTTCCATAACATTTTGTACATTCAATTGTGCGGCATTTTCGGAATGTAGCTCATGCTCATCATGTTGATCATGTTCGGATGCATTTTCATGACCATGCACAGACTCTAATGACTTATCTGGGCCAGTTGCGTGTTCTCCTTGTCTCTCCATCTATATATATGAAATGCAAATATTCAGTCAAGTTCAAAGAACATATATCATATGCTTAATGATGTGCAACATGAATCTACTCCCAATGAATCTAATCCCTGCTCTGATACCACTAAAATGTAACACCCCCATCACATACTAACCAATAAACATTAGCCAGGAAGCATACAAGCGTCATAGAATATATACTACAGGTAGATAGGTCAATATGTAGGTTGTTAAGAATCCAGACACAAGGTTATTAATATATAAACATATGATTATACTTAAACATCATTTAACAAGTATTACAAACATTTTCTTATGCCTTATAAGGCATACTTCCATATATATCACATAACTGCATACAAAAATGCATCGGGGAGGAGACTTCACAAACCGGCCCAACTTGACAGAATCGCTAAAAGCTAGATTTCGCATACAACCAACGGATGCACTACTATTTACAAACCTGAAAAGAAAAATTTTGGAGAGGGGTGAGCCTCCAGCTCAGTAAATAAATAATCAACATAATCTATATCACATACACTTAATACAATTTCCACCCAATCACATATCGTTTCTCTTTGAACAGAAAAAAGACAAAAAAAAGGGGGGGGTTCTGTTCTTCCTCATTGTTCATATATAATTCTGGTAAGAACCAGTTTACCGAAATAGAGAATTTAGGAAGAATTGGGTTGGAATAAATTTCCTATCGTTTGTATTCCCTTTCCTTTCGAAATATGAACACGAGATAACTTTCCATGATATTCATAGTTTAGGTATAAAGTCATACCATTCTACACAATTCATTACAACCATCATAGAAGAAATACAATTCAACAATTATGGTTAGTTCTCACGGCTTGTGGATCCCCTTTAATGTGCTGCTCCGCCTCATCCTCACATATTACACACGTAAGCTGCTCCGCCTCATCTCACATTATACACTTTTATAGCCTCTCTAGGCTTTAGCCTCCCAAGGCTTTATATATATATCTTTTTTTTTCATAGGGGAATCCACCATTCACATGCACATATGCACTTAACATCACAATTCAATCATTTCACTTATATCATATTTCAGCAATAACAATTGTTCCACTCAACACCAATCATTTCCATCTCAGTCATTCAAACATAAGCAATATTAAGAAAATGCAACCATTTGCGGAACATTTGATTAAATATATGAACATAGCAAATATTAACTATTTACTTACTCAAAATATACTTATTCCTTTAGCATATAAGAACCTCCTTTCTCCACAACTTCCTTTCCAGGCCTTTGAGTACCTGTCAACACATTCATCAATTCACATTTCATGCATATTACAAATATTCATGTAAATGTGAGTTCTAATGCATTACAAGATCATCCCCTCTCTAATTCATAGGTCTAACTCTTCCTCTAAGACTCTGAATTACTGTTTTAATATCCTATAAACATTTCCCATCTAGTTAAATACCAATCTAACTCAAATTAACATCAATAAATTGCATAAAACTAATCTCCAACATTTCTATTTTCTAGACAGAATTTAGTACCAAGGTATATTTATTGCTGGGAAAAATTGGCTTAATACAAAAATCTCATATTAAATTGACATATCCATTTATGCGTCTAGTTTCATCTCCAAGAAGAATTACTCAATTCCGACTTCTATAGATTTAATTATTTTCAAATTACTGAGCAAGGGTCATACAGCTAGTTGTACCCGAGCAGCAATCTGTTTGCTCAATTTAAGCAACCAAAACGGCAAAAATAGCAAAATCACAAAACTACAAAGTTATAGAGGACTCTTTAAACTTTCCATAGACACCAATTAAGCTTAATTTGGACTTACATAACCCATGTTATGCCTAAAATACAGAACATCAAGGTTGCTGGAATTTTGACAGTTTTCTATCTTAACATACTTAAACTTAAATCAAGCTTAATCTTTATGCAATCATTCAATACTCTACTAATTCATGATAATCAGACCTTTAATTAATCAATGAGAGCATCAAATGAAGTTTTCCAATTTGTAATCAAGAACCCTAATGACAAATTAATAACACTCAAGTAACAACTTACCAATTTCAGCTTTTGGGTTGCTAATATGCTTAAATCCTTTAGCTTTAGCTTGGCTCCTTCAATAGTTGGCAAAATCCTATCTTAATCTTAAGTTTTTCTAGGTATTCCACTCCTCTCTCTTATTCCACATTTTGTGTTTTTGGCCATGTACGAATTTTAGAGAAATGAAGAGGTAAAATGAGCTTACTCATGGTTCCAATTTCCAATATTCCTCTCTTAATGCCACCACCTACTAAACTATTTTTATCACCCTAAATTAATTCTTACTAACCATATATAGGTACTAACTTTTAATTGTATCTTTTAAGTCCAATCTATTTACCCAACCTTCAACTATTGGTTCAATTAAGTCTTAAGGCTTAATACACATAACCCAAGTACTTAATCAACTTATCTAAATTAATAATCTAATATCATGCTTCTTATTCTCTACTTATAATTAATATATATATGTTCTCATAAAATAAAAATATCATTGATATACCATCATATGCCCAATGATTAAATGTAAATGCACATAACATGGATGATGAGAAAATGCAGGTGTTACACTTCACATCTTAAAGATAAAAATGCAGAATTATTATCCAATGTAAGATGTAAAAAACTAAGTGATTTCCAATGGTACAAACCCACTTTTCTTACTAGAATCATGCTCAAAGAGGATTCAAACCAACCTTTTTAGATGGAAAAATTTCTAGCAGGACTCCCCATCCTTTTAGGAGAAAAGGTTAGAAATAGGTTAAAAGAAATCTTTGGAACCTAGAGAATTGACTATAACAACCTGACATATTGAGAACTTGTAAACTTCACCCAAAAGAAGGCTCAAAATATGTCAAGATCTAAAAGTTAAAAAATATTTAAAATGGAAAATGAAGAAGACCAAAAAGGAACTTGGGTATTTTTACCAACAATTTGACATAAATGTTAAAGCACCCAGTCACAACTGTTCTAAAAATTATGGTGAAAAGAATAAATATATCCTACAAGAGGTACAAAAAAACTAAGATACTACCTTGGTACGAAATAAACGGTTAATGAACCTTATTATGTTTTAGAAGAAGAGAAAACTATAAAACCCAAACTACAAGACATCACTTGTTTTAAATGTCGAGAAAAAGGTCACTATGCAAAATATTGTATGGTCAAAAGACAACTACAAGAATTAAACTTAGAAGAAGAAATTTTAGCAAAGATTGAAGCTCTCTTTCTTCAAACTTATGCATCAGAATTCTCTGATGAAGAAATCTAAAATGATGACCGTGTTTCTAGTAGTGAACAAAGTGACATCGAAAACTAAATAAATATTTTGACTAAGAACCAAGAAACAGTCCTTGAAGTTATAAAATGAATTTAAACCACTAAAATTCAAAAGGAATATCTGGATAAACCGCTAAAATCCTTAGAGGAAAAACAAGAAGCAAGCAATTCTAGAATATCTCAACCTAAAACCAACACATATAATCTCATAAAAATCCTTGAAAGAAAGAAAGAAAATCCAGTGGCATCCATTCAAGGGCTATAAAAAGATATTAAAGAATTACAATGTGTAATGAAATAAATAAGATAAAAATAAAAAGACGATAATAAAAGCTTACAACTTCTTCTTACAAAACAAGATGAATCTTCTGAAACATCACATTATGATGAAAGTAAAAAAAACTAAAATATCAAAAATATTGAAACCATTCTTAAAGATTTTCTTTGCGTGCTAAAATAAATAACCTCTAGAAAATATTTGATTAAAATCACTCTTTTTTTCAAAAGATTTCAGGATAGGCACAATTAATTTGTTTGACACATGAGTATATCTCAACTGTATCAAAAAAGTCATGTCCTAAGAAATTCTTTAGAAAAAATAAAAAAAAAATTGTCAACAGCGAATAGCTCTAAAATGGATATAAAATATATAACCGAAGCCTATGTTGAAAACAAAGGCCACAAATTAAAGCTAACTTTGTCATTATTTCCAATATTCATCACAGTATATTTTTGAAAGCACCATTTGTAAACCTGATAACTCCCTATTATGTGAACTATGAAGGTATATACTTCAAAACCAGAAAAGAAAATGTACCTTTTCCCTTTCATAGAAACACCATAAACTTGAAATCTTAGCATTCTAAAAGCACGTTCTATTTATGAAAATGAGATTAATTTGCTGATAAAAAGGAAAGAAACTGAGTTATTTCATTTAAAACAAAATTTGTCCTTTCATAAATTTGAACAACAGCTCCAGAATAACTTGGTAAAAAAGAAAATTTCTAATTTTCAAAAACAATTGATAATGAAATTTGTGCTGATTTACCAAATGTTTTTTGGAGTAGTTACCATATGAAATTGATTTTGATGAAAGAAATATCCATACCAAAGCTAGGCCTATCCAGATGAACATAGAGTTAGAACAATACTTTTTGTAACAGTTCATCAATCTCTTCCCTACAGTGTTGTTCTAACTTTGCGTTCATTTGGATAGGCCTAGCATTTATAGGAATATTTCTTTCATCAAAATCAATTTCATATGGTAAATCTACTATATGTTGTTTTCTACTCTAAAGAGCATTTGGTAAATCATCACAAATTTCATTCTCGATTTTCTTTTGGAAACCATAAATTTTCTTTTTTTCCAAGTTATTCTAGAGTTGTTGTTCAATTTTATGAAAGGACACATTTTGTTTTAGATGAAATAACTCAGTTTCTTTCCCTTTTACTAAAATTAATCTTATTTTTATAAATAGAACATGCTTTTGGAATGCTGAGATTTCTAGTTTGTGGTTTTTCTATGAAAGGGAAAAGTGCCTTTTCTTTTCTGGTTTTGAAGTATATACCTTCATAGTTCACAGAATAGGGAGTTATCAAGTTTATAAATGGTGTTCCTAAAATTACACTGTGATGAATATTGGAAACAATGACAAAGTTGGTTTTAATTTTGTAGCCTTTATTTACAACATAGGCTTCAGTTTTATATTTTATATCTATTTTGGAACTATTCGCTGCTGACAATTTTTCTTTTATTTTTCTAAAAATTTTCTTAGGACAAGACTTTTTTTGATACAACTGAGATATGATCTTGTATCGAACAAAACAATTGTGTCTATCCTGAAATCTTTTGAAGAACAAGAGTGATTTTAATCAAATATTTTTTAGAGGTTATTTGTTTTAGCATACAAACAAAATCTTTCGAAATGGTTTCAATATATTCGATATTTTGGTTTTTTTCACTTTCATCATCCTCTAATATTGTAGAAGATACATCTTGTTTTCTAAGAAGAAGTCGTATGATTTTACTATCTTCTTCTTGTTTTTGTCTTATTTGTTTTATTTTACATTTTATTTCTTTAATATTTTTCTGTAACCCTTGAATGGATGGCACTAGGTTTTCTTTCTTTCTTTCAAGGATTTTTGCAAGATCATAAGTGCTGGTTTTAGGTTAAGGTACTCTAGAAGTGGTTGCTTCTTATTTGCCCGCTAAGAATTCTAGTAGTTTATCCAGACATTGTTTTTGAATTTCAGTGTTTTCAATTCATTTTATAACTTCAAGGACTGTTTCTTGGTCCTTAGTCAAAATATTTATTTGATTTCTGGTGTCACTTTGTTCACTAACAAAAACACGGTCATCATTTTAGATTTCTTCACTAGAAAATTTTAATACAGAAGTTTGAAGAAGGAGAGCTTCAATCTTTGCTAAAGCTTTTATTTATAGGTTCAATTCTTGTAGTTGTCTTTTGACCTTATAATACTTTGCATGATAATCCTTTTTTCCATATTTAAAACTAGTGATATCTTGTAGTTTTGGTTTTATGGTTTTCTCGAAAGGTTTTATTCACTTTGTTCTTCTATTTGATGTTTTATTGTAATAAGGTTTGTTAACTGTTTGTTTCCTATCAGGATAGTATCTTAGTTTTTTGTACCTCTTGTAGGATTTTTTATTCTTTTCATCACAATTTTCAAAACAGTTGTTACTGGGTGGTTTAACAATTATGTTAAATTGTAGGCAAAAAGACCCAAGTTCCTTTTTGGTCTTCTTCATTTTCCATTTTAAATGTTTTCGAAGTTTTAGATCTTGACATGTTTCGAGACCCTCCTTTTGAGTGAAGCTTACAAGTTCTCCATATATCAAGTTGTTATAGTCGATTCTTTGGGTTCCAAAGGTTTCTTTTATCCTATTCCTAACCTTTTCTCCTAAAAGGGTGGGGAGTCTTGCTAGAAATTTTTTCTTCCAATAAGGTTTGTTTGAATCCTCTCTGAGCATGACTCCAATGAGGAAAGTGGTTTTTTTATACCATTAAAAATCACTTAAGTTTTATACATCTTAAATTGGATAATAATTCTACATTTTTATCTTTAAAATGCGAAGGATCTCCAATAAAATTTAAAGAAATGGTATGAATTAGGATGTTTACAACATCTTGGATGATCTGTCCAAGCTCATTTAGGATTGGATCTCCTGTTTCATTTACTTGGACTGCATTTAAGATATCTAAGTGTTCTGGCTAGGTCAGGTGGTGATCCTACCACCCTTAAGCTATCCTATAAAGCTAGAAATCAGAAGTTCAACAATAGCTCGGTCACTGGCTTTGTTTTGGGTTCTATAGGCATTTTCTGCCATAGTCATTGGTCGAAGGAGCTCTATGATTTGATATTCTGTCATTCCATCTAGGTTCCATTCATATAGAGTTGTCGCGTTGAATTTGGTTTGATACAAGATAAGAGATTTATTTTCTAATCCTATATCTAGTTGTGTCTGATTGTTTTGCCAGGTTATTTTCTTTATATAAGGTTTATCCATTCTGAAAGCTTCTCCTCAAGAATCATGGGAAGTAGAATCTATTTCTTCCAAGACATTGATCCTCCTCTGGTTGGTTTGTTAAGGGATGTTAGGGATAACTGGGCATGTATAATGTGACTCTATCCTTTCCAATTAATTTTCAATGGCTTTAATGAAGTCAGATTTCCTAGAGTAGATGTCTTTTTGACATTTTTTTTTGAGACTTTATATGGTTTGAAATAAGATTCTTAAGTTTTTTTATCTGTTTTTTTTAACTAGAGGAGGGATCGTGCTTTGCACAAATTGTTTTATCCTATTAAGCTGTTCTCCAATAGTATGTAGATAGACATTTCTAAAATTATTTTACAAAATAATATGTTTAAAGTTTAGATTTGTCTGTTGGTTTATGGTTTTATATGGTGAGTCTTCAACAGTTTGGTTTAAATGAGGTATCTTTACTTATCTCACAGGAGGGTGACAAATTTTATCTTTCCCTCATTTGTTTCCCAATCTGTAGTTTTAGATTTTGTAAGAGGATTTAAGATTTTAAAGGGGTATGAGATATTATTTTTTGATGTATATATCTCAAACCAATCAAAGAACATGATATGTACTTTGTTTTAAACAACAAAATTGAAAAATTCGTTTTGAATTTCAGATCTTGTGTTTATAAAATTTTTAAAGAACCACAATCTTTTTTCTATTTTCTTTTTAGAATAGAAGTCTTTATACAGATATATTTTATCTATAACAAATTGGTTTTCTAAAACATAGATTTAATTCTGCATGTTTTCATTTAGATTTTTTGTTATACTAGAGGCTATAGGTGAAGTAGGAGAGTTTTTATCTCTATTGGTATAAACCGATCTTGGAACTATGGATACATAATCTACTTTGTGGAGATCAGTGTTAGGTATGTCTGAGGTGGAATACCTCAGTTGATCCCTAAATGGTAGATGTATCACTGGTGGTAAATCCTGTTTTATGTTTGAATCTCACCTCCCATAAGGCAAGTTTATGACCGAAGGAAGGTTTGATGGTCTCCCTATATTAATGGTTTGGAAGTTGAGGCTTCATCAGAAAACCTCAAACCGGTGGACTTTCTATCAAAAGAAAGTCTCACACTACCATCTAGAAGTTGTGTGATATTTCTAATTTGGCTGTTTGGTTTAGAGGGTTCAGAAGATTCTTCTTCTTTAGTGATCTATCTATCTTCTTTATAAGTAATCTTCTTCTTTGGTATATATATATATATATATATATATATATATATATATATATGTTCAAGTAGTTTTTGTCCCTAATATCACATACAAGAACATTTGATTAAGTATTGTTAAAGATTATTATGAAATATATATAATTAGGTATTCAATTAAATGCTTGATTATGGGGATTTGTTGAATGACTTCCTGACGCAAATTCATATAATGTGTAGCTTCCTAATATAGAGCCCAAAACCTGTATTTATATTCAAGCATTTCTTCATAATATCAATACACAAGAACATTAAAATATTTTAAGGATTATACTAATTGAATAGATTATGATTGAGATAAATAAATCAGAGAGTGACTAAATTGGAGATGCTTTATCATTATTAAGTAATAATCAATTAATTATTAAAATAGATAAAAGAAGAATTAAAAATAACTATATCAATTATTATCATTGTAAGAGTAAGAAATGTAAGATGTTAAAGGAAAGAAAGGACACGACTAAGGGTACAGTGGAAGAAAGAGTTTTATGAAGAGTTGGAAAAAAGAAAAAAGAAGAAGAAGAAGAAGAAGAAGAAGAGATGAGAGATGGTATGAATAGTTATCACAATGGAGCAGAGAGGAAGAAGAAAGAAAGAAAGAAAGAAAAATAAACAAAAGAATCAAAATGGCAAAATACTGAATTAGCAAAAAATTACAAAATTGTCTTTTTCAATTTATAATTAAAAATATGTCAATAATAATACCATCAATTAAAAAATATAAGTTAGTTGATTATAGTCCAAGAGGGAGTAAATTGGACTTCTGAAGCTTTTTTCCAAACTTTTTTAAGATCACCAATGGTCCTTTATTGATTAACGTAATCTTAAAAGTAATTTCAAATAGAAAAAAATAAATACACTTGGTTGCCTATTGTTAACAGATAAAATATACTAGGAATACAGCATTGGGGATGTTCATCTTACCGGACCACTATTCCTGACTAAAGATAGGGGGAATAGAATAAGGTACGACCTAATTTGAATTACTTACGATATTTCTTTCGTTCAATATTTTGAAGTGCGATAGAAATTTAGTAAGCTAAGTATGGATTAAAAACTTAGATGACTATTGTTATAATGTTAGAAAAGTTGAAGCTCATTCACAGAAACGAGATATTGTAAAAATCTAATTATGTAAGTTCAAAAAATACTTTTAAACTAATGAATCATGCTTAAAGTTTATTCCTTTACTTTTTTTAAGACTTCACCATAATGTTTAAAACTTAAAATCATAAACTTTGTAATGAAAGTTTATGTAAGATATTAAAATACAAATGAGAAGTGGGAGAAAACAATAGATAAGAGAGACATAAAGAACTTATCTTGGTTAGACCCGATTGCCTACATCTAGTCCTTAAGAAGTCACCTTAAGATTTCACTCAACTAAAGTAACTCTATTGAACAAGCTAGAGTGCAGCCTTTACAATAGTTTTATATTTTGTAGATGACTACTAAAGATAGTTATCCCCACTCTCTTTATCCACAAGCTGGTTACAACTTTTCCCATAAACTTCACAAGGTCTTTCCAATTTCTCACAAGCTTTCAAGTGCTATGTGAATCTTTACAAAGTCTTTTTGAGAAAAATAATGGAACTCTCTGATAAATATCCTATATAGAAAAGAGTAACTCTGCCATAAATATTATCTATCTCCATGAAAGATTAGAAGCCTAAAAATGAAGAGATCTGATAGTTTTAGCTCATGAATGAAAGCCTTAATTCTTTGAATATTCACTTAGATGTTTATTGTGCTTTCATTAAATAAAAACGAAGAAACATCTCCTTTCTATAATTAATAATGTTCTAACCATTTTTGGACAAACGAAGCGAATTGTTCGTTTTTGAAATTTGAACCAATGTTGTTCGTATTCCCTTTTGTACTAGACCTTATCTAATAAAATAGTTATATAGCACTTACAAGTGAACTATCATTTTGTCCTTATCTTCCATGTTAAATCAAGTGTCCTTAGATAAAGCTTTTAATTTTAGCATACTAATTTTTGATAAACGACACTAAGTGATCTGAAAAGATTTAGTTGTATCATAGAAATCGAGTCATCTAATTCTTACGCTTGTATTTAAAATATAATTAGTAGTCTAATTTTAAAGGCTTCAAGTTCTTTAAAATATTTATTTTTTATCTTTTAAATATCTTTGTTGTAGAGAAATCTAGTCTATTTAACAATGAAAGCTAGGAGAATTCGTTCATAAAATGATCTCAATAATAAAGTACTATGCTTGTAGTCTTATGATACTTTCTATATAAAGCTCCGAGTTTTTTTTAAGTATCTTATTAAAAAACTTTTTGAAGAAGTCTATATGTTTCCTATCAAATTGATTTCAAGGAATCTACTTTATTATACCTATAATATAGATTAGGTAGAGAACAAACACATCCACATATACTCCTCTAGTTTTGTTAATCATCACAATCCAAAAGACTAATGAGCTAACAAAAAAATCTCATCCGTCAAATTGTATTTTAGAAAAGAAAAACAAAGAATAGGCATTTCTATAGAAATTTTAAAGAATTGATTAAAATTGTTAAAAGGTGACAAATTGAAGAATTTTAGGTAATTAAATCTAATTTGTTAGTAATATGGCCGTTAAGATCTATTTCACCTTTTGTTTTATGTGAAAAGAAACCATTTCATTTAAAAACTTAAGTTGTTAAATAAAATCCTAAAGAATTATTAAAAAATTATTCCATCTTAAAACTTGAATTATTAGCCCCAAGAATAGCGTTATATCTTTAAGACACTTTTACATGCGAATACCTATTGGCTTGAAAGGTAAGCAAGCATAGACCCACTTTACCTTATGCTAAAATATTTTATTAATGATATATGGAGATGGTTGAAGATTGAACTCTAGATCTTTCAATCATAAAGTCCTAATACCATGTCAAAAAAGTATTTAACTTAAAAGTTTAAGCTATTAGGTAATATACTAGGAATACTTTTATAACTCTAAGAGAAATAATAACAGAAATTAAAAAATAAATTGAACCAATATTTTTCTCCACTGATTATACTAGAATAAATCACTTAAAGCATCCTTTTACATAATCAAATAGAAAATTTAATCTACGGACTGTTATTTTACCAAATTAAATATTATATTAGTAAAAGCATTAAGCTTTTTAGATAAAGGCCTTATTGGCTTTATAGAAGCATGATAATGAATATTTTAAGAAATATATTAATTTAAATTAGAAAGATGTTCATATTTCTCATTGGGTTGAAAAAACTTTTGAAAGATTGAGATTGTAAATCATCTTGCTTAAATCCTTTCCTACTCATGAAAAAGTTTTTTTATAGGAAATAAACTGAAACAAAAATGACCAAGAAAAAGAATAGCATTAACCAATTCTTTTATAGTCGTAAATTATAACAAGGTAGGATTCATGATGGACTTCTTTGATCCATATTAGCAAATCCTCCGAGCAAGTAGATTTCGCCAAGAAATGAGCGACATTATTTATTAGCACCCCTTTTCTGAATCTAGATATCGAATGAAAAACTAAATTCTATGATGAAAGTTACTGCCTTCTCGGGAGGTGAAGGACAGGCGAATCTGAGGCTAGGGTTGAGGTTATTCCAGTCGGAATTACCCTTTGAAATCAATTTGGACCTAATTGTCAAGAAAAATTAAGTTTGACGGTCAAAATGATAGTTTTATAAATTTAGGGACCTAATTGCAATTTCTAAAAACTCCCTCTACATAGAACCAATTAGCTTTATGAAGAGCCAATCGGCTCAATATAGAGCCGATTGGATTTTTTACACCCTGACTTTATTTTTTTATGACTATTTCACGTCAAGATACAGATTCTAGAAGGTTTCCTCTATGATAATCATCATTTTTATCAATAATTATTTAAATTTTAAAAATAAATTATGATATTTATCGATCTATTCCTAAAATCTATCGCCTCCTTTAGGATTTTCATTAAAATCCTACCTCTATAAATAGAAATAGGTGATTAGGATTTTGGAGAAGGAAGAACTGAAAATTGGCAGTAAGTGAGAACGATATTTGAGAGACAGTGAGAAAGAAAAAACAAAGAGAAAATTTAGAGAGAAAAGAAAGAAAAACAATGTCAATCTTGTTTGATAATAAATGATTCAAGCCACTAAAGAACGAATCATTTTTGGAAACTATTTCTAAATCGACAGAAGGTTGATCCACACTAGATTCAGCACTGGATTCCTACCCAGTCTTTAACTCGATTGCATTCTCATCGCCTGAGACTCGTAGATCCAACATTCACGGTAATAACCTGAGGGTTCCTTCAATTATATATTTACCATCATTATAAAATCGGTTCTTTCGTTCCTTTTTTTGCTTCTTTTATTGTTTATTTTTATAAACATGATTAAGATTATGATCTATGATCAACATGATTAAATTATAGTTTTTGTGAATATGCATGTTAATTGGGTTTTGATTATGATAATAAGAACTTAGGATTTTAAAATCTGATATTTTGCCAATTAGGGTTTTAGATATAATTAGAAACATGTTATATGATTAATGTTTAGATTTACTTTTTGATTATAATTAGGTAATTAGACAGGCTTATATGATTGCTTAAATGATCTGCCATTTGTTAATTTACTGTACTTAGGATTTTTTTTATTATTTAGGGTTGCTTAAATGATCTGCCATCTGTTAATTTACTGTACTTAGGATTTTTTTATTATTTAGGGTTTTGATAATTCAATTTGCTTATGTTGCTTTTATTTTAATATTTTTTTATCTTATTTTCTTTTATTCTAATCAATTTTAATGTTTACGCACGTGGAATTCGACTCTGGGATGCAGAAATAGACTGATAAATGACGAAAATCAACCTGGAAACCTAGAGCCGATTAGCTCAGTGCATAGCCAATTGGCTCTGCGTTGAGCCGATAGGCTCTACACATAGAGTCGATTGGTTGTTCATGCCAAGCTATTTTTTTTTGCTTTTTGGACAATTTTTGATGTATTTTGGCTTTTGAACAGTTTTTAGGTCCTTTTCTTTTGTAATCGTAATTGTAAGCCGGGTTATAATAATTATATTTTACTTTCTGCTCTATTTTATTTATTATATGGTAAATTAAATATGTGATTATATGATTGATTAATTAAAATGGGCCACGTAGACTTAGGCTTAAAACTAGATCCAACATGAATTTGGTAGTCTAATAGGCTAATCAACTTTAACTAGGCCTAAAACCCTAAAAACCAAGTAGACTTAGCAAGCTTTGGCATTCTTAGTTAGGGCTTGGATTTAATTAGAATTAGGATCACACTGAATGAGCCTTATCGTAATAAGTAGTCCATTAGGTCTAAAGACTGGAAATCTTGAGCATAACATGTAATTGGGCTAGACTAAGTGGGCTATGTACATAATTGACTAGTAAATTAGGCTAACTATTCTGATATGGGTTGGGCTTGAGTGAAAATGGGTTAAACTTAGGTATGTTATGTATATTATTTGGTATGCCTATGAATAAATTGTTTGCATTTACAGTGAATAATTTGTTAAATAATAAAATTAAAGACTAATATACACAAATAAGGAAGTTGGCTTTCGGATCCATCTCTGGACTTTGTGGCTTAAGCTTCTTTATGGAATCTGAGAAATGCCACTCATTAATAAAACTGTCCCTGTGATTACCCGGGTGATGACTCCTATCTTTGCGCTAGTCTCAATGACTAATTAGCGTGTTCTCGATTAGGTTGAAAAGCCTTACAGTGCCATAGTCGCTAAAGACACTTAGGTGCGCGCTCGAAACCGCCGCCTATAATGGCGACTCTGTTGAGGATAAGAGAAGTTGATTCTAGTGTATGTTTGTCTTTAATTTTATTAATTAACATATTATTCTTGCATCAGTACACATTCACACACTGTACACTTTGGTCCCTATAGCCTTAATGGCATCGGCTAGCGGTTCTTTGGTTCCACTCGAATCTTAGAATTGCGACACTAGCTACCATCACTTACAAGTAATGAGTATATTTCCTTCGTTGCATGGACCTTCGAGTGGAGAGACGAGCCAAAGCAGAACACTTTTTGCTTGTGGGAGCCTTTTATCCTTACCTAAGACTTAGCCCATGGTAATAACCGTAGTAACCTCCCCTAGGTACCCTATTACTTATTACATGAGATGTTTTTTCTTATAAGTATCTTAAGCCCAAGTATTGAAAGCCTTGGCCCAGAAATATGGAACTAGGCTTTGAGCCTAAAATATGCAGGTTTTTTATGCTTACACTAAGAAACATCACCTTGTTTGTTTTAATTTGCTTTAAGACCTTATGTCATGCGCGTCGGGCCTACTCTATTGATAGAAAACCCAAACTAAAAATACTAGGGAAGAAAGACTCACCATGAACCATGTGCCGGAGTAATAAGGTTGGAAGGATGAACTACTGTGTGTATGCTAACCTCTTTTCTTCGTCCTTGTGCATTGCGCGTGTATCAGGCATCTCATGCATTACATACATCATACTAACCTTCACTTTTTAACCATATAGACTCTCCTATGGGTTGGAAGAGGCAAGATAGTGGGAGATTAGAAAGAGTATCCATTTCTCTAAGGATCAGAACTCTGTTAGAGCACCTAGAAAGACTAAGACGCTAAGCTACTGAAAAAATGGCCAACAAAAGAGCTAAGGAATAAGACATCGAGATCTTTAATAATGCTGTCTTGAGGACTTGAGGGGTATGATTCTAGAACAACTCCAGCAACTCTTGGCCGGGATGGCTGCAAACGAAGCCCCACCTACTGCTCTTGTTGTACCAGCTAACCACCCTGTTACTATTAAACCGACTGTAGTTGCCGCTGAGACTGCTGCCGTGGCTAATGCTAATGCCAATGCTGAAGACCCAGCTAGAAGGGGAGTGCCCCATAATTTTTGGGTCTTTGATAAGTTCATGGTAGACCAAGCTAAGAGGGAGACTGGCCTTGCCACCAACAAAGTTGTGAGTGGTATGAGCGCCCGACTTGACAAGATGTAGGGTGTGCTAGAAATCAAAGGTTTGGACCCAAGCTATGATTTCGAAGAGTTGGTTTTGAGGGGAGAAGACAAGTTGCCTGCAAAGTTCAGAGTACCCGAAATGAACAAGTTTAATGGGACTGGTGACCCGAAGGTTCATCTGAAGCAGTATGTAACCATCATAGGAACTACTCAACTGAGCAAGACCTAGATTGTTAAGCTGTTTGTGCTGTCACTTGAAGGACTTGCTGTCAATTAGTATCACGGTCTAGAAAAATATACCAAAGCTGAATTGCATAATTTTTGCAATTCTTTTGTCAAGCAGTATGATTACAACACTCATTTGGAAGTGTCAATAAGGGATCTTGAATCCACTAAGCAGAAGCCGAATGAGTCATTCCCTGATTTCCTAACCAGATAGAGGAATAAGGCGGGACTGATAAAGAACAAGCCCTCTAAAAAGGACTAAGTTCATATGGTGGTCTGTAATGTTTTTCTTAGATGGGTTGAAAAGTTGCAGATGATGAACCCTAAAACCTTCATGGACTTGTACGATGATGGGCTACAGGTCGAGGAAATAGAGAATGATAAAAGAAAGACTGTAAGAACTGGCGGAAGGGGAAACTATCAGGCTGGAGGGAGTAGGACCTTCAATATGAATGCTGTGCAGCAACCGAGGAAGTTCTCTAACTTCAAGCAACCTCTCTAAGATCTTTGAGAGATTGGTTCAAAATGGCATATGCTCCAACCTACCACCCTAAGGAACGTACCGAACCCTAATGCACTCGGATACAAACCTAACACCTACTGTAAATTCTACCAAGCACCTGGTTACCATATCGATAATTGCATTCGACTGAAACATGAAATCCAGGATCTTATCAACGCCCAAAAGCTCACTGACCTTGACCAACCCAACACTAGAAGAAACCCCTTACCAAACTACAACAACACACTACCACCAAACTAAGTGTCCATGATCAACCCTGATTTCAGTGAAGAAGAGATCATAAACTTTTTCATGGACCTACCAAAAATACGAGCCAAATAGCCCACAAAGAACCTTTACCAAGCTACGGGCACCACTACTTGTGGTGTTTCGACACTTAAAACAGAGCGGTAAGCTTAAGCCCCAATCTCCGAAAGATAGTCCTATGTCTCAAAATGGCCAGTATTGTAAGTATCACCAGGCTTTTCGGCATGTGGCGGATTAGTGCAACCATCTCAAGCACGAGGTTTAAGATTTAATCGACTCTGGAGAATGGGAGGTTGAGCAACTTCCTCGATATGAGTGTGAATTTTTGCTTGGGCAGGCCTCAGGCAAATATGACTTTAAGGTCTAATATTCGAGGCCACCCTCGGTTGATATTCGAATTGAGGATATTGTGCCAAGTGGTTAGAGATCAGATGATGATCAAGCCACTTATGAGTCTTGTCTTTTGGAGGTCTCGAAAGAAGGAGAAAAGAAGTCGGTAATGGCTATTGATATATGGTATAGTTCTGGGGATGAGAGTGAAGTTCAAGACGCTGAGGCCAATGACCTCTAGGCAGATAGTTCTGTGATTGAGCCAGTGAGTAAGGGTAAAGAAGTCGGGGTACAAGAACTGAAGTAAGAGAAGCAAGCACTTGAATACGGGGATGACGTGTTACTAGAACGGTGGAGGAAAGAGAAAAGGATATCCGATGTCTGGGAACTACTGATACATTCGCCGGACTACAAAAAGGCTCTAATTCGAGCCTTATCTAGTATAAGTGTTAGCACAACAGCTACCCCTGAGGAGATGATCAAAAGAGTAACTTACAAGACCTACCACTTGAGGGAAGAGACCACAATAAGGCCCTTTGCATAGCAGCAGAAGTAAAAGGGAAGAGAACCTCGTGCGTGATGGTTGATGACGGGTCAACTATCAATTTATGTCGTCGCATACTCCCTAGATTAGGGATGACTGTAAAGGACCTAAAACCATCAGACATGGTCATAAAGGCCTATAACAAGACCAAAAGAGATGTAAAAAGGACATTTTCAATAATGGTGAGACAGATCCTATTGAATTATGAGCGGAGTTCACTATCCTAGACACCCCGGCAAAAGTTATTGGGAAGGCCATTGTTCTACGCCCTAGGAAGAGTCCCTTCCATAGTATATCAGAAAGTGAGATTCCCTCATGAAGGTGAGATTGTCACTATCAAAGCTGAAGATGGTAAGGTTGTCTCAGCAATCCAAGAAGCTGTCAAAAAGGTGGATGCCCCTGCTGGATTCCAGGTGGTTGTTCTCTACGAGGACTACATAGATCCTAAAGTAGCTAACATGTGTAAAAGAATGAATTTTATGCCTAGAATGGGGCTAGAAAAGAATCAGTAGGGTGCTGCTGAACTGCCAAACTTCAAAGGTCAGAAGACTCGACGAGGTTTGGGGTATTCAGAAGAAGAAGATGAGGGTAAATCGAAGGGTAAGACTTTAAAAGACGTGTTCGTCCAGGAGTACAAGTCCTACTCGGGAGAGCTCAAACCTATTAGTGTAGTTGGGACTGAGGTACTAGGGTTATGAGATTTTCAAGAACCTAATTGTCGACAGGATGGTCGAGCTGAGTATCAAGGAAGTCCTAGGGAAGATCATCACTAAGATAAAAGAGCTGAAGCTAGAAAAGCCTGCCGTTCAATCGGAAAAGATAAGCCAAGAGGAACTAGCTGCTCTTATTGAAAATAATATCATTGATGTATTTTATGATGATGTAATAACATTCAACATTTATGAGGATGATATTTCTTTTCTCTTTAAGATTAATGATATAAGTGATTTTGCTTACTTGTGTAATTCTTTTCCTGATGGTAGTGTGCATTTTGATAATTATGACATGTGTATGTTTGACATTAATTCCATAGAAGTTGATTCATTTAATTTAGGCACAAATGCAAATCTGCGGAATATTCTGATAGCTCATAATATAACTCCTGAAGAGATGAGAGAATTTGAGAAAATAATAGAAAAAAGAAAAGCAGTTTTTGCTTGGTCCTATGACGACATGCTAGGTCTAGATAGGAAAATAGCAGAGAACCATAAAGATTTATAGTGGTTCGGGTATTAAACAACCCTACATCCACTTTCCAATCTACAACTGGGTATCTCACTATCAATGATCCTTTGTGGGTTCAAGATCAAACCCAAGTATTTCCAAGCTCACACTCAAACTTTTCCCTAGGAGTTTTCCTAAGCTCACCCCCAAATTTAGTGTTTAGGCTCACACCAAACCTTACAAGAGTTTTTCTTTCTAGGCTAACTATCAAAGCCTTACCCCAGTGTTTAAGGCTAACACTCAAATCTTTACATGTGTTTTATAGCTCACACTTAAATCTACACAAAGAGAATTTAATGTAGAAAAAATGAGAATCACTTTGCAAGAGTTTAAGCACTCAGAAAAATGAACAACCATTGTCTAAGTCTTTAAGAGGGGTATTTATACACATACCAACCTCTTAGAGACGTTACAAATAGCCCACACTTCATAAAATTAAAAGTAAATATGATTTGGCAAAAGTAACTTTCTACCAGAGAAGCGCCCTCACGCTTTGAAAGTGCCCCGCGCTTTTTGAATATATTGACATGTGGCACTGCTTTATCGGTTGATGGCACAATGATCACTGACTTAGCATTTAGTATGAATGCGGCCCCTCGTTCTAGAGAAGCGCCCTCGCGGTTCCTTAAAGTGCGCCTGGAAGTGAGACCGTGCTTAAGCTCGTGCTACTCTTTGTCGTTCTCTATCTTTCTCTTTAATGGGAGGTGCCCTCAAGCTCCAAAGGGATAAGACTCTTTGACTGCCACGTGTTAATGTCTGACTAAGAGGCTTCCAGGCGACTTTGAAAAAAGCGTCCCCATGCTTTTCCAACTTCAGCAAAGCTATTTGATTTTCTCTAAGACCTTGTGTGCAATACTTAACCCACTTTACACTATATAATAGACACTCGAAATGTGAAATTAGTGCACCTCAATTTGATTGTCAAGATCAAAATCAAGGTTTCCCAAAGTCATGAAAGGACTTAGGCTAACAATCTCCCCCTTTTTTATTTTGACAATTAAATTGAGCAAAAATAAACAAATTATACATAGAATACACAAAGTGCATATACTCCCCTTTAACTCATGAATAAGTAAATTTAAAAAATTATTTTTAAGTTGATCTCGCCCCCTTAATGTTAGAATTGATTAATTTTTGCACAAGTTCATATTCTCTTCCCCTTTGTTAAGATTAAAAAGGAATATACCCACTTGTTGTAGAGAATAGATAGAAAGAGTAAATGAGAGAAAGAATTAAGGAGAAAATCAATAATATCATAAATAAAGAACTTTCACTTATACCATTTGTTGAAAATAAGCAACAACAACAAAGAATAAAGAAAAAAAATACCAATTGTGCTTATATCCATTTTCTTCCCTTTTATCTACTTCCATTGAGTTGATGAGAAAAGTATAGTTGATAATTGCTTGTCTTTAGCATTCACCACTCAAATGCTAGCCTTCTTCCCCTGAAGTGGATTGGAAGTTACCCTACAACAAGATCAAGAGATGTTCTCCTTTGGTACCCACACAAACTTAGGTCCATAGTGGTTAGTCTTAGAATGACCCTCTAATTTGAGGTGAGTCTTCCTAATATAGCAAAATATATTTATATGTCTAAATTTCATGCAATAATGACACTAAACATTGGATTTAAGGTTCCTTTTGTTTAATGGTCTTCTTGCTTGAAATTTGGGTCTGACCACATTGTTATATGTATCATGCATACAAGAACATGTTTTATATGATTGTATGTGCTTTTTGGCACTCTTGTTATATATGAAAGCATGATTAGTCCTTTAAGACTTACCTCTTGGACCTTGTAGTCCCTTCCCTTTTTCCTTAAGGAGATGAGGCCTAGTGTGTGCTTTAACCTCCTTTGGTATAACCTCCATGTTTAATGTTTGAGGTGTAGAGGCTTTAACAAAAAAGGAACTAGATAGAGATGATGATGATGAATCTCCATTAAGGCCTAGACCATATTTAACAAGAGGAGGTCTTTGGGATACAATAAGTGTATCTAAGGCTTCCTCTCCTTTGTGAAGTAAGACTTGAAACTTGTTTTTCTAATACTTTAAAATTATTTTCTAGTTTTAAACTCTTTTCTTTATTAAACTTTATTTTAGAATGATACTTTTCACATTTTGAAATTATGGCTTCTAAGAGTTCAATATCAATCATCCCATTCATATCATGACCACAATCACTATTATAAGTATGAGATAAAGAACATACCTCATTGGAGTCATTCTCTATGGCCATAACGCAAAGGTTGCCAACTTCTTTTTCATCTTCTTTACTTGAAGAACTATCACCCCAAGTTGCCTTGTATGCTTTCTTTTTCTCCTTCTTCTTGTTCTTGCTTTTATAGCAACTTGCCTTGACATGGCCTTACTTACCACACCCATAGCAAATTGTATTTCCACTTGAGCTTGAAGGAGGTTTCTTGAAAGGTCACTTGTCTTTTTTCTTGTTCTTGATGATTTCCTTTACCCTTCTAGAAAGCATGACAATTCCTTTATTAACATCATAACTTGACTTAGATGCACCTGAGCTCTCACTTTCTTGATGATGCTTAGTTGAGCTCTTAAGGGCAAAGGACTTCTTTTTGCCTTCTTTTTCCTTTTCTTGCTCTTCCTCCTTCTTGAGAGCTATCTCATGGATGAGAAGCTTACCAATGAGTTTATCTATTGAGGTTACCCAAGTCCTTATTAACCTCTTCAATACTTGCAACCCTTGAGCCATAATCCTTAAGAGGGAGTGCCTTAAGGATTTTATTGTAGATGTCAATTCGCTCATAGTGCTTACCTAATTTTCTCAAGTTGTTGATGATGGTTAGAAGTTGGTTTGTCATATTGGTGACACTCTCATTAGGCTTCATTTTGAAAAGCTTATATTCGGTTAAGAGCAATTAAACTTTCTTGGACCTTACTTGCTTGGTCCCTTCATGATAATTCTCCAAGGTCTTCCAAATTTTGAAGGCGATGGAAGATATTGAACTCTTTCACATTCTTGTCTTGATAAAGAGTAAAGAGAATGATCATTGCTCTTTTCTTTTTCCCATTGGCTCTTCTATGAGCCTCAATCCATTCATCTCTATCAAGAGGAATCTCTACACTATCTTTTTGCTCTGTTGGAGGCTTTTACTCCTTCCTAACACAATTCCAAACATCCACCACACTATTATCCAAATATATTTCCATTTTGTATTTCCAATGGGCATAATCAAACCCATCGAAGAACAGTCTAAGGTGGTGAACTCCTTTATTGGCCATCTTGATCTTAAACTCTTCCACTTAAGCTTGATGAAGAGTACACAACTCTGATACCACTTGTTGTCCCTTGATGCACCAAGAAGGGGGGGTTGAATTGGTGTGCAGAAGATTAATGAGAAATGAAAAACTTTAATCAAAATATTAGATAGATATGAAGGAAAATCAATAAAAAGATTTATAGTGGTTCGGATATTAACTAACCCTACATCCACTTCCCAACATATAATTGGGTATCTCACTATCAATGATCCTTTTGCGGTTGTAAGATCAAACCCAAGTACTTTCAAGCTCACACTCAAACTTTTCCCCAGGAGTTTTACTAAGCTTACCCCCAAACTTAGTGTTTAGGCTCACACCAGACTGTGCAAGAGTTTTTTTCCTAGCCTAACTCAAACCCTTACCCAAGTGTTTAAGGCTAACACTCAAACTTTTACATGTGTTTTATGGCTCATACTTAAACCTACACAGAGAGAATTTAATTTAGAAAGATGAGAAATCACTTTACAAGAGTTTGGACACTTAGAAAATTGAACAACCATTGAATAAGTCTTTAAAAGGAGTATTTATACACATACCAACCTCTTAGAGACATTACAAATAGCCCACACTCTATTAAATGCAAAGTAGAGGTGATTTAAAAAAAGTAACTTTTTGACAGAGAAGCAACCTCACGCTTTCTGAGTAGCCATTGGAGCTCTAATGGCTCTTAACACGTGGCACTGCTTTATCAACTGACGGCACAACGATCACTGACTTAGCATTTAATATGAATGATGCCCTCGTGCTAGAGAAGTGCCCTCGTGGTTCCTTAAAGCGTGCCTAGAACCGCGACCGCGCTTGAGCTTGCACTACTCTTTGCCATACTATCTTTCTCTAAAATGGAAGGCTCCCTCATGCTTCAAAAGCATCTTTGCGCTCCATAGGAAAAAGACTCTTTGACTACCAGGTGTCAACGTCTGACCGGGAGGCTTCTAGGTGACTCTGAGAAAAGCGCCCCTGCACTTTTTCAGCTTCAACAAAGCTATTTGATTTTCTCTAAGACCTTGTGTCCAATGCATAAGCCAGTTTAACAATATATAATAAACACTCAAAATGTGAAATTAGTACACCTCAATTTGATTGTCAGAATCAAAATCAAATATTAAGTCACATGTTAAGGACATGATTAAGTTGCCTTCCATGATTAAAATAGGAATGAGAGCCCTGTTCATATATCAATTTGTTGAGCAAACTCAAGGTTACCTATTGCATGGGTATGTAATCTATTTTAATTGATGGGTCTTACTTAACTATCTTATATAATTTGAATGCATAAAGCCTTAATTATATAAAGATAGAGGCATGAATTAGGTGAAAAATATATGATATTTGAAACATCATAAAATATGTCTAGACAAATGCCATTGTCACCTAATTGATCTAGAAGTTATATAGAGATACAATTGATAAATAGTTGTCTACCTAATTTATTTTAGCATGGTTTGTTGACCAAATCAAGGTCATATTAAAATAGATGGGATTCTAGCCCACTAAGATAGTTCAAATATTAGCATCTTAAATTGATAGTGAAGGCTATTGATTTATATCAAAAAATAGTGAGAGTTAACTTACTGGTTATAAGACCTTTACTAGTTACTTGTATAAATTAACTTATATTCGTCTATCTTTATATTGGAAGGTTGTAAGAAAAAATGAGCAGCAATCTATCTTTGCCTAGTATCCTTGACACCAACAAGCTTATTGGTCCAAACTTTCTTGATTTGCATCACGATGTGAAAATTGTTCTAAAACAAGAAAAGAAGATTTATGTGGTAGACACACCTCTGTTGTGTCTCCCTACCGTAGATGCACCCGATAAGGTGGTCTAAGAGTACAAGAAGTGTTAAAAAGACGATGACTAAGTTGTTTATGTGATGTTAGGAAGTATGAATCCCAAATACAAAGATAACATGCGAATATTGGATGCTCAAACTATCATCTTACATTTGAAGGAAATTTCTTATGAGCAGTCAAGGACTGGAAAGTATGAGACCTCAAAGGAATTGTTCCGATGCAACATGGTTGAAGGTGCATTTATGAATGCATATGGACTAAAGATGCTTGGATATATTGAATATTTAGGGCATCTTGATTTTGTGATGGACCATGTATTAAGTATAGACTTAAGTTTGCAATCATATCTAGGGTGTCTTGGTTTTATGATGGACCATGAATTAAGTATAAACTTAATTTTGCAATCTCTACCTGACAACTATTCACAGTTTATTATGAACTTTCATATGAATAAGTTGGATACTAAAGTACCCAAATTTATTAATATATTATAGACTACAGAGGGTATCATAAAGAAGCAATAGAGAGTTTGTTATAATGGTTTAATCTTCTAAGGCTGCTAAGAGTAAGTTTAAGAACAAAAATGGAAAGAAAGCCTTAAAGGATATCGTCAACAAGGATAAAGAAAAGTGTCACCATTATAGGAAGAAAGAACATTAGAAAAGGAACTACAAGGTTTATCTCGCTGCTTTGAAGGATAAGAAGTAAGAACAAGCTTCTAATTCTAAATGGAGATGGAGATGGAGATATTTTATGGAACATGTAGTTATATCTCATTATTGATTGGACTACTACATTAAGAACTAATGTTTGACATTAATTCTTAGAGTTGGCATCAAGCCATAAAATTCTATTGTGGATACCATATTGTTTAACCAAGTAAAGACTATGGTGGACCCATTTAAATGGATAAGATCTATTAAGGTGCAAGTGAATTTTTTAGAAAAAATTAATATGCAAGTCTTTGCACAAAGGTTGAGTAAAGGAAACTTAATAAGTTACATACTTAATCAAAGAATTGATTAGTGATGTAATTATAAGTATCAATCCTTTATCATGAGTCTACCAAGACTTATAAATCCATAAAGAGTTAGAACATGCAATTTACTTTCTAGGATTGAGACCTACAGAGGTGGATACTTTAAACTGCATAAATGTTCTAAACTTCATGTATATAGACATATATATTAAAAGGTTTAATATGGAAGAATCAAAGAAAGATTCTTAGCGAGTCTCATGACATATCTCTTTCTAAAGATATGTGGATTAAACACTCATTAAGAAAGAGGTTATTAATAGAATGATTTATGCGAAAGCATAATATTCTATTATGTACATATGTCATGTTATGTACTAGACTTTATGGTTATTCTAGAAGTTGATTATGAATCACATAGAATAAACTCACAAGACAGATTCAATTCATTTTCAAAGGAAATAATGAGTTTTGGAAAGAGTTCTAAAAGGTCATAATTCTTACAACTTAAGCTCAATACATCTCATTTATTTGAGGCAATATATGAGAGATATTTGGATCTTTAATATTCTTTTTCAAGAATAAGGTATGGTTCTTAGGTATTGTTGATCTAGAGAGTTAGACATACAATAGAGCCATTTTCAAAGAACTAAGATCTCATCTACAATCCAAAACATTGTATTAGATGATTACCAATAAATGACTTATTAGTAGAATTTAAGGATAAAATAAATACTCATTGAGGATAACAAAGTTGATTCTCCAACAAAGTCGTTTGACCTAGCAAGAACATGATCATCATAAGGAGTTCGGTATTGAATACCATGATGATTGACTTTGATAGTGCTTTAGTGCAAGTGGAAGATTTTTAGAGTATGCCCTAAAGACAAGGAGTTGTCAAATGATCTATGTTCATTTATACAACATATTGATAGCATGCGATTATACTAAGAGCATTGCTCAACTCTTAATGGTATGAGTAGTCATGGTATTATCAAAGAATGATCCAGACCGTTAGAGATGAACACCATGGAATGTAAACACAAATGTAAAAAAGAATATAAAGCGAGTTTATAATGATGATGTTCTCATTACATACGTTCCTAAACTTTGTTCATAGTCAATGGTTCATTAAGAATTAGATATTGATCGTTGGATATTGATCAAGCACTTGAGATTACCATAATGTGTTATCACTTACTTATAAAGAAAGCAATCTGTCTCATAAGGTTGAAGAGTAGAGATTTTGAGATAAGCATGTAGGTACTTGTTATAAGAACAAGTTCATTAAATATGACCTTACTAAGTAGTCCATATGAAATTTATCCTAAGTGTCTATGGGTAATACTTTTGTAGCAATCATGTAAGACGTGATCCTTAGACTCGAGATAATAGTATATTATTTTCTATGAGGATTACTATATTTTGATACTATCTTATGTTCTCCTATCCATGTAGGTCTCAAGGATAGTTATTAGGTATAGTAAAAGTCATATGAAGATAATAAGTTATCAATAAAGAATTTATTGCCTAAGGTAATATGTCATGGGACCTTATTCTGATGATTCTTGATATGTTTTAACATGAAAATCCTTAGCCAAGGTTGTATGAATGAAGATTATGAAAAGTGTTTCATAGATCTTATTCAAAGTTTTATATGAAATTATCGAAAATAAATATAATTGGTTCAATTATAGAATTGATACTTGCATCCATACTTTATAAATCAATTAGGATAAAAGTATAATGAAAGGATTGAATTACATTGTAAGATTGTTCATTGCAATGGTTAATTAAAGTACTTTAATCATTCCTACACATTTGGATGGTCATGATGCATTGTTATATGCTAATCTTGATCTACATAAATTGGAGAATTAACATCGAATTAAAGAAGTTCAATTCATAATCCATATTCATTGGCAATATGTTTGGAACTTTTTGGATCAAACACACACATGCTATAAGTTGAGGATTAAAATGAGGCTTTCAACATTAAGCTTAAGCTCATATATATTAGGTCTAATTAAAAGTTAATTAATTAAGAACTAATAGGCCTTGTCTTATAATGGGCCTATGATAATTTTGTTATCCATGGATTAGTACTTATATTAATTAAAATCCATTTAGAATAACAAAACCTAACTTAAAGTAAGTTCGGATTTTCTAGAAATCTTAAACCTTTAAGCACTTTGATTAAAATACCATATATATAGAAAGAGATGTGTATGGGGCGACAATAGATTATGACTAATGTCTTTGATGAGAAATTTTTTTTTTAGAAGAAACCCTAGGTGAATCAATCAATAAGATTAATTGATTCATCTTCTTTGCTTGGAACTAACATTCATTCTCCTACATCTCTTCTCAATTTTCTAAAAATTATTTAGTGAGATCTTTACTTAGAAGCTTGTGTGGTTCACTAAAAGAGGCTAGTCATTTGAGCAACTTTAAAGTGCATCAATCATCCTTGAAGAATCAAGAATCAAAAAAGCTAGAAGCACTCTTTGGAATTAGTAGGATACTCCCTTTGTAAGCCTTCTCTATCTTTTGCTTGTTTCGTGTGTTATGACTACTTCACATTAATGAGATCCTCTATGGGAATTGAATTTTTTTTTTTTGCTTTTGTTATGCCTTTCTTTATTTTTAAAATCAATTTCCAACATTCCTTTCTTGAAACATATCTATTGCACATGCCATCTTCTTGAACTCCCCTTTTAGTTAGCAAGATGACTTTGCATGTCTTCCAAACAAAATGACAAACCTTTAGAGGTAAATCTAAATGCCTAATATAATGTAATACCTAATTGATCAACCCCCTGAGGCAAGAAAAATTAATTGACCTGCAATTAGATAAAGTAGATGTGAGTCCTAAGTCTCTAGAATTCAAGAAAGATAGTAAGAACTCATTGTTGGAAAGAAGCCTTTGCTTGAATAATGCCAAAAGATCTTATACTAGCCTGCATGCTCACATATAGGAATATCTTTGAATTAAATTCACATCATAAAGAGAGATTACACAATCTGACATTCCAACATTTCCCATCAGCATTCATGAGCTCCTAACCATCGTTTATGGGGAGAGAAAATTTTGAAACTAAATATCCTATCAATCTAAGGTCCATGTCATATTCGAATCCCTTGAATCATAATCTCTTTGGCTACCATAATACTCTTCTAATTGAATTTATGATTAAAGTTCATGAAAGCATTTACGAAACTTTTACGGGGATAATATCTAGCCTTGAGAACTCTAGCAACAAGAGAAGTGTCATTATGAATCAATCACCATCCTTGTTTTGCAAGACAGAGCAAGATTGAAGCATTTAAGTTGTGAAACCCAATCCTCCCTATCTTTTAAGATACAAAGACGATTTTAACCAAGCTAATGAAATTTGTTAGTCCCATTTCTATGCCCAACCAAAAAATTTCCATTAGAGATTATAACTCCTCACAAATTGACAAAGGGAGCCTAAACATATTCATAAATGGAAATGGTTTGGACCACATATTTCAAAAGAACCTCCTTCATTTTAATAAAGAAACATTTTTATTTTCAACCCTTCAGTTTTCTCTAAACCCTGTCAATCAGCATATTAAAAACATTTCAACTTTTGATATGTAATCCAAGATATTTGTCGTGTTGATAAATACTATGCACAACAAGTGCCTGAATTATTGCTTGCCTCTACATTAAACTGACATTATTACCAAAAGAAACAATCAACTTGTCTATATTTATTTATTGCCTTGAATCTCTCTCATAGCATTTTAGAATATTCTTAATAACATACAAACTAAAGCCATTCAGATGGAATCATCTACAAAAATAAAGTCTGAAATAAATGGTGCACCTCTAACTACCCTAACATCATGAAGAGACTAGCATTCTCCATGCTTTTTAATAATTCTGAAAAAATCTCAATACAAATAATAAAAAAAATATAAGGAGATATCTCAATCCTCACAAAATCCATACACCTCATAACTCGTCTAATAAATTCTTACATTACCCTATCATAAGCATTGCTCATATCCGATTTTAGAGCAAAAATTCCTTCCTTTTCCCTTTATGTTGTTTTTCATAAAATATAAATATTTAAAACCCACAAAAATATTATCTATGATAAATCTACCATTCATAAAAACATTCTGATAGATTGAAGTAATATTAGGAAGAATTAATTTGAAGGGATTAACCAACACTTTTGACACCATCTTATAAAAGGAGATTACAAAGAGAGATAGGCCTAAAATCTTTATATGCTCGAAATTTCTAATCTTAAAAATAAGGGTAATAAAAGTGTAATTAAGATAGGGAGGAAAATGCTTTCCATTCAAATATTAATAACAACATTAATAACATATGAGCCAACATTTCTTTTGTGAAAAATAACATTTATATCATCTGGCCTAAGGGTCTCATGACGGTGCATATCAAACAAAGCTTGTTAGACTTTCTTCCTAACAAAAAACTTGCAAAGTCATTGGTCAAAGGTTGAATTCTAGCTAGAGCTTCATTAAATTTTGAAGGACTAAAAATGGCAAAAAGTTCCCGAAAATAATCCACACTACAAAAAATTAGTAGCTTAGAGACCATATATGGTGGTCACTAAAACCTTCGTCGCTAACAAAAATAGCGACAAAAAATCAGAATGGTTTCTAAAAATAGTGACCACACAAAGTGGTCACTAATCAGCTATCCTGAAAGTGGTCTCTACCTGATTTCCAGTTGGTCGCTAATGCACTGACGTGGGAGACCACTTGGAAACCAATTAGCTTTCACATAGTGAACACGTGGCTTGGTAGCTATATAGAGACCCCTTATTTGTGGTCGCTAAGATGGTAGCTATTTAGAGACCACACAGAAGTGGTCGCTATTTAGAGACCACTTATTAAATTAACGATATTATTTAATTATTATTTTAATTTACATTATTACTTTAAGTGTATTATTATTTTAATTTAAATATTTATTTATTTCAATATTATTTTTAATTTTTATTATTTATATTTATTAATTTAATAATTGTATATAATATGTCATATAAATAATTATGAAACTCAGACAATATAAATAAAAAAATTAAATCAATAAGCATAAATAAATATACTTAATGAATAATAAAATTTATTAATAAAATAAATAATATAATAAAAATAAATACAATATATCAAATATTATAATTAATCTAAATAATATGATCATAATTTAATTTAATTATTCTTATTAAATTATATTATTTACTATATTATTATTAAATTATTATTATTCTCAATTTAGTTAATCTTATTACATTATTATTATTAAAATATGATTTTAAAAATTAAAATAGAGACTACACTGTTGATCTCTAACTTAGAGACCACACAGTTGGTCTCTATGTGGTAGCTAAAAATTCACGCTATTAATTGGCATCCAGCTTAGCAACCAGAGTCCATAATCTCTAAAATGGTCGCTATTTTCTCCACTATTGATTGACGCCTAGATTAAAGACTATGGTCTCTAGTTTAGAGACCATGCATTTGGTTTCTAAAGTAGTCGTTATTATCCCCGCTATTTTTTGGTGGAAAGTTAACGACCACTTACAGACCATATCTAGTGGTTGCTAGTAGTGTAGTCGTTATATGGTCGTAAATTTAGAAAAAATAAATTTGGTCTTTAAGTGAAAGCAAAGTGGTCGCTATGTGGTAACTAAATAGCGACCACTTTGGCATGGTAACTAAAAGTGGTCTCTAAATTGTTGTTTATTTGTAGTGCCATAACAACTTCCTTAATCTTACCCTCATCCAAAACCTAGAAACTTTCTACATCAAACAAACAACCAATTGGATTCCTCTGAATCCTTTGGGTAGCATTTTGATGAAAGAATTTAGGATCTTTTGATTTATGAAAAACTATATTAGTTCTCTAGAAAACTTTTCAAATGAAAATAGAAATTAGAACTTTGTGTTTACTTGTGGTATTTTTCTAAAATGAAAATAGAAAATAGTTTTTTATGTTATCAAAATTACAACTAAATATTAAAAAACTTTTGAAACAAGTTTAACATATTTTCAAATAAAAATAAAGAGTTTTCACTCCATGTGTTACAAGTCTGCTATTTATACTTAAAATATTATTCAAATAAAAAATAAAAATTTTCTATAAAATAAACATGTTTTACAAATTTTCTATAAAAATGAAAATGTTTCATTTTCTTTAAAAACTAGAAAATAAAAATAAAAAAATTATCTACAAATAAATAGGCCCTTAGTATTTTTATCTCTTTCTTTCAACCATAAAGCTTTGGATCTCTGTATTCACATGACTTTCTTATTTTTTAACTGCTCCTCTAATTCTGTTTTTAATTCTATGAAAATTATTTTCAATTGATGGATATTGTTTCTATGTATTCTGAAGCTGCATATTCAGCTTTTTAACATTACGTTGTTGTACACTTCTCTATCCCACCTCTTTAATCCATTAACACCAGGTGCCATTTTATCACTAATCATATCATCCCTATTTGTGCCTAAAGCTTTACCCTATATCCTTCTAACTATATTTTTGTAATCTTGCTTGCAAATCCACATGAATTTTAAATTGAAATAACTATGTATTGTTATGATTACGAGCTCCATAAAGTAGGAGCATAATCTGACACCTCATTATATAGAGTATGAATTGCATGATTTAGATACAACAATAACCAGCTCTTGTTGCCCACCACCTTACTGCTAAACGTGATATCTTTTGTAGATATTTTGGTGGTTTTGGTGGTTTTGATGTTACTACTATACTGTTCAAGGATTAGTTAGATAAAGTGTGTAAATCCTTGATTTAAGGAACATGTCTTGTAAAAGTTGAACTAAGTTATCGAAGCTCATATGGACCAATTGTTTATCTCTTTATTTTGTCTCCTATATATATATATATATATGTATTGCAGAAAATAAATGAATAATTCAAACTTATGTTCTGCATTTTTCTTCTGTCTTTTTAAAACCAAAATTTGCTTTAAGCTTAGATTACAACATGGTATCATAACCCTAATGATCTTTAAGGGTTGTGTTTGTATGTATGAGAGAGAAGACTAGCAAGGCTATCCTCCACTAAAAGACCTTAAGCACTTTTAACCATATCGACGACTTCCAGTAATGTTATCTCCACCAATTCCTATTTTCTCAAGTGAAAACTATGATGTTTGGGTTGTGAAAATGAAAACATAATTAAGGGGTCAAGACCTATAGGAAGTAGTAGAAACAAGAAGAGACCCCCTCCACCACCACCATCACTTAGAGCCAACCCATAATAGTATGAATGAAGCATCATGTTGAAGAGTTAGTAAAGAAGTTCAAGGCTTTATCTTGGCTACAAACAGCTTTGTCTGAGGTTATTTTAGATAGAATTATAGCTTATGAGTCACCTAAGGCAGCTTAGGACAAACTCAAGAAGGAGTTTCATGGTAATGATAAGACTCGGCAGATGCAAGTCTTGAATCTTAAAAGGGAATTTGAGCTTCTCAGAATTAAAGATTTTGAGACAGGTAAAGAGTATGCAAATAGGCTCCTCAGGGTGGTGAACAAGATCAAGTTATTGGGTGAAGAATTGACTGACAAGAGAGCTGTGGAGAAAGTATTAATAAGCTTACTTGAAGAGGTTAAGGCTAAGATCTCACCTCTCGAAGACTCAAGAGATCTCAATAACATCATCTTACCAGAATTGATGAATGCGTTACAAGTACAAGAGTAAAGAATAACATAAAAGGTGTTTTTATGGCTTAGCAAAAAAGTAAAGCTTCATCGTCAAGTGGAGAGAATAAGCAATCTGGTGAGAAGAAGGGAAAAGATAAAAAACAAAGTGAAGGACATACAAGTGGAGAAAGAAAAGGCAAGTATCCACCTTGTCCTTACTGCAAAAAGAGGAGTCATAGAAAATTTCTACTGGTAGCCTGGAGTTCAGTGTAGGGCTTGTAACCAACTAGGACATATTGCTAAAGTTTGCAAGATCAAAGTAATCAACACGTCCAGCAAGCATAAGTAGTTAAAGACCAAGAAAAGCTAATAGAAAACTTATTTATGCCAAAAGCTATGCTACAAATATTGGTAAAGGAATCTGGCTTATAGATAGTGATTGCTTCAAGCATATGATTGGTGATGTAGAATGATTTAATGAGCTTGATAGAATTTACATCTCTAGAGTAAAGGTTGGTAATGGTGCATGTGTTGATGTAAAAGCCAAGGGAATGGTAGCAATTTACACTCCATTAAGTACAAAAACAATTTCTGATGTTTTATTTGTGCTTGAAGTTAGTCAAAACCTGCTTAGAGTGGGCCAGTTAATGGATAAGCAGTTATGCTTTACTTTTTTAAGGATAAAAATTGCATTATATTGATCCATCTGGATGTGAGCTCATGGTTGTTAACTTGAATGATAGAGTTTTCCTATTGAATTGGAAACTATTTGAAATGTATGTGTACTCTAGTCTAGTTGAGGATTCTGTTCTACGGCACAAAAAACTTGGCCATTTTAGCTATTCTACTTTAAAAATATGTATGAGAAAGAATCAGTTAAGCATCTGCCTGTCATCAAACATGTTGAAGGTATGTATGAGGTTTACCAATAAACAAAGCAAAGAAAGTTGCCATTTCAAGTGGTACCTAAAGAGCTTCAGAAAAGTTGCAACTGATACATTTTGAAGTTTGTGGTCCAATGGGTGGGTTATCTTTGAATGGTAGTAAATATTTTCTATTATTCATTAATGATTATTCAAGGTTTTTTTGGGTGTATTTTTTGAAACAAAAGGTTTAATTCTTTGCTGAATTTTAAATGCTCAAAGTAATGATAGAGAAGTAAACGGGTTATTTAATTAAAATGCTCAAAACTAACAACAGTGATGAGTATGGTTCAAGAGAATTCAATGCTTTTTATGTGAAGGAAGGAATAAAGCATCAATGTTCCTTACACTCTCGAGAAAATGGAATGAGTGGAAGAAAAAACATATCGATAATGGAGATGGCTAGGTGTTTAATGTATGAGAAGAGTATTCCTAAGAGGCTTTAAGCGGGAGCAGTCAATACCTCTGTATTTTTATTAAATTTGTTGCCAACAAGAACTTTAAATGGTAAGACTCCTTATGAGGTATGGTTTGGAGTGAAATCTTCAGTTGAGCATCTCAGAATATTTGGTTGTATATGGTACTCTCATGTTCCAAAAGTGAAGAGGGACAAGCTAGATTAGAAATTTGAGATTGTAATTTTTCTAGGCTATAGCAATGTGACAAAAGGTACATAATTTTCAGTTTAAAAACTAAGAAGATCATTATTAGTAGAATTATCAAGTCTGATGAATCTGCAAAGTGGAATTGGGAAGAGAGAAAGATTATAGCCTCTGATAATTTTTCCCAAGAACAAGATACAACTGATGAAGAAGAAATTTCAGATAATGACACTGAGTTTCTAGTTAGAGGTAAAAATGACACTTGAAGAAATCTAAAAAAATGCAACTTTGTTACTTTGGAACCTAAAAGTTATGCAGAAGCTGTAAATGTAGAAGGTTGGGGAGTGTCCATGAAGGAAGACATAAATAAGATCGAAAAAAAATGAGACTTGGTAGCTGCTTGATAAGCTAAGTAATCATAAATTTATAGGTATTAAGTAAGTTTACATGAATAAATTAAACCCAAATGGTTCTGTGAATAAACTTAAGGCTAGATTGGTTGTGAGAGGCTACTTTCAATAGCCAGGTATTGATTACTCATATACTTTTGCTCCTATAGCAAGACATGATACCATAAGACTCCTTTTGGTTCTTGCAGCAAAGTTAGGATGGAAAGTGTATCACTTAGATGTGAAATCAACATTTTTAAATGGTTTGCTTTGATGAAAATATTTATATTGTGCAACTTGAAGTTTTTAAGGTTCCAGTTAGTGAAGAGAAGGTGTATAAGCTTCATAAAGCACTCTAAGGATTAAAAGAGGCCCCAAGAGCCCGGTACAATTGAATTAAAGCAAGGATTTTTAAGAAGTGAAAGTGAAGCCACTTTATATGTTTTGAAATGTGAAAATAAGGTGGAACTGATTATGTTTTTGTACAAAGATGATCTTCTGGTTACAGTAGGAGATTCCAATTATATTAAGGAATTCAAGCTGAAGATGGAAAATGAATTTGAGATGTCTAATTTGGGTGAAATGAGCTACTTTCTAGGAATGGAAATTCATCAAGTTGATAATGGTTTCTTTTTTCCCAAAAGAAGTATGCTTGGAAAATTTTAAGGAAATTCCATTTAGAAAGATCTTATAAGGTTCCTGGCTCATAGTTAGTCAAGTTCCTACTGTTTGGTTATGGTAGCGAAAGATTTCTTATGTTGCATTAAGATTTAGCAATAGAAAGGAAGAAATGGGGTAGAGAAGATAAGAAGGATAAGAAGGAAAAAATAGAAAGGATAGAAAGAATGATAGCAAGTTGAGAGTGTATTAATTTTGGATAAGCTTTATCATAATCAGCCAATACCTTACTTTACTATTTATGGTCCAATCATTGTCTAGAATAATTTTAGAATGTTATGAGCTCACTATGATAGCTAAGAATAAAACAAAGAGAATAACAACAAAATAGCATAACAAACTAGCATAATGACAAAAGGCTAATAACTAACTTATTCTAGCTGCAATTCCTTTTTCTAGTAATACTCCGTATGCATTCCTCCCACAATTGGCTCTACAGTTGTCATCAATGTTGACTTGGCCATGCTAGTACTTGACAATACGATCTGCAAGATCTTTCTTGTCCTCAAGAAAGAAATCAGGAGACTGAGCCTTGATGAAAGTAAGATCCTCCCATGTAGCCTCCTCAGGTGTCATATTCAGCCATTGAACCAGCACCTGTTGCACCTTTTATCTCTTCCTCAAAATCTCCCTTTGCTATAAAATAACCAACGGTTGCACCTTAAATTCTCCATTAGAATGAATTGTAGGAAGCTCAGTAGCAGTAACAGCATTTGGCCCCACATGTTTCCACAAAAGTGAAACATGAAAAAAATGATGTATCTGAGCATTCGAAGGAAGATTGCTTATATGCTATTGAACCAACCTTAACCAAAATAGTAAAGGGGCCAAAATACCTTGCGAATAACTTTAAACACTTCCTAATGGCCATTGAATTTTGTTTGTAAGGTTGTAGTTTTAAATAAACCAGGTCTCCCACTTTAAATTCCCTCTCACTTCTATGAGAATTAGCATATTGTTTCTACCTATTCTGAGATTGGGCCTAATTCTCTTTTAGTCTTTGTGTCATAATCTGCCTTTGTTGCTAGTACTCTTTCACTAATGCTATAGTAGTGCCATCAGCTAGCAAACCTGAAACTGAAGAAGGACTGATGCCATACAATGCTTTAAAATGGGACATCTTTAGGCTAGTATGATAATTAGTATTGTACCAAAATTTAGCTAAAGATAGCCATTTTGACTAGGTACTTAGCTTTTGAAAACACATATCATGCAAGTAATTTTCCAGGCACTGGTTAATCCTTTCAGTTTGTCCATCAGACTGACGGTGGTAAGCAGTACTCATGTTGAGCTTAACTCCAACTAGCCTAAATAACTCCTGCCAGAAATTACTTGTAAAAACTTTGTCTCTATCAGACACAATATTGCTAGGGAAACCATGCAGCTTATACACATGGTTTAAGAACAACTAAGCTACTTTTCAGTCCAGTGAAAGGATGAGACAAGGAGACTGTGACACCTGTAAAGGATGCCAGACATACATTGTATGCAAAGACTGATACATAACATATTTCTTAACTACTAACTTTTAACTCACAAATTATTATGTATAACAAAAACTATTTATATGAGTCATACATATCACACACCAAAAAGCTCACAACATTAATAGTACACTTTTTTTTTATATACACATAAAATGCTGCAGATTTATACATGATAATGAAATCCATTTGACATGTCACGTCAAAGAAAGAAAAACTGAGGGCGACCTCCTGCTGACCTACCTGACACAATGCTAGTGCGACAGATGCAAATATTTCGTCAAAACCAATTATAATTCTTCTAATCCTGAAAAAGAAATAATGTAGAGGAGTGAGCCTGCAACTCAGCAAAAGAATAACATAATTTCCTGTGTAGTATTATCAAACATCAAACCATTCGATATTTAATTATAACTTTATAGTATTTACATAAACCTTGTCATAGTATTTTCTTTAGGACAACAATGAACTTGTGAATTACATTTAATTCCATAATAATATATATATATTTTTATTTTCATGGATCTCCATACGCACACAGCCAACCATAATCTTATGGGGAATTCCATATCGCACACAACCTTGCCTGATTCACAAGTAGTATTGCGTCCTTACAATCATCCAACCATAATTCTTATATATACCATTTAAATATCTAACATCTCCATAATATATAAGAAACCATAATAATACCTATGATATACCAAATGCATACCATATTCCAACATGGCAGATTTAATAGTGTGCATTCAGAAATACACAAAACATTCCACATTAGGAATTCCAAAATTATATTTTCCAGATCAGTAATATTATAAGTCTAGATTAATTTGAAACTGATTTTACATCAAATGGATGTGTATAGAAAGAGAAACATCAAAAACATTCTACCATGGTCAAGCTGTCAATAAAGTTAAGCAACAGAAAGTATGATCCAGATTGGCCATCAAAACAGCAAAATCAAGCTTCCTCTATTTCTATAACATTTGTAAATTACATTTCAAATTTTCTATAGCAATAAGTAGCACTCCATTTGGAGTTATAAAACTCCAGATATGGCTAAATTAAATATACTGTTCATATTATAACAGGACACTCGAATTCACCATTCAACATTCATATAGAACATTAAGTTATTCACTTACCTTTGTTGCTCCCTTTCCTTTGCTTGAGCTTACTTGGGTGTCACCCTCATTCCAAATTAGTTTAGCTGAAATAGATCATAATTCACTTATTTTTAAACACCCAAAGTTAATAGAATTTCATATAGCATGATAACATCACTAAACTCTCTACATATGTGTGGCTGCCAACTATGACAGAATTAATAGGGTGAATTTAAAAATCCACCAAAACTTCTATACAACCAATTTCATAATGAAACTTTTTAGACCACTAACCTTATGTGTCTAATATAATTTAAAACTAATTTTGTTTCAATTGGAGGTGTATAGAGAAATATCCGTACAAAACAATCCACCTTACTCAGACCAAAGATGGAAACTGAACAATAAAATATATTCTCTTATTATACTAATATAGAGCCTGATTCAGATCAACCTAAAATAAAAGTTTTAGATGACTCTTTAAAGTTTCTATATTATTAAAGAAAACTCAATTTAAAGCTTCCTAGCTCAATATATGATCAAAACAATAAGACTGAAAAACTAGGTCTTTAGAACTCGAATTCTATGTCTTCTAAACCCTAACTCAATTCAACAAAATATTAAAATTACTTACCAAATAAACCTCTAAAGTCTTTGTAGATGAAGATTAAGATCAAAAATGGATTCTAAACCTCCAAATTCCACTTGAAAATTCAGTTTTCTCTTTTTTTTTTTTTGAAGAAGAAGAAGAAGAAAGAAAGAAGAAGGAAGAAGAACTACCACCTTTTCTTTCTTCTTCCCCTTTTCTATCATATTAATAATATTTTTTTTAGGTTCAATTAACCCCTTAATTTTTTTGCCATTAATCAACTCAATCCTTTAACTTTGTAATTCTTATTATGGACTTAAGTGTAATATTTATAATATTCTTCTATTTGTCATTAGCACTAATACTATACATATCTCATGCATTTCTCATATCTATATGATATGCATGTTGTAAAAATAAATGCAAATGCATTAGGTGGGCATTACATTTTCTTCCCACCTTAAAGAATTTCGTCCCCAAAATTAAAGTGACTCACCATTCTCAAAAAATAAGTAAGGGGTATTGAACTCTCATGTTTTTTTCCACTTCCCATGTAGCTTCTTTTGGTGAATGTCGACTTCACTTAACCTTTACTATTGGAATTTCTTTGTTACGTAACTTCTTTACCTGCCTATCAAGAATTCCAACAGGCTCTTCTTTATAACTTAAATCTTCAGTTAACTGTATTTCTGACTCTTGTACTATATGGCTAAGATCAGATCTATATCTTCTTAACATGGAAACATGGAACACGTCATGTATCTGCGATAATTCCTGTGGAAGTGCTAACCGATAAGCTAAGGGACCAACTCTTTCCAATATCTCATAAGGGCCAATGTACCTCAGACTTAATTTTCCTTGCTTGCCAAATCGTATAATGCCCTTCCATGGTGACACTCCCAAAAATACTTTTTCACCCACTTCATACTCCATCTTTCTTCTATGCTTGTCCACATAACTCTTTTGTCTGTCTTGTGCAGCCTTTAAGCATTTTTTGACTATTTGAATCTTGTCTACAGTTTGTTGTAGCAATTCAGGACTTTCTAATTGTCGTAACCCATCCATATCCCAACAAACAGGACTTCTACATCTTCTGCCATATAGAGCTTCATATGGAGCCATACTGATACTCGAATGATAATTGTTATTATAAGAAAATTCAATCAATGGTAAGTGCTCATCCCAATTCCCTTTAAATTCAAGCATACACACTCTTAACATATCTTCTAATGTTTGAATTGTCCTCTCTAATTGTCCATCTGTCTGGGGGTGAAATGTTGTACTGAAATGTAATTTTATCCCTAAAGCTCTTTGCAAACTTCCCCAAAAATGAGATGTAAACCGTGGATCTCTGTCTGACACAATTGATGTTGGCACTCCATGTAATCTTACAATTTTTGACACATATATTCCTGCCAATTTGTCTAGTGAATCACTTTGTTGCACAGGTAGAAAATGAGCTGATTTCGTAAGTCGATCAACAATTACCCATATGGCATCATGCTTCCTAAAGGTTCGAGGCAATCCCAGAACAAAATCCATCGTTATTTTTTCCCATTTCCACTCTGGGATAGACAATGGATGAAGCTTACCAGCTGGTGCCTGATGTTCAGCTTTTACTTGTTGACATGTCAAACATTTTGCTACACATTCAGCTGTATCTTTCTTCATTGTAAGCCACCAATAAAAAGATCGTAAATCCTTGTACATTTTAGTACTTCCCGGATGCATTGCGTATGGTGCATAATGGGCTTCATTTAGAATTTCTTCTTTCAATTCTCTTATATTTGGAACACAAATACGTCCATTAATCAACAGCATCCCATCGTTTCTCAGCGCAAACTGTTCATTCATTCCTTGTTGTACTTTATCCTTCATTTTTCTTAAATATGGATCACTCATCTGCCTTTCTTGAATTTTAATGTCAAATAAAGGCTTGACATGCATACTTGCAAGAAGTATATCATCCCGAAGTGCAATTTCTACATGCAATGTTCTAAGCTCTATTAATGATTGTACTGCATGACAAGTCATTCCAGCACTTCTCACAATGGTTTTCCTACTCAAAGCATCAGCAACTTTGTTGGCTTTTCCCGGATGGTAATCTATAGTACAATCATAATCCTTTAACAACTCCATCCACCTTCTTTGTCTTAAGTTTAACACTTTTTGTGTTGGGATATATTTCAGACTTTTATAGTCAGTGAAAATCTGAAATGTTTCTCCATACAGATAATGCCTCCAGATTTTTAGAGCATGCACAATTGCTGCCAATTCTAGATCATGAGTCAGAAAATTCAATTCTTGACTCCTTAACTGTCGAGAAGCATAAGCAATGACTTTTCCATTTTGCATTAACACACACTCCAATCCCTGTTGTGATGCATCTGTAAAAATTACATATCCACCACTTCCTGATGGTAAGATTAGAACTGGTGCAGAAATAAGTCTTTTCTTCAATTCTTCAAAACTTTTCTCACATTTAGAATCCCATTTAAATATGACATTCTTCTTCAGTAAGTTTGTTAATGGTTTAACAATGATTGAAAATCCTTCAACAAATCTACTATAATATCCAGCTAATCCTAAAAAGCTTCGTACCTCTTATACATTTTTAGGGGATTCCTACTCCTTTACGGCTGTGATCTTCGAAGAATCAGGTTGTACACCATTTTCGGAAACAATATGCCCCAAAAATGCAATTTCTTCTAGCCAGAACTCACATTTATTAAATTTTGCATAAAACTGCTTTTCTCTCAAAATCTGCAACACTATTCTCAAATGTTCTTCATGCTGCTCTCGAGTTTCAGAATAAATCAATATATCATCGATAAACACAATGACAAAATGATCTAGATACCTCTGAAATATTTTGTTCATTAAAGACATAAAAGCAGCAGGTGCATTTGTTAGTCCAAATGGTATCGCAATAAATTCATAATGCCCATATCGTGTTCTAAATGCAGTCTTTGGTATGTGTGCCTCTGCAATTTTCAATTGCCAATATCCAGAACTTAAATCAATCTTGGAGAATACAGTTGCTCCTTTTAACTGGTCTAATAAGTCATTAAATCCGTGGGTAAGGATATTTGTTCTTTATGGTAAAACGATTTAACTGCCTGTAATCAATACACAATCTTAAACTGCCATCCTTTTTCTTTACAAACAATACTGGAGCTCCCCAGGTTGATGTACTCGGTCTAATAAACCCTTTTTCTAATAATTCTTCCAGTTGCTTCTTTAATTCTTTCAACTCCAAGGGTGCCATTCTGTATGGTGCAATTGATATTGGTGGTTCTCCAGGTATAGTTTCTATCTCAAAGTCTGTCTCTCGATGTGGAGGTAAACCCGGTAGTTCTTCTGGAAATACATCTGCAAATTCCTTCACTACTGGAATATTCATTACTCCTGGACTAACTTTGGATACATCCACCACATTAGCCAAATAAGCTTCACAACCCTTTTTGATTAAATGGAAAGCAGCAGTAGCCGAAATTAAACAAGTTAAAACAATATTTCTTTCACCCACAAAACTATTTTTCTCTGTTCTGAGGTCTCAATAACCATTTCTTTTGTGTGACAATCTACTATAGCATGATTCTTAGATAGCCAATCCATTCCTAAAATAACATCAAATTCCTTAAGTTTTATCACTACTAGATCTGCATACAGTGTGTTCCCATTTATGATCACAGGACAAGTTTTGACAATCTTATCTACAATTATAGTACCCCCAGCAGGCATTGATACACAAATGTTATACCCCAAGGTTTCTATATCGTTGTGGTTTTTCAATGCAAATTCATATGAAATGAATGAACATGTTGATCCTGGATCAATTAACGTATAAGCATCAAAACCATAAATAGAGATTTTACTACCACAATATCGATTCGCAGAAGGTGCTTCTGCCTTGTCATCGCATACACTCTAGCTTGATTGCGAGGTTGGCCTATCTGTCCAGCCTGTACCATGTTAGAACCTCCTCATCCCATTCCTCTACCTCTTCCTCTACTTACTCCTCCCTGAGTCATATTTTCACCTATGCTGCTCTGTCCTGAAACTTGACTTTCACTAGCTCGATTTTTACTCCAACAATCTCTGGCTATATGCCCCAGCTTACCACAGTAAAAACAAAGTATCTGCCTTGGTCCCCAACACTCCCCACTGTGAAACTTATTACATCTAGCACATGGTGAACTATATCCTCGACTAACTGAAACACCTCCCTCACCTCTCTTACTCTCTACCCTACTCTGGCTGTAACCACTTCGTCCACCTCTACCCGATATTACTGTAGTAGACTTACTCATATTTTGCTGGCTAACCCCTCTCCCATAATATCTACTCCCTTGAGACCCAGAACCTCTAAAAGAAATGTCTCTTCCTTTCCTTTCTGAACCACCATATTCATTTATCATCTTTCTTTTCTTAGCTGTCAATGCATCTTTCTCAATCAAACATTCTTCTACCCTCAATGCAGCCTCTAATAAAGTACTGTAACTTGGTGGCTTCAAGGAAAGCTTTTCCCGAATATCCATTCTCAATCCTTTTTCAAACCGTCTTTGTTTTGCATACTCTGTAGCCACTTCTTCTAACGCATATTTTGATAATCGAGAGAATTGCATTTCATATTCTGATACTGTCATGTATCCCTGTTCCAAGCTCAAAAACTCCATTTTCTTTCGATCTCTATACATTGGTGGTGTGTATTTATTTGCAAATTCCCAAAGGAAGTCATCCCAAGTTAAGGTCATAGGTCTATTTTTACTTCCTGGAATCAGATCCCACCAATCTAAAGCTGATCTTCTCAACAAAGATACAACATATTTCAACTTTTGCTCTAGTGTGTAATCTAGCCTGTCCAGCACCCTGTCTGTCTCCCATAACCATTCTTCTGCTATCTCAGGATCAGTGATCCTCTCAAATTCTGTAGCTCCTTGTTTTCTCAGCCTATCGTAAGTTCTGCCATCGGTTGCAATATTGGTTGTTGGATTGGCTGAGTGGCTACCCGAATAACTATTTGCAGCAAAGACTCAAGAAATTGCTGCATTACCAGTGGCAATTCCTGAACTGGTTGTTGTGGTGCATTTATATGCTCAACTCCATGCACAGATTCAGACTCATTTAAGTCAGTAGGATTCTCGGTCGGCCCCTCTCTACTCATCCTATTAAAAATATAAACACTTATTTTTAATCCTTACATTCATATGCATCCCTAACATGTATATGCATTCATGCTTTTAAATGCTTTTACAATTCTATCCCAATGAATTTTATACCATGCTCTGATACCACTAAATGTGACACCTGTAAAGGATGTCAGACATACATTGTATGCAAAGACTGATACATAACATATTTCTTAACTACTAACTTTTAACTCACAAATTATTATGTATAACAAAAACTATTTATATGAGTCATACATATCACACACCAAAAAGCTCACAACATCAATAGTACACTTTTTTTTATATACACATAAAATGCTCCAGATTTATACATGATAATGAAATCCACTTGACATGTCATGTCCAAGAAAGAAAAACTGAGGGCGACCTCCTGCTGACCTACCTGACACAATGCTAGTGCGCCAGATGCAAATGTTTCGTCAAAACCAATTATAATTCTTCTAATCCTAAAAAAGAAATAATGCAGAGGAGTGAGCCTGCAACTCAGCAAAAGAATAACATAATTTCCTGTGTAGTATTATCAAACATCAAACCATTCGATATTTAATTATAACTTTATAGTGTTTACATAAACCTTGTTATAGTATTTTCTTTAGGACAGCAATGAACTTGTGAATTACATTTAATTCCATAATATATATATATATATTTTTATTTTCATGGATCCCCATATGCACACAGCCAACCATAATCTTATGGGGAATTCCATATCGCACACAGATGGAAAGGTAAAGATCACATTCAATAGAAAATCAACCTCCTCTAGATTTTCTGATGATGGTTCTTCAACCTCGACCATAGATATTGGAAGGGTATCCAAAATACCTTATGTTATCTATGCTCCTTACAAAGAACCAATTCCATCTCAAACTCAACCCAGATTTTCAACATCTGATGTTCCAAATACACTTCAGAATGTTGATTACCAAAGCAATATCCCCAGACCAGTTTACACTGATCCAAAGAAAGATGACGAAGATATGGAGATAACCTCTACCCCATCTTCACCATCACCATCAGCCATAACCCAAAACCTTGAAGCAGAGATCAACATGATTTCAAAAGAGTTTGAAATTGACAAAAAACTCTTGCATGAAGATTTCTATTCAAAGAAAAACCATCTTAAAAAACTTTGGTTTTTTAAGAATTCTTTAAAAGAAAAAGATAGTATTCAGGAAAAATACTATCAATTTTGCATTCAAAACAAAGCCCAAATCAAATTTTTGATTGGTTTCAAATTCTATCGCAAAGAAAATGGTATCCTTTATCCCTTTAAGGATAAGACCATTAGTCCTGTCACAGTAAGGAACAAAGCCCCTGAGTGGAAGATAGGAGAAAACCTAACTGTCCAGTCTGAACATCCTCCCCTTAGGAAGATAACCATTCCTTATGGAGAGAGTGAGATAGAGGCTACACCTTACAAATTGGTAGGCGAAGACTTAGATAGGAATGTCAAGAACATTGTTCAGCAGAACAATTTCTCAAATACCTGTCTAAATACTATAGGAAAGCAACTGGTTAGGATAGAAAACCAGATTCTAAAGCCTCCTGTAGTTGTGACCTCTCCAATCCCCAATACTGGTCAACCAAAAGAGTCGAACCAGTCAGAAAAGCTTAAAAACCCAGTTTTTAAGCCATATCAGCTTACAAAGCCAAGCCAAGCCAAGACCATTTCCAAAAGCAAACTGAGTACAAAACAGAAGGAAATATTAAGCAGTGAAGATAAAGATCAGCAAGTTTCTGTTGTGCAGGATCCTCAGTCGAGGCAAGCACAGAGCATACGCTTGATGATGGGGAAAGAAGAAGATAGATAAAGAAGATAAACTTTGGATTGCTTTATTAATAATAATAACAGACTTTGAACATGGACATATAAACAACTTTGAAAGCTTTAAACAAACATACAACTTTGTAAAACTTTGAAACAAGAAGAAAATATAGACTTACAAGAGGAGTTACAAGATTTCTCTCTTTCTCTACTCACTCTTTTCACTCTTATATTTCTTCGCTTTGATGAGAACAAGATAATAGAAGAGCTTATCTCTTTATGCTGTCTACTTCAAGTTCTGAATTCTTCTTTGGAGGTCTCCTCTTTATATAGAGGTTTCGGAGCTTTGGATACCTTTCACGGGCTTTGGATGCTTTGGTTAGTGGAGTAGAAATGATTCCAGTTATCTTCCACTTGTCTTTGAAGTCTTTGGAGTCTTGTGATAATGGCAACCACCTTTTGAGAAAGTTTTCGGCCATGCTTTGAAACATTCTTTTGCTTTTTTGACTTTTTCTTTTTCTTTTGTCTTTTCTTTTCTTTTCTTTTTCTTTGTCTTTTTCTTTTTCCTTTTCTTTTTCTTTTTCTCTTTGGGCTTTTTGATATGGGCTTTAAGCCCATTACAAAGATCCTTGGGCTGCCATTTCCGGTTTTCAACCCATGGGCTTTATCAAGGAGATAACCTTATGAGATTTTGAATATCCCATAACAATCGTCTCCAGCTGAATCATCCAAATCAAATGCAGCAGTACTGGCACTGGAAGAGGACGATGATGATGCTTTGGATTTGCCTTTGAAAGAAGCTGTTTCAGACAACTGTTTTATTAGTTGCAGAAAATCTTCTTCTGTTTGGGCAGCAGCAAGCTTTGGGAGGAGAAATGACTTCTGTGCCAAGAACGTTGTTTGTTCTTTAGGGAGAGGCAATAAGCTATTTTTGGTAAGGAAGTTTTGAACGGCTTTAAGGGACAGTTTGTCCTGGTGGTTGAATTTGTCCCACCATTTTACTTTGAATCTTCGGATAAGTGTAATTTCACCATCTGGTAATAGATTGAAGTGAAAGTACCATACACATACCCAGGACAAAAAGAAATTTGAACAAAATAGAAGAAGCGAGGGAAAGCGCCTTTCTATTGAGTTGGGTTTGAAATTTGCTTTGAAGAGGTTGAACAGGGGTAAGACCTCTGGAATGATGGTCTCAGGGACATTACCGTAGTAATTCCACCACTGTTTAAACCAGTAGGGGATTTTGGAGGTTTGGATAAGACTGGTGTCGAAGTAGAAGAGCCAGGAGTGGCTTCTTCCTTCATTTTGAATGAGAAAGGTATTGAACCAGGCTTGCTGGTAATCCCAGTAGGTGAAGGAGGTGTTTAGATTTGAAGGGTAGGTTCTTTTGATAGAAGTTGGAAAAGATCGAGGAGAGTGTAAATCCATACCCCAATCAGTCGGGTGAAGGATTCTTTGGATTGTGCATGTTGAATATGCAGGGTCTTTGTGGGTTTTGTCTTTTTTAAAATGTTTAAACTTTGCGGAACCAGTAACCTCGAGGATTGATTGGTAGTAAGACTGAGGCTTTGGAGTGTTCCAGGATTTGAAAAACCAACCTGGAGGGAAAATCTTTGAAACTAGTTTAGAGGGGCTTTCTATACAGAATCCTTCCTCAACTGTTAAAACATTTTGAAAAATTGGTTTTTCCAAATACTCATTTGTTTTAAAACGTTTTGATTGAGTTAAAACAATTTCCTGAGAATTTGGTTTTGAAAAACTGTTTGAACTTTGAGATAGATTTTGAGGGAAAATCTCTATCTCGGTATTTTGAAAAGGGATAGAAAGTATACATTTTCCCTTTGCAGAGGAGGAGGATGACTTTGGAGTCGCTTCTGTCTTTGAAATTATTTGCTTTGAAGATGGTTCGGATAGGGATTGAACCATCTGCCTTTTGTATTCTTCAATCCTTTGAATGAATTCAGGGTCTTGCTGAGCAAGCCATTCCTGAATTTGTCGGGCTTGATCAGCTTTGGAAGGATCCATATGTTTTTGAACTGGATCCGGTTGATCAATTTCTTCTTTGATTATCTCAGTCCAAGTCCTAATGGGCTTTGAAGTTGAAGGGAGAACTTCCTTCACTGGGCTTTGAATTTGGGCCGGCTTTGAACTAGCCGTAGACTTTTCTTCTTTGGACTTTGATTTTCGTGGCATTTTTCACTCCTGTTTTTGCAAGAACTCTCTAGTTAGAAAGTCAGGAATAGAATTTGATTCTCCTCGAATAAATTCAATTTCAAAATAAAAAACAGACAGAATTGCTTGCCAACGGGCGAAAATCTGCTTTGAAGCAATATTTTGGACATCTTTTTGTAAAACTTCTTTTGCAGACTTGCAATCAATCCTTAAAAGAAATTTTTGATTTAAAAGATCGCTTTGAAATTTAGAAATACATAGAACTATCTAAAGGATTTCCTTTTTGATAGTAGAATAATTCTTTTGAGTATCGTTCCAGTGAGCAGAAGTAAACTGGACAATACACTCTTTGGAATTTGAAACTTGTTTTAGAATCCCACCATATCCTATTTCTGATGCATCAGTTTCTACAATCTTAAATGTAGAAGGATCAGCTAGATGCAGGCATGGAATTTCCAAAACTTGTTTTTTAATGCTTTGGACTGTCTTTGTATGCTGATCGGTCCAAGGAGGGGGGTTTTTCCTTAGCCTATCATGCAGGGGCTTTGCAAGACAGTTTAAATTAGGATAAAAATCCATAACATAATTTAAACTACCAAGAAATCTTTGAAGTTGAGTTTTTTCCAAAATTTTATCTGGAAACTTTGAAGTGAATGCAAGAGATCTCTCAATTAGAGTAATAGTGCCCCGAGAGATATAATAACCAAGAAATCTAATTTTCGTTTGAAAAAGAGATATCTTAGACTTTGAGACCACTAAACCATTCTTTTTAACAACATAGAAAAATGTTTCTAAGTGTTTAAAATGTTGTTCAATGGATTTTGAAAATATTAAAACATCATCAATGTAGACAATGCAGAACTTTGAAAATGGATTAAAAATGTCATTCATGATCTTTTGAAATTCTGAAGGAGCATTTTTCAATCCAAAAGGCATCACATTCCACTCATATTGACCGAATGGAACTGTAAATGCCGTTTTGTACCGATCCTTTGGATCAATCTGGATTTGCCAAAATCTTGATTTCATGTCAAACTTTGAAAAGATGAATGCAGAATGCAGTTTTTAAAGAAGATCTTTTTTGTTGGGAATAGGATACCTAATCCACTTTAGGGCTTTGTTCAAAGGTTTGTAGTTGATCACTAGCCTAGGAGTTCCTCTTTCTATCTCGCTATTTTTATTGACATAGAAAGCTGCACAAGACTAAGGTGATCTAGACTTTGAAATCAAACCTTTAGACTCAAGATCTCTAATCTTGATTCTACTGGTCAACCAAAAGAGTCGAACCAGTCAGAAAAGCTTAAAAACCCAGTTTTTAAGCCATATCAGCTTACAAAGCCAAGGCAAGACCATTTCCAAAAGCAAACTGAGTTTGCCAAAGCAGTCAGAGAATAGCTAAGTAGATTAGCAACCTCTGAGTCATCCAAAAACCTAGTACCAGATACTCCTCAAAGTAGTAGGAATATCAGTGCTATAGGACAAGCCCAAAGCGATGAGTCTAACGATTCAGAGCTTGAAAGCCCTATTCAAAAACCCTTCAATATCAACAGATTGAGAATCCAATCCCCTAGATTGACCTGGAATACTCCTAGGAGTACTGCTCCAGATCTAGGAATTGAGAATAGGAACAACATCCTAACCCAGTCTAGATTCAATGCCTCTTCCGTCTATGAATGGAATATAGATGGAATGTCTGAGTACAACATCCTTGGTCTCTTGCAACAGATGACCATGGCAGCTAATGCTTACAAAACCTAAAGCGGTACCTCTGATAGAGCCATTGCTGTGCTCCTAATAGCTGGATTTTCTGGCCAGTTAAAAGGATGGTGGGATTATCATCTCACTTAAGCACAGCAACTCCAAATCATAGGTGCTATCCAAACCACAATAGAAGGAACTCCAATCCTAGATGAAATAGGAAATCCAATTGAGGATGCTGTGTCAACTTTAATCCTCACTATTTCCCTATATTTCATAGGAGACCCTTCTCTGCTCAAAGACAAAAATGCCGAGCTTCTTAGCAACCTTACCTGTAAAAAGCTTAGCAACTTCTAAAGTTACAAAGACACCTTCCTAACCAGAGTCATGCTTAGGGAAGACTCTAGTCAACCTTTCTGGAAATAAAAGTTCTTAGCCGGTTTACCTAAGATTTTAGGTGAGAGAGTTAGGAACACCATAAGAGAAGCCCATAACGGTCAAATCCCTTATGATTTCTACACTTATGGTGAGTTAGCTAGTCTAACCCAGAAAGAAGGTTTAAAGATTTGTCATGACCTTAAGCTTCAAAGACAGCTCAAATGGGAGATGAAAAAGACTAGGCAGGAACTAGGAAGTTTCTGTAACCAGTTTGAGTATAACCCAATAGAGCCCGTGTCTAGTTGCAAAGGGAAATGCAAAGATGATTCTTATTCAAAATCTTTCAAAAAGAAACGATTTTCCAAATATAGAAAGCCTTCTAAAAACAAGGAGAATTTCTATAAAAAACTGTCTTCTTCCAAATTTCATTCAAAATTTCCAAAGAAAGATTCCAAAAAAGATTTTTCAAAAATTACATGCTTTAAATGTGATCTTTACCTTTCCATCTGGGTATTAGGCTATGTGTTTGAGGTTTGTGTTTGGTTCTGTTTTCTTTGGAGAAGTAGGTTGGGTTGCACCTTCAAGGATCCATTCTTTTGGAAGTGTAATGTCTTTCCATTGAATGGTTTTTGGAATAGTTGCGTTGGATTTGGATATATCTGTTTGTAGGAACAATGTTTCTCCTTTTGGTGAGTGAAGTTTGTGTTTGGAACCAAAGGCAGAAATCATAGCTTTGTAATGAATTTTGAAAATTAATGCTATCGGAATAGATCCTTCAAGCATTTTGTAATTGTGTGTCTTTATTTGAAGAACGATGCTCTTTAAAACATTTTTGTCGTTTAAAGAAATCGTGATATTTGGAAAACAATTGAAAGAAATAGGTCCTTTATTGAGACTCGACTCAACAGTACCTAACAAGGAATCATAGAAATTTGTAAACCTAGCATCCCTAAGGACTGCTAATATGGAAGTATCTAAACCTTCTCTGGTAAGGGGCTTTATTCCTACCTGGACAAGGCCTATATGGATATACTTATAATCCTTTTCCATATGCTTTTGGAGGGTCTTTGAATTTAAAAGATAAATCTCTTCAAAAGGCTTTGAAATTTGAATGTCTCTTTCTTTAGTTTTGATTGTAAAAATCAGTCTTGAAGAGAGGGAACTTTGAAAACTCATAAATTTGTTTCTTTTGGACTTTGGGTATTTCCCAATCATCTATATGCTTTGAAAAATCTTCAATAGTGATTTCTTCACTATTTACTAGACCTTTGTACCTCGATGATTCAGAGGCAGAAGAATTTGAGAAAGAAGAAGATCTACAGAAGAAAGGTTCTAAATTCATTTTAAAATAAACCAAAATAACTTTCTAGACAAGCTCGGACCACATTTCCCGACTTCACGCCTGTCGGGTCTTACTACTCACAAGCATAAAATGAACAGAACTTGCCTATAGGAAACCTGATGCAGTTTAAAATGAATGTAAAATCTTTATAATGTAAATATGCTTCTAATCCCGGAACCCAATTGCTTTCGATTCCAGCAGTTGTTACTTTGAAGGGAGTTATCAAATTGATAAATGGAGTCCCTAAAATAACAGTTTGCTGAAGGTCTTTCGTAAGAATAAAAACATTCTTTAAAGCAATATTGTTATTAAGAATTGCGGCTTCAGTTTTACCAGCAATCTTAATCTTTGAAGAATTGGCTGAAGTCAGCCTTTCTTTTGTTTCTTGATGAAACCTTTTAGGAACCAGTTTGCAGTTGATACAATTGAGGTCTTCTCCTGTATCAAACAAGGCGATGGTTTCTATCTGGAAATCACTAGGGAAAACAAGCTTTATTTGAATCAAATATTTTCTTGAAGTAATTTCCTTTAAAACATTGATAAAGTTTTCAGGAACATTTTCAGAAACTTCAAGGTTTTGAAAATCATTTTCCTCATCGTAATCGAATCACCGCTGCTTGAGGATCGAGCTTGGAGCAAATGTAATCATTTTGTTATTTTTCTTTCAACTCTTTGAGTTCTGTTTTGATGGCTTTAATCTCTTTCTGGAGTTCCTGAACAGTAGGAAGAGGGTTTTTCAACTTCTTCCCTTTGTCCAAAATCATAGTAAGATCATAAGTATTCTTACTAGAAGAGGGAACCAGAGATTCAGTTTTTAAAATCTCTTTTAAAACCTGTTTTTGAATAAGAGGATCACTAATATGCTTTACACCTTCAAAAAGAGCTTCTTGTTGCCTAGTGAGCATATTAATATTTTTGGAAGAGCTTTCTGAATCTGTCTCACGAAAATCAGTTGAGGTTTTGATTTCATCGATTTGAAATTCTTCCTCACTGTTTGAGAATTCTGATTCAGATGAATCAACTAGAAGAGCAGAAATTTTTTGCAAAACTTCTTCTTCTATTTGAAGCTCATGAAGTCTTTTGGAAAACTTACAATACTTCGAAGTATGGCCTTTCTTACCACATTTAAAGCATGTAATTTTTGAAAAATCTTTTTTGGAATATTTCTTTGGAAATTTTGAATGAAATTTGGAAGAAGACGGTTTTTTATAGAAATTCTCCTTGTTTTTAAAAGGCTTTCTATATTTGGAAAATCGTTTCTTTTTGAAAGATTTTGAATAAGAATCATCTTTGCATTTCCCTTTGCAACTAGACACGGGCTCTATTGGGTTATACTCAAACTGGTCACAGAAACTTCCTAGTTCCTGCCTAGTCTTTTTCATCTCCCATTTGAGCTGTCTTTGAAGCTTAAGGTCATGACAAATCTTTAAACCTTCTTTCTGGGTTAGACTAGCTAACTCACCATAAGTGTAGAAATCATAAGGGATTTGACCGTTATGGGCTTCTCTTATAGTGTTCCTAACTCCCTCACCTAAAATCTTAGGTAAACCGGCTAAGAACTTTTCTTTCCAGAAAGGTTGACTAGAGTCTTCCCTAAGCATGACTCTGGTTAGGAAGGTGTCTTTGTAACTTTGGAAGTTGCTAAGCTTTTTACAGGTAAGGTTGCTAAGAAGCTCGGCATTTTTGTCTTTGAGCAGAGAAGGGTCTCCTATGAAATGTAGGGAAATAGTGAGGATTAAAGTTGACACAACATCCTCAATTGGATTTCCTATTTCATCTAGGATTGGAGTTCCTTCTACTGTGGTTTGGATAGCACCTATGATTTGGAGTTGCTGTGCTTGAGTGAGATGATAATCCCACCATCCTTTTAACTGGCCAGAAAATCCAGCTATTAGGAGCTCAACAATGGCTCTATCAGAGGTACCGCTTTGGGTTTTGTAGGCATTAGCTGCCATGGTCATCTGTTGTAAGAGACCAAGGATGCTGTACTCAGACATTCCATCTATATTCCATTCATAGACGGAAGAGGCATTGAATCTAGACTGGGTTAGGATGTTGTTCCTATTCTCAATTCCTAGATCTGGAGCAGTACTCCTAGGAGTATTCCAGGTCAATCTAGGGGATTGGATTCCCAATCTGTTGATATTGAAGGGTTTTTGAATAGGGCTTTCAAGCTCTGAATCGTTAGACTCATCGCTTTGGGCTTGTCCTATAGCACTGATATTCCTACTACTTTGAGGAGTATCTGGTACTAGGTTTTTGGATGACTCAGAGGTTGCTAATCTACTTAGCTGTTCTCTGACTGCTTTGGCAAACTTAGTTTGCTTTTTGAAATGGTCTTGGCTTGGCTTTGTAAGCTGATATGGCTTAAAAACTGGGTTTTTAAGCTTTTCTGACTGGTTCGACTCTTTTGGTTGACCAATATTGGGGATTGGAGAGGTCACAACTACATGAGGCTTTAGAATATGGTTTTCTATCCTAACCAGTTGCTTTCCTATAGTATTTAGACAAGTATTTGAGAAATTGTTCTGCTGAACAATGTTCTTGACATTCCTATCTAAGTCTTCGCCTACCAATTTGTAAGGTGTAGCCTCTATCTCACTTTCTCCATAAGGAATGGTTATCTTCCTAAGGGGAGGATGCTCAGACTGGACAGTTAGGTTTTCTCCTACCTTCCACTCAGGCGCTTTGTTCCTTACTGTGACAGGACTAATGGACTTATCCATAAAGGGATAAAGGATGTCATTTTCTTTGCAATAAATTTGAAACCAATCAAAAAATTTGATTTGGGCTTTGTTTTGAATGCAAAATTGATAGTAAGTTTCTTGAATACTATCTCTTTCTTTTAGAAAATTCTTAAAAAACCAAAGTTTCTTAAGATGGTTTTTCTTTGAATAGAAATCTTCATGCAAGAGCTTTTTATCAAATTCAAGCTCTTTTGAAATCATGTTGATTGTAAAAGGCTTTGAAATTTGAATGTCTCTTTCTTCAGTTTTGATTATAAAATCAGTCTTAAAGAGAGGGAACTAACTCATAAATTTGTTTCTTTTGGACTTTGGGTATTTCCCAATCATCAATATGCTTTGAAAAATCTTCAATAGTGATTTCTTCACTATTTACTATATCTTTGTACCTCGATGATTCAGAGGCAGAAGAATTTGAGAAAGAAGAAGATCTACAGAAGAAAGGTTCTAAATTCATTTTAAAATAAACCAAAATAACTTTCTAGACAAGCTCGGACCACGCCTATCGCCTTATCGCCTCGTCTGCTTGGGTCTTACTATCACAAGATAAATTGAACAGAACTTGCCTATAGGAAACCTGATGCAGTTTAAAATGAATGTAAAATATTTATAATGTAGATATGCTTCTAATCCCGGAACCCAATAGGCTCTAATACCAAAACAGAACAAGATCTAGGAAACAAAAGGAAATATTAAGCAGTGAAGATAAAGATCAGCAAGTTTCTGTTGTGCAGGATCCTCAATCGAGGCAAGCACAGAGCATAAGCTTGATGATGGGGAAAGAAGAAGATAGATAAAGAAGATAAACTTTGGATTGCTTTATTAATAATAATAACAGACTTTGAACATGGACATATAAACAACTTTGAAAGCTTTAAACAAACATACAACTTTGTAAAACTTTGAAACAAGAAGAAAATATAGACTTACAAGAGGAGTTACAAGATTTCTCTCTCTCTCTACTCACTCTTTTCACTCTTATATTTCTTCGCTTTGATGAGAACAAGATAATAGAAGAGTTTATCTCTCTATGCTGCTTCAAGTTCTGAGTTCTTCTTTGGAGGTCTCCTCTTTATATAGAGGTTTCGGAGCTTTGGATACCTTTCACGGGCTTTGGATGCTTTGGTTAGTGGAGTAGAAATGATTCCAGTTGTCTTCCACTTGTCTTTGAAGTCTTTGGAGTCTTGTAATAATGGCAACCACCTTTTGAGAAAGTTGTCGGCCATGCTTTGAAAGATTCTTTTGCTTTTTTGACTTTTTCTTTTTCTTTTGTCTTTTCTTTTCTTTTCTTTTTCTTTGTCTTTTTCTTTTTCCTTTTCTTTTTCTTTTTCTCTTTCGGCTTTTGATATGGGCTTTAAGCCCATTACAAAGATCCTTGGGCTGCCGTTTCTGGTTTTCAACCCATGGGCTTTATCAAGGAGATAACTTTATGAGATTTTGAATATCCCATAACAATCGTCTCCAGCTGAATCATCCAAATCAAATGTAGCAGTACTGGCACTGGAAGAGGACGATGATGATGCTTTGGATTTGCCTTTAGAAGAAGCTGTTTCAGACAACTGTTTTATTAGTTGCAGGAAATCTTCTTCTGTCTGGGCAGCAGCAAGCTTTGGGAGGAGAAATGACTTCTGTGCCAAGAACGTTGTTTGTTCTTTAGGGAGAGGCAAGAAGCTATTTTTGGTAAGGAAGTTTTGAACGGCTTTAAGGGACAGTTTGTCCTGGTGGTTGAATTTGTCCCACCATTTTACTTTGAATCTTCGGATAAGTGTAATTTCACCATCTGGTAATAGATTGAAGTGAAAGTACCATACACATACCCAGGGCAAAAAGAAATTTGAACAAAATAGAAGAAGCGGGGGAAAGCGCCTTTCTATTGAGTTGGGTTTGAAATTTGCTTTGAAGAGGTTGAACAGGGGTAAGACCTCTGGAATGATGGTCTCAGGGACATTACCGTAGTAATTCCACCACTGTTTGAACCAGTAGGGGATTTTGGAGGTTTGGATAAGACTGGTGTCGAAGTAGAAGAGCCAGGAGTGGCTTCTTCCTTCATTTTGAATGAGAAAGGTATTAAACCAGGCTTGCTGGTAATCCTAGTAGGTGAAGGAGGTGTTTAGATTTGAAGGGTAGGTTCTTTTGATAGAAGTTGGAAAAGATCGAGGAGAGTGTAAATCCATACCCCAATCAGTCGGGTGAAGGATTCTTTGGATTGTGCATGTGGAATATGCAAGGTCTTTGTGGGTTTTGTCTTTTTTGAAATGTTTAAACTTTCTGGAACTAGTAACCTCGAGGATTGACTGGTAGTAAGACTGAGGCTTTGGAGTGTTCCAGGGTTTGAAAAACCAACCTGGAGGGAAAATCTTTGAAACCAGTTTAGAGGGGCTTTCTATACAGAATCCTTCCTCAACTGTTAAAACATTTTGAAAAATTGGTTTTTCCAAATACTCATTTGTTTTAAAACGTTTTGATTGAGTTAAAACAATTTCTTGAGAATTTAGTTTTGAAAAACTGTTTGAACTTTGAGATAGATTTTGAGGGAAAATCTCTATCTCGGTATTTTGAAAAGGGATAGAAAGTATACCTTTTCCCTTTGCAGAGGAGGAGGACGACTTTGGAGTCGCTTCTGTCTTTGAAATTATTTGCTTTGAAGATGGTTCGGATAGGGATTGAACCATCTGCCTTTTGTATTCTTCAATCCTTTGAATGAATTCAGGGTCTTGCTGAGCAAGCCATTCCTGAATTTGTCCGGCTTGATCAGCTTTGGAAGGATCCATATGTTTTTGAACTGGATCCGGTTGATCAATTTCTTCTTGGATTATCTCAGTCCAAGTCCTAATGGGCTTTGAAGTTGAAGGGAGAACTTCCTTCACTGGGCTTTGAATTTGGGCCGGCTTTGAACTAGCCGTAGACTTTTCTTCTTTGGACTTTGATTTTCGTGGCATTTTTCACTCCTGTTTTTGCAAGAACTCTCTAGTCAGAAAGTCAGGAATAGAATTTGATTCTCCTCGAATAAATTCAATTTCAAAATAAAAAATGATGTGAATTGCTTGCCATCGGGCGAAAATCTGCTTTGAAGCAATATTTTGGACATCTTTTTGTAAAACTTCTTTTGCAGACTTGCAATCAATCCTTAAAAGAAATTTTTGATTTAAAAGATCGCTTTGAAATTTAGAAATACATAGAACCATCGAAAGGATTTCCTTTTTGATAGTAGAATAATTCTTTTGAGTATCGTTCCAGTGAGCAGAAGTAAACTGGACAATACACTCTTTGGAATTTGAAACTTGTTTTAGAATCCCACCATATCCTATTTCTGATGCATCAGTTTCTACAATCTTAAATGTAGAAGGATCAGCTAGATGCAGGCATGGAATTTCCAAAACTTGTTTTTTAATGCTTTGGACTGTCTTTGTATGCTGATCGGTCCAAGGAGGGGGGTTTTTCCTTAGCCTATCATGCAGGGGCTTTGCAAGATAGTTTAAATTAGGATAAAAATCCATAACATAATTTAAACTACCAAGAAATCTTTGAAGTTGAGTTTTTTCCAAAATTTTATCTGGAAACTTTGAAGTGAATGCAAGAGATCTCTCAATTGGAGTAATAGTGCCCCGAGAGATATAATGACCAAGAAATCTAATTTTCGTTTGAAAAAGAGATATCTTAGACTTTGAGACCACTAAACCATTCTTTTTAACAACATAGAAAAATGTTTCTAAGTGTTTAAAATGTTGTTCAATGGATTTTGAAAATATTAAAACATCATCAATGTAGACAATGCAGAACTTTGAAAATGGATTAAAAATGTCATTCATGATCTTTTGAAATTCTGAAGGAGCATTTTTCAATCCAAAAGGCATCACATTCCACTCATATTGACCGAATGGAACTGTAAATGCCGTTTTGTACCGATCCTTTGGATCAATCTGGATTTGCCAAAATCCTGATTTCATGTCAAACTTTGAAAAGATGAATGCAGAATGCAGTTTTTGAAGAAGATCTTTTTTGTTGGGAATAGGATACCTAATCCACTTTAAGGCTTTGTTCAAAGGTTTGTAGTTGATCACTAGCCTAGGAGTTCCTCTTTCTATCTCGCTATTCTTATTGACATAGAAAGCTGCACAAGACCAAGGTGATCTAGACTTTAAAATCAAACCTTTAGACTCAAGATCTCTAATCTCGATTCTTCAATGGCTTTCTAAAGACTCATTCATCTGAATGGGTCTGGCTTTAGTAGGGATTTGCTTATCTGAAAAATCATTTTCATATGGCAAATCTACCATATGTTGCTTTCGATTCCAAAAAGCATTTGGAAGATCATAACAGAGTTCATTCTCAATCTTCATTTGAAAATCAGAAATTTTTCTTTGAATAAAATCATTTTGCAGTTGATCTAGGATTCTCTTTAAACCGACATCTTGTTGAAGATGAGAAAGATGGGTCTGTTTTCCTTTGATCAAAGCATTGATTTCAAAATTGTAAATAGAATGGGCTTTGATGAGGTTCAAATTTCTACTTTTTGGTTTTTCTAAAAAAGGAAAAACAATCTTTGAATCTTTAGCTTTGAAAATGATTCCAGCAGTTGTTACTTTGAAGGGAGTTATCAAATTGATAAATGGAGTCCCTAAAATAACAGTTTGCTGAAGATCCTTTGTAAGAATAAAAACATTCTTTAAAGCAATATTGTTATTAAGAATTGCGGCTTCAGTTTTACCGGCAATCTTAATCTTTAAAGAATTGGCTGAAGTCAGCCTTTCTTTTGTTTCTTGATGAAACCTTTTAGGAACCAGTTCGCAGTTGATACAATTGAGGTATGCTCCTGTATCAAACAAGGCGATGGTTTCTATCTGGAAATTACCAGGAAAAACAAGCTTTATTTGAATCAAATATTTTTTTGAAGTAATTTCCTTTAAAACATTGATAAAGTTTTCAGGAACATTTTCAGAAACTTCAAGGTTTTGAAAATCATTTTTCTCATCAGAATAAGAATCACTATTCTGCTTGAGGATCGGGCTTTGAAGCAAAACAGAATCATTTTGTTGTTTTTCTTTCAACTCTTTGAGTTCTGTTTTGATGGTTTTAATCTCCTTCTGGAGTTCCTGAATAGTAGGAAGAGGGTTTTTCAACTTCTTCCCTTTGTCCAAAATCATAGTAAGATCATAAGTATTCTTACTAGAAGAAGGAACCAGAGATTCAGTTTTTAAAATCTCTTTTAAAACCTGTTTTTGAATAAGAGGATCACTAATATACTTTACAGCTTCAAGAAGAGCTTCTTGTTGCCTAGTGAGCATATTAATGTTCTTTGAAGAGCTTCAACTGTCTCGGAACAATCAGTTGAGGTTTTGATTTCATCAATTTGAAATTCTTCCTCACTGTTTGAGAACTCTGATTCAGAAGAATCAACTAGGAGAGCAGAAATTTTTGCTAAAACTTCTTCTTCTATTTGGAGCTCATGGAGTCTCTTTGAAAACTTACAATACTTTGAAGTATGGCCTTTCTTACCACATTTAAAGCATGTAATTTTTGAAAAATCTTTTTTTGAATCTTTCTTTGGAAATTTTGAAAGAAATTTGGAAGAAGATGGTTTTTTATAGAAATTTTCCTTGCTTTTAGAAGGCTTTCTATATTTGGAAAATCGCTTCTTTTTGAAAAACTTTGAATAAGAATCAACTTTGCATTTCCCTTTGCAACTAAAAGAGGGCTCTATTGGGTTGTACTCAAACTGGTTACAGAAACTACCTAGTTCCTGCCTAGTCCTTTTCATCTCCCATTTGAGCTGTCTTTGAAGCTTAAGGTCATGACAAATTTTTAAACCTTCTTTCTGGGTTAGGCTAACTAACTCACCATAAGTATAGAAATCATAAGGGATCTGGCCGTTATGGGCTTCTCTTATGGTATTCCTAACTCTTTCACCTAAAATCTTAGATAAACCGGCTAAGAATTTTTCTTTCCAGAAAGGTTGGCTAGAATCTTCCCTAAGCATGACTCTGGTTAGGAAAGTGTCTTTGTAACTTTGGAAGTTGCTAAGCTTCTTACAGGTAAGGTTGCTAAGAAGCTCAGCATTTTTGTCTTTGAGCAGAGAAGAGTCTCCTATGAAATGAAGGGAAATAGTGAGGATTAGAGTTGACACTGCATCCTCAATCGGATTTCCTATTTCATCTAGAATGGGAGTTCCTTCTACTGTGGTTTGGATAGCACCTAGGATTTGGAGTTCGGCTTGAGTGAGATGATAATCCCACCATCCTTTGTCGGCCGTGGAAAATCCAAATATCGTGAGCTCAAGAATGGCTCTATCGGAGGTACCACTTTGGGTTTTGTAGGCATTGGCTGCCATGGTCATCTGTTGCAAGAGACCAAGGATATTGTACTCAGACATTCCATCTATATTCCATTCATAGACGAAGGAGGCATTGAATCTAGACTGGGTTAGGATGTTGTTCCTATTCTCAATTCCTAGATCTGGAGCAGTACTCCTAGGAGTATTCCAGGTCAATCTAGGGGATTGGATTCCCAATCTGTTGATATTGAAGGGTTTTTGAATAGGGCTTTCAAGCTCTGAATCGTTAGCCTCATCGCTTTGGGCTTGTCCTATAGCACTGATATTCCTACTACTTTGAGGAGTATCTGGTACTAGGTTTTTGGATGACTCAGAGGTTGCTAATCTACTTAGCTGTTCTTTGACTGCTTTGGCAAACTCAGTTTGCTTTTGGAAATGGTCTTGGCTTGGCTTTGTAAGCTGATATTGCTTAAAAACTGGTTTTTAAGCTTTTCCCGACCGTTGGACTCTTTTGGTTGACCAGTATTGGGGATTGGAGAGGTCACAACTACAGGAGGCTTTAGAATCTGGTTTTCTATCCTAACTAGTTGCTTTCCTATAGTATTTAGACAGGTATTTGAGAAATTGTTCTGCTGAACAATGTTCTTGACATTCCTATCTAAGTCTTCGCCTACCAATTTGTAAGGTGTAGCCTCTATCTCACTCTCTCCATAAGGAATGGTTATCTTCCTAAGGGGAGGATGTTCAGACTGTACAGTTAGGTTTTCTCCTATCTTCCACTCAGGGGCTTTGTTCCTTATTGTGACAAGACTAATGGTCTTATCCTTAAAGGGATAAAGGATACCATTTTCTTTGCAGTAAATTTGAAACCATTCAAAAAATTTGATTTGGGCTTTGTTTTGAATGCAAAATTGATAGTATTTTTCCTGAATACTATCTTTTTCTTTTGAAAAATTCTTAAAAAACCAAAGTTTTTTAAGATGATTTTTCTTTGAATAGAAATCTTCATGCAAGAGTTTTTTGTCAATTTCAAACTCTTTTGAAATCATGTTGATCTCTGCTTCAAGGTTTTGGGTTATGGCTGATGGTGATTGATAAGCATCATACGACACATGTTTTCATGCCCGATTGTTCACATTTTTATGCATGATTATCCCATTTTATGCTAGAATCACCTATCTTTTGTTTCCCTTTCGCTTCGTGTCATTTCAAGGACACCATCGAATCGAGGGAAATACGTGTGATTACGGAGCAAAATCCATCAAATTGGGAGAGAACAAGCACCCCGAGGGTTGAGCAGCACGCCCGACCGCCGTGTTGAATTATCAAGAGGCTATCCCCAATTGTGCCATTTCAAACACGACTTCCGTAGCCACCACGGCTCCAAAGACGACTGTGGTGGATCGACCGCCTGGAAGGAGGAGCACCACTGGGCACGCCCCGTGATGGCTCAAAGACAATAGACGACAGATTCAAAGATACCGGACTCCTACGTCAATCATCACACCAATCAACTATATAGGCGATTTTGAATTCTAATTGAAGAGGACGATTTTTGGACTCAATTCCAAGACACACACTTAATTAAATATTTCCTATACCTCAATTGTAGACTGGAGAGATCAATTTTCATCAATCAAGGGGGATTCCACTTATTCCAACATCGAATTGAAGATCAAGACAAACTTTGGGAGCATTCAAGAGGCAACTAGGGTTTGAGATTTTGAATTTGCAAATTTAGGGTTTCTCATTCGACTTGAAAGAGAAGGGTGTACATACCTTTAATTTGTTTTTCCTTATTTTGTTCTTTAATTGCTTTGACTATGAACATGAGCGTACTAGATCTTTTGAATCCATTAGGGTTCACCTTTGTTGATGGATTATGCTTAATTGTTAGTTTTTATAATTATCATTCTTGCAACCTTCTTGCTATTCAAGAATAAAAGTTTGATGCAGTTAATTTGAGACGTTGGATTAATTGTTTATTAGGTTGTTTCTTGACATTGAGAAATGCTTGTTACAACTGGATTTTGAATAGTAAGGACTGGTAGTTAACACTTAGAGATGAGGTTGATTTACTCCCCAGATTAAGAACTAACAACTCTTAATAGTCTTAAATCATACTTAATGCTAATTTGTAGTAATCTGATAGGAAGAGATTCCATTAGGTTAGTGCAGGTTTAGGAATCCGGTAAGCTTGAGAGAGGAACCGGGATTCAATTCAGGATTTAGGCACGGGTAAGCAAGATCGGCAATCCATAAAATTCATCTTTAGAATTCCATCACTTAGGCTCCCTTTTGGATTTATTTCTCTCTTTACAATTGTCTTTTAATTGTCCATTATTGTCCTTCATTTACTTAATTGCACTCATAACCATTAGCTGGTACGTTAGAACTTTCACACCCTATTTCAGACTAGATAACATAGCAAGCAGTAGTAACTCTAGGTTCACCCGATCTCCGTGGATACGACCTTGATACTCACTAGTGCTAGGCCGACCTAGAGGTTCACTGCCTTAGGTGTAGGTTGCATAAAAAGCCCATCAAGTTTTTGGCGCCGTTGCCGGGGAGCTGTAACGGTGAACTAGAGTGAATTATTTTTGTGTTAATTTAGTCATTATTTGTTTTATTCATTTATTCTTTAATTTTATTATTATTTATTATTATATTATTTTTTTTAATCGGTGGTTGTGTGGACTTTCGATTTCAGGTAGTTTATGACCAGGAGCTCAAACTTGAATCTTATAGAGCCTCTATCTGATCCAGAACGATCCCTCAGACTCTTAAGGAAGAGGTTGCAATTAGAAGAGGAGGAGATTGAGGTTGAGGTACCTGTGGATAGACTAGACACGATGGAAAACCATGACCCCCACGCCGATGAGGATCAGAGGACGATGTACGAGTTTGCTCGACTATCTTTGGATGGGACAAAAACTAGTATAGTTAGACCTGCTGTAGCGGCCAACAATTTTGAGATAAAGGCCAATGTTATCCAGATGATCCAACAAAGCGCAGTTTGGAGGATTGCCCAATGAGGATCCCAATGCACATATCTCCAACTTTTGGAGATTTGTGACACATTCAAAATAAATGGAACAACCGATGATGCCATTCTACCGAGATTGTTTCCATTTTCCTTGAGGGACAGAGCAAAGAGATGGTTGCAATCTCTTCCACAATGTATTTATCACTACTTGGAAGGCGCTATTTGAAAAATTTTTATATAAGTATTTTCCTCCCGCTAAAACCGCTAAACTTAGAAATGACATATCTTCTTTGTGCAGTTTGATGATGAAAGCATGTACGATGCATGGGAGAGATTTAAAGATCTTTTGAGATGCTGCCCACATCACGGATTGCCAGGGATGCAGTTCGCACCTTCTACAATGGGTTGAACCTCGCAACGAGGCGATGGTGGATGCCGTACAGGGGCGCTAAACAAGAGACGCCCGAGCAAGCTCGAACTTGATAGAGGAAATGGCCATGAACAACTATCGTTGGCAATCCTCTAGGAGCCGACCAGGAAGATAAGGAGTGGTCAACCAAGTGGACTCTACAAAGCAGCCTTGGCGTACCAAGTGGAGCTTCTAGCCAAGAAGATCGACCAACTCCAATGCGGCTCACGCAGTCAACGTTGGTCGCGAAGTTTTATGGTGGCCCGCATACAGGCGAATCGCATCACGGAGGTATGTTTGCTTCATCTTCTATTAGTTTTCCATCTAATTCTACTATATCTTCCGATGTTGAATAAAGTTGATTATATGGGAATGCCCCAAGACAAAGTAGAATAACCCCTACAAGAATACATACAACCCTGGATGGCGAATCACCCCAATTTCGATTGGAGGAACAATAATGCCCGTGGTCCGCCAGTTTCCAAAGACTTCATCAGCCCACAAAGAATAACCACCGGCCCGCACAAGCTCCTCCTCCCAAGAAAAGAAGTCAAATTTAGAGGAGCTCATGATGAAGTTTGTGACATCTACGTAAACAAGATTCCAAAGTAGACCGATAGTGCACTTAGGAATCAAAGCAGGCCTCGATCTGTGAACTTGGAGACTCAAATTGGCCAAATTTCTAAGATGCTTTCGGAGAGACCTTCGGATCGCCTCCCTAGCACTACAGAGTCAAACCCGAGGGAGCATTGCAAAGCTATCACCTTACGCTCGTAAGAATTTGACCGGTTCTTCGCCTTTAAATGATAAGGATAATACAATCGCGTGCGGTCGAGCCGGCCTAAGGAAGGACCCGGACCTTGAGATGGTAGAGAATGAGAGAAAGAAAGAAGACAGCAAAGAGATTCTTGCGTGCGGAGCATCACTGCACCATATCCTCGCAAGGTTGAGACAGGATATGGTGGACAAGCAATACAGAAGTTTCTTGACTTATTTAAGCAGCTGAAAATTAACTTACCTTTTGTTGAGGCAATTTCACAGATGCCGAAATACGCCAAGTTCTTAAAGGAGATTTTGAGCAACAAGAGGAAGTTGGAGGATCTTGGTCAGGTGGTGCTTAATGAGGAGTGTTCACTATTCTCGCATAACAACCGCCACTCGCTGACGTGAGATCCGTGGAGTTTTACTATCCCTTGTATGATTGGTGATTTATCAATTAGTGGTGCATTAGCTTATTTAGGAGCCGATTAACTTAATGCCCACTAGTTTATTTGCCAAATTAGGGTTGCATGAGCCAAAGCCTACTAGGATGAGTGTTCAATTAGCAGATAGGATCAAGTAAAATTCCTAGAGGTATTGTTGAAGATGTACTTGTAAAGGTAGATAAATTTATCTTTCCTGTAGATTTTATGGTAATGGATATGGAGGGTGATAGCACTGCGGCTCTTATCCTGGGTAGGCCTTTCCTAGCTACATCGAGGGTCAAGTATCGATGTAAGCGATGGAAAGCTTAAGCTTAGAGTTAATGATGAGACCATTACCTTTGACCCGGCCACTTCCATGAGATGTACCACCGGACTATGATAATACTGTATGTTCTATTGATGTGATTGATGATGTGGTTGAGTCCCATTTACAAGAAATTTTATGTTCGACCCTTTCGCAAGTAGCATTAGTTGAGGGATGAGGAGGAGTTGTCCAACGAGCAAGTGTTGGAGCAACTCACTGCTTTATTGGCTTCCGAGCCGAGCTTGTCAATCGATCCCTATCTTTTCTTGATAGGTCCGGGGTGCGGAAAGTAAAGACTTCATTCGAGGACCCACCAGTTTTAGAACTGAAGGAGTTACCGAGCCACTTGGTTTATGCCTTCCTGGATGAAGAGAAGCGCTTACCAAGAATCATAGCAGCCCGATCTAACTCCTCAAGAATAAGCCATGTCATTGGAAGTTCTAAGGAAGTACAAGAAGGCCTTTGCTTTCAATATAGCCAATATCCCGTGCATAAATCCAAGTTTCGCCTCATAAGATTTCATCAGATGGGGCCAGCCGACCGCTCAGCCTCAAAGACGACTCAATCCGAACATGAAAGAAGTGGTAAAGAAGGAGGTAATTAAACTTCTTGATGCAGTTTGATATATCCCATTTCGGATAGCCTGTGGGTTAGTCCCGCGTGTTGTACCCAAGAAAGGAGGCATCACAGTGGTAAGGAATGAGAAGGATGAGTTGATCCCGACTTACTCGGAATTCAGCTTCCGAGTTTGTATTGATTACAGTGAGGCTTAATGATGCAACTTGGAAGGACCACTTTCCTCTTCCTTTCATTGATCGGGATGATTGAACGTTTAGCAGTCACATGTTTTATTATTTTCTTGATGGCTTTTCAAAGTTACTTTCGGATTCCTATTGCACCCGAGGACCAAGAGAAGACTACCTTCACCCCGCCCTTATGGGACGCTTGCTTTATAGACGGATGCCATTCGGATCGCAATGCACCACCTACATTTCAAATGGCATGATGGCTATTTTGAGGACATGATTGAGAAGTCTATGGAGGTATTTATGGATGACTTCTCTATTTTTGGTAATTCTTTCTCTTTGTTTGGCAAACCTTGAGCGCATGTTAGCTAGATGTATTGAGGCTAACTTGGTACTAAACCGGGAAAAATGTCATTTCATGGTGAGAGAGGGGATTGTTTTAGGGCATAAGATCTCTCAGTCGGGATGGAGGTGGATAGAGCTAAGGTAGAAGTAATATCTAAGCTACCTCCTCCTAGTTTCAAGTATACGAGGAGTTTTCGCCATGCAGGGTTTTATAGGAGATTTATTAGAGATTTTTCTAAGATTGCTAGGCCCCTCACTCAATTGTTAGTTAAGGATGTACCTTTTATTTTTGATGATGCATGCGTGGCGGCCTTTTGAGTTACTTAAGAACTTATCCACAAATTCCAATCATGGTTTCTCCCGACAATGCCTTTTGAACTGCTGTACATGCTAGTGATTATGCAGTTGAGCTGTGCTTGGACAGAGGATTGAAAAGAAGTTTCAACCCATTTACTACGCTAGCAAGACCTTGACAGGAGCCCAGAACACTACACCACCACAGTAGAAGGAGTTATTGGCGTTGTTTACCCTTCGACAAGTTTAGATCATACCTCGCTCTCTCCAAAACCATTGTCTTCACGGACCACTTAAGATTGAGGTACTTATTCCGAAAATGATGCGAAACCGAGATTGATTCGGTGGATTCTTTTGTTACAGGAATTTGACGCCGAGATCAAGAATAAGAAGGGCGCGGAGAATCCGGGCAATGGACCATTTATCGAGATTGGAAAATCCTCACTTAGATGCACTTGATGAGACGACCATAGATGATCGATTTCCGGAAGAACATTTGTATGTCACCTGTATACACCGATACTCCCCGGTTTTCCGATTATGCTAACTATTTGGTTGCTAGGGTTCTACCAAAGGGTATGACGACAAAGAAAAGAAGAAATTCTTCACGATTTGAAATACTATATTTGGGAAGATCCCTTGTTTTAAAGTATGTGCGATCAGTGTGATTCATTGTTGTGTATATGGCGAGGGAGACTCTCCAAATATTGAAGCAATGCCATGAGGGATCCATCGAGGTCATCAAGCAAGAAACCATACCGCGAGGAAGGTGCTAGAGGTGGATTCTGGTATTGGCCTTCCAAGATGCACGGAAATTTGTTAAGGTTTCAGGACCCTTGCCACAAGCAGTAATATCTCTTCTCGTGATGAGATGCCCCAAACCAAGATGCAAGTCGTTGAGATTTTTGATGTCCGGGGCATCGACTTCATGGGACCCTTTCCCTCTTCGTATGGTAATAAGTACATTCCGGTTGCCGTTGAATATTTCTCTAAGTGGCCTCAAGCCCAGTCAGAGCTATCGATGATGCTAGGGTTGTCTGCAGTTCCTTAAGCGATTGTTTGCTAGGTTTGGCATACCTAGGGCGCTTATTAGTAATAGAGGAACATATTTCGCAACACCCAATTAGAGAAAGTACTTAAGCGACGGAGTTACTCATCGGTTCTCTACTCCCTATCACCCCCGCACTAGTAGGCGTGCCGAGGTAACTAATAGGGGTATTAAACGTATTTTAGAGAGAACCGTTAGCATTCGTGAGGGAAGGACTGGACTCTTAAGTTAGATGATGCATTATGGGCGTTTAGGACGCTTTTAGGACATCTATAGGTTTTACGCCCCTATCGCCTTGTTTATGGAAAGTCATGTCATTTGTCTTTAAGTTAGAGCATAGGGCACTTTGGGCCCTTAGAACTTGTAACTTTGATATTGATTCGCAGGTAAGGAGCGACAATGGCAAATTGAGTGAGCTAGATGAGTGGCGCCAGCAGTATACCAAAACTCCTCAACTTACAAAGCAAGGACTAAGAAATGGCATGATCAAAGGATTCGTGAGCCTAAGGAATTTCAGTCGGGGATCGAGTGTTGCTTTACAACTCTCGCCTTCATCTGCTTCCCGAAAGCTGCTGCACTCGCTGGTCCGGACCATTTCAGATCGGACAAGTCTTTCCATATGGAGTGGTAGAGTTGCATCATCCAGAGAAGGGGAACTTCAAAGTGAACGGCCATCGGCTAAAGCGATATCATTGTAACTCGTTGGATAGTGACCAACGAGTTGACCTGGCTTTGTATGCACAGAAAGGGTGATCCGAATGAGTCATGCTTAAGACTCTACAAATAAGCACTTCTGTACATTCGACTTGGATTATACTTTCATGTTTTTAATTAGTTGTGATTGTTTCATTATTTTTATTTGACTTTATTATAGTTGCTTAAAAATAATTAGGTTAATTTTAATTTTTTGAACTTATAGAATCGAAGAGGACAAACTCTTCCGTTTGACTATATCTACTTGTTTAATGATCTAATTACATGCATATGTGTTAATTATAGGTATGGGGGCAAGGCGACTCGAGTCGGCAAAAAGGCAAGCCCAAACACTCCGCTTCACCACTTGCCTGGCCATCACGGGCCGCATCACCGTGTCGGTACGATGAGCACGGCCGAGTCAAGACCGTTAGCGATAAAGAGTAATTGTCACGGCCCATAAGACGGACACAACCCCTAGCCGTGCCGGGAAGCACTACCGCTAATGCCCGTGCCAAGGAGCATCCAAAGAAGGTTAAAGGATCGCGACGGCCGAGTCCTAGTCAGTATCGACCAAGACGGCCTTACCCTCACCCGTGAAACCGCGCTTCATAAGAAGTGGAGGCCTCCAAAATTTTGCTTCCCTTTTGTTTTTCTTAGCTCAAAGGTGTTGTTCTTATACCCCTATCTCACCCTTCTCACTTTCCTAAGCGAACTCGTGGATATGACGGACCGCGATAAATCTCAGAGAGCAACTCAAACACGCCGCTATCAGCAAAGCGATTGTGTGTGGTGAAGGAACGCTTCCTCCACAACACCGTAACTAAAGACCAAAGACTTCCACCTCCACCACCACAAAGAAATAGTCCGACCTGAGAGCACTACCGTGAATCCATCCACACCGGGCCATCCACTGTGGACATTCCCTAATGCGTATAAATGAAAGTAGATTCCAAGTCATGAGATGGAAGCAAGTGATGGCGGCCGCTGCATAGACTTCACATCCCTAGAGAGAGTGGGATTGGCTCAAGATGTGCACACACCGATCGAGACTCTACCATATGCTAGATTCTTTCGACATCATTGAGCCAACCTCACCGTGAGCTTACGATCGAGTTCCTCAAGACCTCTTTCCCGCAGCAACAGATCACAAACCGGCATCACCGATGCAATTTATTTTAGGCTTGGGGAAGGGAGTTCTCGATGTCGGTCCCACAATTTGAAATGCATTCGGGATTATGGACTTAACAGAAACTTTGGGAGGAGTATCAGGGTTGTCTCTACATCCACCCAATTTCATATGACGCCATGTGGGATTCATTGGTAATGAGGCCTAAACATACTACCCAAGCAGTCTAAGGCATCTAGCCCACGGACCATCTCCGCTACATTCATACCCTACTAGCTTACACCCATTACAGAGTGATGGCCAGGGGCGCCACACAGACCGATGTCTTTATTCTCCGGGCTATGCAACACCCAAGAAGCTAGACTTGGGATATTTATTGGCTCGCCAAGTCCGCTCATTTATAGTAGATGCTCAAGAAGATGCATTGTTGTTTCTAGTCCGTATGTGACTAGGTTAGCCAAGAGACTAGATATTAGACGACTCGTCTGCTTGAGCTTTCAAATATTGGCACATGACACCACTGGATCGGACAAATGATCAACATGCATGATCACGCCACTAGACATCCACATGGTATTGAATATAGGCTCGTGAGCACAATAGTCGGGAAGCTAGAGAGGCAATGGCCAGAGGAGCCCAACATCCGCTCTACCGGGATTCCGGATGTTAGGATTCCTAACCCAGCCTAGAGTGTTTATGCCTTCATCCTGGAGCCTCATCCTCTCATCCTAGAGCCATCGAGCCCAGACGCGGCCACGACTCGCCTAGATCGAGTCCATATCTACAGCAGCACAGCGAAGACACCGAGTTTGTGCGGTTTCAAGAAGAAACGAAGGCACGTAGCCACCAGCATGACTTCATAGTAGTGCGGATTCAAAAGATGCAAGAGGTCGGAGCACAAAATCAACGGCTCATTGATGATATGGAGTTCGATTTGGTGACATGCTTCATGCACTCCGATCCACCACCGCAACCTCCCTCAAAGAAATTTCCGCCCCCCAACTTCCAAAGCAGATCCAACCAATGAGAATTACATCACAATAGACTTCCAATGAAAGAAAAAATTTGTGATATTTTCCTCCATCCTTTTCTTTATTTTATTTTTTTATTTTTTTTATTTTTTTTATTTTTACTTTCAATTTGTTATCTCCTTTTACTTTCTTGCTTGTAGCTTGTTTACTTTTATGTTATTTCCTTGCACTTGTTTGTTTATGTTAAGTAGAACATTATGCCTTTTAATTATAAAAAAAAGAAAAAAAAATCAAACATGATCTTCCATAACCATAATGTGTGAATCATATGCTTCCTCGGGCCTAATCTCTAACACTGTGGACATGTTGTTATACTAAATGTGGGTAGGGACCTACCGATGTTGTGCCTATCTTGAGTTTTGTTTTAATTAAGTAGTTGATGACTTTTTTTCTCCTTTGAATGGATTCCCTTATAGCTTTTATCGAACCTTGTTCTAAGAAGGCAATGAATAAATCTCTCAACTACAATCCAGCCCGTAAAACCGGTATTTTTCCTTAATTCTTCCATATTTTTATCGTGATATAGAACACCGTTAATATTGCCGCTATTATCAGGATTGACTGTTTAAACTTTGGGTTGAGAATTCATGCAATTTTAAATCACTCAAATGGTGAGATTTTGAGCCAATTGGTGCATCACTATTATGCTCCCTTTCTTCATTAGTGAGCATTTTACGTAATCTCCGTTTAGAACTTGCTTTTACGATATCTATTGAAATTACATGAATTGTCAATAATCGTGAGATGATTTGGGCACTTAGGATTTACACAATTTGGCCAAAAAGCCTAACCCTAATGCTCCCTTAAAGTGAACCAATTCTGAGCCTTAACCATTCCTTTCATGACAATAATAAAGTGACACTCATCTTATCACTTCTATTCATTTGACCATTCTTTCTACCATTGTTGCCGGAAATTATATAAGTTATGTCAGATTTTACTTTGGATCAATCCGCATTCATATATTTCACTAAGTTGCTAGATTTTCATAGATGCTCCCTTCAATTATCAGATGTGTCAATAACCAACAACTCCTACATAAGTCAGTTGTAATATATATACATAGTATATATATTTATATATAAAAAAAACAAAAAAATGTAGAAAGTATTAATTTAGTTCATTTCGAGCATCATCTTATTTTTAGAGCAACTTAGTGTTCATTTTGGTACAAAGACTTGATCCTTCATTACTTTCTTGCATTACTTGCTTAACTTCCAAAGAACTTGTAGCCTACTTTCCATATTTATACGCATCTTACCTTAACCCCATTACAACCCTGGCTCAAGACCCTTTGATCATGATTATTGATTATTTCGTAGTAGTTGGAGATTGAATCCATAAGCAAGCCTATGGTAAGCACTTTTCCCAGATTTTTGCGCTGAGAGCTTCAAGCATCTTCTTTCACCTATATACACTTGTGTGTTTTGAGTGATATCTTGTGAGGCATGATTCTCAATTTCTTAATTTAGATGGTTTATCATTTTAACTTTAGCAACTTTATTAAGTTTGCTCTTTCTCTTAAGGATTTAGTGATTTGGGGATTTTGGGAAAAATCATTACGGAGTTTTGAAATTTATTTTGAGCTAACCTCCTGCAATGCAGTTTGATTGAGTTATTTGATATCTTTCGAGGAGTGAGTTGTAAATTGCTCGAGGACAAGCAAAAGTTTAAGCATGGGGTAATTTGATAAGCATCATACTACACATGTTTTCATGCCCGATTGTTCACATTTTTATGCATGATTATCCCGCTTTATGCTAGAATCAATTGCCTTTTGTTTCTTTCGCTTCGTGTCATTTCTCAAGGACACCATCAAAGAATCGAGGGAAATACGTGGATTACGGAGCAAAATCCATCAAATTGGGCGAGAACAAGCACCCGAGGGTTGAGCACGGCCCGATCCGGCCGTTAAATTATCAAGAGGCTATCCCAATTGTGCCATTTCAAGACGTCAGAGTAGCCACCACGCCCAAAGAGCCTGTAGGATCAAAGACCATTGGCAGCACTGTGGTGGCTCAAGACAGACTATTAGATTCAAAGATGTACTGGACTCCGGCCGCTGAATCAACTATATAGGCGATTTTGAATTCTAACTGAAGAGACAATTTTTGGACTCAATTCCAAGAGACACACTTAATCAAATATTTCCTATACCTCAATTGTAGACCAAGAGATCAATTTTCATCAACTGAAGGGGGATTCCACTTATTCCAACATCGAATTGAAGATCAAGACAAACTTTGGGAGCATTCAAGAGGCAACTAGGGTTTGAGATTTTGAATTTGCAATTTAGGGTTTCTCATTCAAATTTTGAAAGAGAAGGGTGTACATACCTTTAATTTGTTTTTCCTTATTTTGTTCTTTAATTGCTTCGACCGCGAACATGAGCAGCCTAGATCTTTGAATCCATTAGGGTTCACCTTTGTTGATGGATTATGCTTAATTGTTAGTTTTTTATAATTGTCATTCTTGCAATCTTCTTGCCATTCAAAGAATAAAAGTTTGATGCGCTTAATTCGAGACGTTGGATTAATTGTTTATTAGGTTGTTTCTTGACATCGAGAAATGCTTGTTACAACTGGATTTTGAATAGTAAGGACCGGTAGTTAACACTTAGAGATGAGGTTGATTTACTCACGGATTAAGAACTAACAACTCTTAATAGTCTTAAATCATACTTAATGCTAATTTGTAGTAATCCACAGGAAGAGATTCCATTAGGTTAGCAGGTGTTTAGGAACCGAAGCTCGAGAGAGGAACCGGATTCAATTCAGGATTTAGGCACCTGCAAGCAAGATCGGCAATCCATAAAATTCATCTTTAGAATTCCATCACTTAGGCTCCCTTTTGGATTTATTTCTCTCTTTACAATTGTCTTTTAATTGTCCACTGTTGTCCTTCATTTACTTAATTGCACTCATAACCATTACCGGTATGTTAGAACTTTCACACCCTATTTCCGTGACTAGATAACACTGCGCGTAGTAACTCTAGGTTCACCCGATCTCAGGATACGACCTTGATACTCACTAGTGCTAGGCCGACTTGTAGGTTCACCGCCTTAGGTGTAGGCTGTATAAAGAACCCATCAAAGACTACATCACTTAGTACTTCATCCTAATACCTCCCAATAGTGAAAGTCACAATAACCTACTTATTCACTTTTATCCCACCACAGCTTGTTTAATTATAATAATTTATAAGGTTTTGATGTGGAATAAGATTTAATCCCAATTTCTCTACCATCGCGGCTAGCAATGTTTGTACAATAACCACTATCAATAATGACAATGCATGTCTTAACTTGCACATGGCATCTAGTATGAAATATGTTGTCCCTTGTCAGCTCCATATTATCTTCCTCCTTCATTTGCACATTAAGTGTGTATCTAGCAACCAAAAGATCACCTTTAGTAAGCAAATAGATTAAAGCACCGGTCTAGGCACCAATCTTGTCAAGAGAAGGAAGAAGTCGAATTAAGTAACTAAGCCCCAAGCAAAGGCTAGCGAGTCACCTCCATTTTATTAGCTCTGCTAGGTTGGTCTCCTTATGATATGAACCAAACTAGCACAATGAATGCTACTCCAACAAGGAGTCTTGATGATGCAAATCCTACTAGCCCAAGGAATCCTAATCCAATAAGGAGCCATGACCCAACTAGGAGTCCTAATCCTGCAAGGAGTCCTAATGATATTAGAGTTTAAGCAACGAAGGAATCCTAATTCAACTAGAGCCCTAGTTCATTTTAAATTATAAGACAATGAGCTTATCCAAGACTTTCGGGCTAAGGACACATCAAGGCTTGAAGAATTGGATTTAAGTTCAAGGCCCATTAATCTAATTCAGCTTTACTGGGCTTGAATGAATCTAATTAGGCTTAAAAGAGCAAAAGAAGCTAAATTAGAGCATATGAAGACTTTGGGCTTAACTTGGCTTATGCTATGAGTCCCATCTACATGACTTATGTAAATTAGGGTTTTATGGCTTATTACAATGGCCAAATATGTATTTTAACCTAATTAGGACTTTATTTAAGTTATCTCTTATAGTCATAAAGGTTATCTTTATCCCATATCAGATGTAAATTCTTATAAGTTAAGATTTAGGGTTTCTAAGGCCTATATAAGGCTAGTACGAATTCTTGATGTAACAAAAAATTAGGCTGAAGCTGAAGTTGAATAATAATTAGTTTTTAAACCTTAAAGTTGTTTGCTTTGTCTTTGTGTTCGATTTGAATGCAAATCTTACTTATTAAGGAGTTGATTTATCCTTGTGGTGTACTTGGAATTGGGGTTTAAGGGACTTAGCTTTCCCTAGGTTCTAATTCTTAATCATCTTCTAAGTAATTTGTTTTCTAACCTTTCTGTGGGCTGAACCAAATTGGTTCTTAGAGTTTTCATGTTAATGTGTTAGAGGTCCACAAACTCAAAAGGGGTTCTCAAGCTTATTCATGGAGGTTCCATATCACCTTGCCGCCCCAAACATTCTTACTCCCTTCCACTCAAAAACAGCCTTATCATCTCCTCTTTGTTTCCTTTCCACTGATTAGACCAATTAGGTCTACTGCTTGAAGTGCCATTTTGTTCCAACCTTGCTGTGCCCCTTTAGTTTTAATTGCTTTTCAACGTTAATTGCAAGATGAACTAACTCCCCAAGTTCTACATAATGCTGCAATTCTGACCCTATCTCCAATCTCCTTATCAAGCCCACCAACAAATGTGCCATGTTAACTTCCCTATCTTCATCCAAATCACCCCTTGTGATGAGCATCTCCATTTCCTTATAGTAATCCTCTACCTTCCTATTACCTTTCTCTCAAACCTTGGAGTCTTTGATGTAACAAAATGTCTTTTCATGATGGTTTTGAGAGCATGCTAAGTATCAATAGGCTCTTTCATGTTTCTTCCTCCCATTCACCACCAATTGATCCCACCACACCATTGCATACTCGTAAAATTGAGTAACCACTAACTTTATCTTCTTTCCCCATAAAAATTATGACAATCAAAGATAAGGTCTACTTGCTTTTCCACCCAAATATGGTCTGAATCTTATTTCTCCTATAAAGGTAGGAATCTTAAGCCTGATACCACCCAAATTTCTATCCACATCATCATTATACCCATACCAAACTCACCTCTACTATTCCCTCTACCCATTGCATTGTTTCAGCCTCTTTAGCTCCCTCAACCCATGCCACGCACTAACACCCACAGCTTGTGGCATTATCATCATCATCATAGACTAAATCTAAAGCTTCCTCATTGCCTACTAAGTTTTTCCTATTGTTTCCCATTCGAGCATTAGCATTGATTTGCTCTAATATGGCTCTTTGGTTGGCTACCATATATAACTACATCTTCTCCATAGCCTTATTGATGTTCAATATACTCCACCGAACTCTTTCATTTTCACGCGGGCCTACCTAATAATACTCCAATCCAAATTACTTCATTGAATGCCTCCCAAACATCAAAATGCTTGTATTACTACTTGTATTACGCTTGGATTAATAAAAAGCAATATGATTTCTCCCTTACGCACATGGATTTACATCCGCCTTACTTCATCATCAAGCTAAGCTCTAATGCCACCGGGTCAAGCTTATCAACTGAGTTTCCATGATTCCTTATGCTAATCCCTGTGTCATCGTGGTCATCTTTACATAGAGGAACCGATGCAAACCCAAAGCCCAAGGAGCCAAGTAACCAACCACGCCAAGGAGATCAAGTTCCAAAGCCCAAATGATCCATTAATATCAAGTTCCAAAGCCAAGTAGCCAAAATTAATTAGGAAATAATGGCACCAAGGCCTCTGTGGTTATTTAGAAGTATTAGTTCTTGTTTTGGTCATTCCTTCCTATATTAAAGATGCCAACTTTGTTTCTTGTTTTGTCATTTAGAAATATTCTAATAATGCCTAATATACTACTTAGGCATTTTTTAGGAGAAACTCAATAGGAGGCACCATTTTAGCTGATTAGGAATATCTCTCGATACTAAATCAATTAAGTTGCTTATTCTTGCCATTTAGGAAGATATTAATTTAGGCTTTATTTGTTATATCCCATCTTAGATTAATTCCCTTGCTGCATATGGAAATTAGTTTTTGTTTTCCCATTTAAACTCATTACACTTATCAAGACTTGTCTTCCCGGAATTCCTTTCAGGACTTATCATTCACCTTTTCCCTTAATCTCGAATGTGTCGTCCAAAAGCTTTTCTATACCAAGGTTCATACTTCTAGTAAAGTGTTAGGTCGGGGTCCTTATCTCGTGAATCCGACTTTAGACGCTCTTCAGAATAATTTCATAATGTGGTTCTTGCAAATCCATCAAGAATCACATTAGAACAATGAATGATGGAGATTCTATTAGTAAACTCGAATCAAAATATTGGCATGTCTTGATTCTCGCTTGTTCCCTCTTTCCCTCTAGAAGATTCATCCACGCATCATTTAGAGAATGATATAAATACACCACCAACTAATTTTGTTTCTTCGTGATTTGTCTAAGCATTGATCTAGACCTATGATTGCCGCCCACGCCGCTTTCACTCCAACCCTCGTGGTTTATGCCTCTAGATAAAAACCAAACCATTATAATAGATAGAGATTAGAAAGAGAGGTACAAAACAAACGGAAAGCAAAATGAGAACATAGGTAAGATTTCTCGATTCGAGCAAGGAAAGAAATCACCAGCTCTTTATTTTTTCTATACAACCAAGTTGTAAGGATCAAATCGAATTTATTTGAAGTAATTTGAGTCAAGTGTTATTAGGTAGGCCCACACAAATTTCACCTTGTTTCTATTATGTCGACCATAAGATTTGGAACCATGAGAGTTTTTACCAATCTACCCCTCTTCGCTCTTAATTTGACTTCAATTTATTCATTTTATTTATTTATTTATTCATATTCAGCTCTAGTTTCTTCTTCTTATGGAAAGAGGGCTTTCGTGACTATAAAAACTGCATGCAACCGACTTATGAAGACCCGCACTAGTAAACCTACACTTATCATTCACGCCCTTCCCTTTATGCTGCTAAACATCACTTATACTTGGTTAAAGTGTTTTAATTAATATTGAAGATTTTAATATTAAACCCGAACGCCAATTAATAATGAACCTAAAAAGCCACATACGCTAAGATCAACTCAAGCACTAGTGATGGACTTAACTTGTACCTCAAGTAGGAACACTACTATCTCTCCCGGGTTAAAGTCTATAAATGTCTAAATAATGTATAACCAAATCTAACTGAAATGAAATCTTTAGGATAAATCAATGCACTTAGGAGGAATTAATGAAAGGACATCAATCCAAACTCGGGTTCTAGCTTGCATGCGCTTATATAGTGCCATAGCCCTCATCCCATAAGAAAAAGAAATGACAAGCTAAATATCAATAAATAAATAATGGATTAGTAAAGTCAGAGAACTTGGATAAATAGAAACGTAAACACATGGAAATTAATATAAATTTTATTATTTTTTCATTTCTATTTTATTTCTACTTAAGAAGTTCCGGAGTTACAAAGGAAACTTCGAGCTCATATTGGTCATATTATCAATTGCTTTCCCATGATTCCTTAATGAAAATAAGAGGAAATTTGTGTGGGTGTACCTAATAACACTCTCGGACCCAATATACTTCATTATATGCCTCCAAAACATCAAAACACGCCTCATTCATGCTTGGATTAATCAAAAGCAACATGATTTCTCCCTTACATGCATGGATTTACATCTCGCCTTGCTTAATCATCAAGCTAAGCCTCAATGACACCCGCATTGCTTGGCGCTTGTGTTGTCTTGATTCCTTACGCCAATCCCTTGTGCTATCAGTGTCCTCATTCCTAAAGAAACAAGGAATGATGTTAATCGGCTTACCGGATTAAGGATTAACAACTCTTAATAGACTTGAATCTAAGCTTCACGTTGAGAGATTAATTGTTAGAAGAGATTCCAACATTTAGTTCCCGTGAGTTAGGAATTCTGGTGAGCTTAAGAGATGATCCGAGTTCATTTAGGATCTGTGCACGCGTAACAATTCTGGTAATCAAGATAATCACCTTTAGTAATTCCATCGCAATTAGGTCCCATTTGGGTTTGCTTTCTTCCCGTGGTTGCTCCATTATCCTTTTAGATTATTTGACATTTAATTAATTGTTTGTTCATAATCAATCATAGCATAATACTCTCACTGAGTTGTTCGTGACTAGATAACATAGCTTAACAAGAGTAACTCTAGGTTCACTCGATCTCTAAGGATATCACCTGATACTCACCAGTGCTAGGCCGCATCGACAGTTCACCGCCTTACCGAGGGTTGCATCAATAGCCCATCATATCACTATATTACGGATTATTTTCACATATTAAAAATTTACCCTTTACGTAGGATGTTTTCTCGTATTAAAGAATTGTACCCGCTCTACTAGACTATTTTCTTAGATCTGCAAATACACTACTTTTACTAGGGTTGTTTGCCCAAATTCATAAATATACATGTTGTAACGGGGTTATTTTCTTATACTGATAAATATACCACTTTACGTGGGTCATTTTCTCATATTAAATTATTAGCACTATTTTGGGGTTGTTTTCCCAAATTCATAGATAAACATGTTTTACGGAGTTATTTTCTTATACTGACAAATATACCCCTTTTCTGTGGTTGTTTTCTCATATTATAAAATTAATCCATTTAAGGGATTGTTTTCTCATACTCACAAATTTACCAAAATTACGGAGTTATTTTCAATCGACTGGATAAATATCCCCATATTACGTGGTTGTTTTCTCATATTAAAAATTTACTCCTTCTACGCAGGTCGCTTTCTCAAACTCTTAATTACACTATTTTTATGGCTTTGTTTTCTCAGATTCATAAATATACACGCTTTACTAGGGTTATTTTCTTATACTGATAAATATACCAAACTTACGGGTTATTTTTTATATTGTGAAATATACCCCTCTTTTACGTAGGTTGTTTTCTCATATTATAAAATAAACCTATTTAAGAGGTTGTTTTCTCTACTCATAAATACACCAAATTTACGGGTTATATCTCCGATTGATAAATATCCTCAGACACGGGTTTGTTTTCTCATATTAAAAAATTAACCCCTTCTATAAGGTTGTTTTCTTAGATTCGCAATTACACTACTTTTACGGGTTATTTCCCCACATTCATAAATATACACATTTTACGTAGGTTATTTTCTTATATTGATAAATATATCACTTTATGGAGTTATTTTCTTATACTGAGATATATAACCCTTTACTAGGGTTGTTTTATCATAATAAATTATTAGCCGCCATTATGGGGTTGTTCTCTCAAATTCATAAATATACACATTTTACGCAGGTTATTTTCTTATATTGATAAATATACCCTTTTACAGTGGTTGTTTTCTCATATTATAAAATTAACCCATTTAAAAGGGTTGTTTTCCTACACTCACAAATACACCAAAATTACGAGGTCATTTTCTCCGATTGATAAATATCTCCGACACGGGTTATTTTCTCACATTAAAAAATTCTACTCATTCCACAAGGTTGTTTTCTCATATTAAAAATTTACCCGCATCGCAAGGTTATTTTCTTAGACCTCGCAATTACACTACTTTTACGGGTTATTTTCCGAGCATTCATAAGTATACATGTTTTACTAGGGTTATTTTCTTATACTGATAAATATACAACTTTACGGGTCATTTTCAATACTAAATTATTAGCACTATTATGATGTTGTTTTCTTAAATCCATAAATATACACATTTTATGGGGTTATTTTTATATTGACAAATATACCCCCTTAGGGGTGGTTTTCTCATATTATAAAATTAATCCATTTAAGGGGTTGTTTTCTCATACTCACAAATATGTCAAAATTACGGGTTATTTTCTCCGACTGATAAATATCCCCGCTTTCCCAAATTGTTTTCTAATATTTATAAATGTACCCTCCGACAAGGTTGTTTTCTCATATTAAAAATTTACTCCTTTTACGCAGGTCAAGCTTTCCTCGCACTCACAATTACACTACTTTTACGGGTTGTTTCTCTTAAATCCATAAATATACACGCTTTACGTGGTTATTTTGCTTATATTGATAACTATACCACTTTTACGGGTCGCTTTCTCACATTAAATTATTAGCATTATTCTACCATTGTTTCTCTCAATTTCATAAATATACACATTTTACTAGTTATTTTCTTATAATAACAAATGTACTCCTTTTACGGGTTGTTTTTTTTTCATATTATAAAATTAATCCATTTTAAAGGGTTGTTTTCCCATAGAAAAATTTATCCTCTTACGAGGCTTCTCGACTCACAATTACACTACTTTTACTTGGTTGCTCTCAAATTCATAAATATACAAGTTTTACGGGGTTATTTTCTTATATTGATAAATATACCACTTTTACGAGGTCATCTCTCATACTAATTCTATTAGCACCATTATGGTGTTGTTTTCCCAAATTCATAAATATAAACGCTTTACGGGTTATTTTCCCACGCTGACAAATATACCATTTCTACGGGTTGTTTTTCTCATATTATAAAATTAACCCATTTAAGGGTTGTTTTCACATTCTCACAAATATGCCAAAACTATGGGTTATTTTCTCCGATTGATAAATATCCCCGTGACATGGAGTTGTTTTCTAATATTAAAAGATTTTACCACTCTATTAGGCGCTTTCTTAGACCTCGCAATTACACTATTTTTACGCGGGTTGTTTTCCCAAATCCATAAATATATACATTTTACGGGATTATTTTCTTATACTGATAAATATACCATTTATGCGGATCATTTTCCCACATTAAATTATTAGTACTATTATGGTGTTGTTTTCTCAAATTTATAAATATACACGCTTTTACGAGATTATTTTCTTATATCGACAAACAAACCCCATTTATGGGTTGTTTTCTCATATTATAAAATTTATTTATTTTAAGCAGCTTGTTTTCTCATACTCATAAATATAACACAATTATTTAGATTATTTTCTCACATTCATAAAAAATCCTCATATTACGGAATTGTTTTCACATCTTAAAAATTTTACCCTTCTACCAGGTTGTTTTCTCATATTTTAAAATTTATCCATTCTACTTAGGTTGTTTTCTAGACTCGTAATTACACCACTTTGACGGGGTTATTTTCTCGATTCATAAATATACACTTTTTACGCAGGTTATTTTATTACATTAATAAATATACCACTTTTACTGGATCATTTTCCCATATTAAAAAATTAGCATTATTCCGGGGTTATTTTCCCAAATCCATAAATATACACCTTTTACTAGGGTTATTTTCTTATACTGACAAATATACATCTTTTATAGGGTTGTTTTCTCATATTATAAAATTAACCTCTTTAAGGGTCGCTTTCTAATACTCACAAATAGATCAAAATTACGTAGGTTATTTTTTCCGATTGATAAATATCCTCGACACGGAGTTGTTTCTCTCAAATTCATAAATATACATGTTTTACGGGATTATTTTCTTATACTGATAAATACACCACTTTTACTTAGATCGCTTTCTCACATTAAATTATTAGCACTATTATGGGGTTGTTTTCTCAAATTCATAAATATACTCGCTTTACGGTGGTTATTTTCTTATATTGATAAATATACTCCTTTTATCGGGTTGTTTTCCCATATTATAAAATTAACACATTTAAGGAGTTGTATTCTCATACTCACAAATATACAAAAATTATGGGTTATTTTTTTCAATTGATAAATATCCCCGTGACTACAAGTTTATTTTCTCATAGTAAAAATTTAACCATTCTACGCAGGCTATTTTCCCAAACACGCAATTACACTACTTTTACCGAAAGTTATTTTCTAATATTGATAAATATACTACTTTTACGGGTCATTTCTCTCATACTAAATTATTAGCACTATTATTGTGTTATTTTCTTAAATTCATAAATATACATGTTTTACTTGAATTATTTTCTTATATTGAAAAATATACCCCTCCTTAGGGGTTGTTTTCCCATATTATAAAATTAATCCATTTAAGCTGCTGTTTGTTGTGGTTATTTTCTTATACTGATAAATATACTCATTTTACTAGGTTGTATTCTCACATTATAAAATTAACACATTTAAGGAGTTGTTTCTCTCATACTCACAAATATACCAAAATTACAGTGGTTATTTTCTCCGATTGATAAATATCCCCAGACATAAGGTCGCTTCCTAATATTTATAAATATACCCCTCCCGACGGGGGTTATTTTCTCATATTAAAAATTTACCCCTTCTACGGTAATGTTTTCTCACACTCGCAATTACACTACTTTTACGGGTTGTTTTCTAAGATTCATAAATATACACGCTTTACGCAGGTTATTTTCTTATATTGATAAATATATACCACTTTTACAGTGGTCGCTTTCTCATATTAAATTATTAGCACTACTCCGGGATTGTTTTCTCAAATTAATGAATATACACATTTTATGGGGTTATTTTCTTATACTGACAAATATACTCCTTTTACGTTGTTTTTTCCTCACATTATAAAATTAACCAATTTAGAGGGTCGTGATTCTCATACTCACAAATATAGCAAAATTACGGGTTATTTTTCCGACTGATAAATATCCGCGATTACGAGGGTTGTTTTCTCATATTAAAAATTTACCCCTTCTACGTAGGTTGTTTTCTCATACCCGTGAATTACACTACTTTTTACGAGTAATTTCTAAGATTCATAAATATACACGCTTTATGGGTTATTTTCTTATACTGATAAATATACCACTTTACTAGGGTCATTTTCCCGATATTAATATATTAGCACTATTATGGTGTTGTTTTCCCAAATTCATAAATATACACGCTTTACGGGATTATTTTCTTATATCGATAAACATACCCCATTTACGGGTTGTTTTCCTCACATTATAAAATTAACCTATTTAAGTCGTTATTTCTCATACTCTACAAATATACCACAATTACGTAGATTATTTTCTCATATTTATAAATATCCTCATATTACGGAAATATTTTCACGCTTTAAAAAATTTGTCTCTTCTACTTGTAATGTTTTCTCATATTTTAAAATTTACCCATTCTATAAGGTTGTTTTCTTAGACTCGCAATTTTTAATGTAGGTTATTTTCCTGCATTCATAAATATACATATTTTATAGGTTATTTTCTTTATACTGATAAATACACCATTTCTAATCGGGTCGCTTTCCCATACTAAATTATTAGCACTATTATGGGGTTGTTTTCTCAAATTCATAAATATACACGCTTTACGGGTTATATTCTTATATTGACAAATATACCCTTTCGACGGGGTTATTTTCATTATAAAATTAACCCATTTAAGGGGTTGTTTTCTCATACTCACAAATATACCACAATTACGGGTTATTTCAGCTTCATAAAAATCTCCGTATTACGGGTTGTTTTCACATTTTAAAAACTTTACCCCTTCTACAAGGCTATTTTCTCATATTAAAAAACTTACATGTACTACGAGGCTGTTTTCTTAGACTCGCAATTACACTACTTTTGTGGGTTATTTTCTAAGATTTATAAGTATACATGTTTTACTAGGGTTATTTTCTTATACTGATATACCACTTTTATGAGTCATTTTCCCATACTAAATTATTATTACTATTATGGTGTTGTTTTCTTAAATTCATAAATATACACGCTTTACGGGTTTTTTTTTTTATATTCATAAATATACATACTCACAAATATACCAAAATTACGGGTTATTTTCTCCGATGGATAAATATCCCCGTGACACGGGTTGTTTTCTAATATTTATAAATATACCCCTCCCGACAGAGTTGTTTTCCCATATTAAAAATTTATCCCTTCTACGTAGGATGTTTTTTCACACCGAAATTACATTATTTTTACTTCGTGTAGTTTCTAAGATTCATAAATATATATGTTTTACGGAATATTTTCTTACATTGATAAATATACCACTTTTACGGGCCATTTTCTCACATTAAATTATTAGCACCATTCCGGGGTTGTTTTGTCAAATTCATAAATATAAATATTTTACTGGGTTATTTTCTTATATGGACAAATATACTCCTTCCCACATTGTTTTCTCATATTATAAAATTAACCCATTTAAAGGGTTGTTTTCTCATACTCACAAATATATCAAAATTACGGGGTTATTTTCTCCGATTAATAAATATCCCAGACATGCAGTTTGTTTTCTCGTAATAATTTCTCTCTCTCCACTAGGCCATTTCTCGCACTAGCAATTACACTACTTTTACGGAGTTGTTTCTTCCAAATCCATAAATATATACGCTTCGTGGGGTTATTTTCTTATATTGATAAATATACTACTTTTACAGTTATTTTCAGATTATGAAATATACCCTTTACGGATTGTTTTCTCATATTATAAAATTAACCCATTTAAGGGGTTGTTTTCACACTCACAATTATATCAAGATTATGGGTTATTTTCTCTGACTGATAAAAAATCCACGACACGGGTTTGTTTTCTTTTAAAAAATTTACCCCTCTCTACGGCTACTGCTTTTTCCATACTCACAATTACACTACTTTTACGGATTATTTTCTCGCATTTATAAATGCAAACATTTTACGGGTTATTTTCTTATACTGATAAATATACCACTTTTACGGGCCATTTTCTCATACTAAATTATTAGCACTATTATGGAGTTGTTTTCTCACATCCATAAATATACACGCTTTACGTGGTTATTTTCTTATGTTTACAAATATATCCATCTTACGTGGTTGTTTTCTTATAATTATAAATATATCAAGATTATGGGGTTATTTTCTCTGACTGATAAAAATCCTTGAATTACGGGCTTATTTTCTCTCATATTAAAAATTTACCCTCTCTAATTTAGGTCGTTTTCTCATACTCGCAATTACACTACTTTTACAAGATTATTTTCTTACATTCATAAATGCACACATTTTACTAGGGTTATTTTCTTATATTGATAAATATTCCACTTTTACTTCGGCCATTTTCTCATACTAAATTATTAGCACTATTACGGGGTTGTTTTCTCAAATCCATAAATATACACGCTTACGTAGGTTATTTTCTTATATTGATTTAATATACCCCTTTACGGGTTGTTTTCTCATATTATAAAATTAACCCATTTAAGGGGTTGTTTTCTCATACTCATAAATATACCACAATTACGGGTTATTTTCTAATATTTATAACATACCCTTCTTACGGGTTGTTTTCTAATATTTATAAATATACCCCTTTAACGAGGTTGTTTTTCATATTTAAAATTTACCCCATCTACGTAGGTCGTTTTCTAAGACTTGCAATTACACTACTTTTATGAAGTTGTTTTCTCGTGATTCATAAATATACACATTTTACGTGGGTTATTTTCTTATACTGGTAATTATAACACTTTTACTAGGGTCATTTCTCAAACTAAATTATTAGCACTATTATGGTGTTGTTTTCTCAAATCCATAAATATACACGCTTTACGCATGTTATTTTCTTTATATTGGCAAATGTACCCCTTTACGGGTTGTTTTTCTCATATTATAAAATTAACCCATTTAGAGAGTTGTTTCTCTCATGCTCACAAATATACCAAAATTATGGGGTTATTTTCTCCGATTGATAAGTATCCCTATATTACAGGATTATTTTCTAATATTTATAAATACACTTTTACGGGTTGTTTTCAAATTCATAAATATATACGCTTTTACGTGGTTATTTTCTTATATTGATAAATATACCACTTTTATGGGGTCGTTTTCTCATATTAAATTATTAGCACTATTGTGCGTTTTTTTCCCAAATTCATAAATATACACATTTTACAGTGGTTATTTTCTTATGTTTACAAATATACCCATTTTATAGGTTGTTTTCCCATACTAAAAAAGTATATCAAGATTACCGACTTATTTTCTCCGATTGATAAAAAATCCCCGTATCACGGATTGTTTTCTCACATCAAAAAAGTTTACCCCTTCTACGTAGGTTGTTTTCTCACATTCACAATTACACTACTTCTTTACGGGTTTATTTCTTCTAAGATTCATAAATATACATGTTTCACGTGGGTTATTTTCTTATACTGATAAATATACCACTTTTACGGGGTCATCTCTCATACTAAATTATTTGTACCATTATGGGGTTGTTTTCTTAAATTCATAAATATACACGCTTTATGAGGTTATTTTCTTATATTAATAAATATACCCCTTTTACGGGTTGTTTCTCTCACATTATAAAATTAACCCATTTAAGGGTTGTTTTCTCATACCCACAAATATACCATTACTACTTGTGGTTATTTTCTAATATTTATAAATATACCCCTCTTTACGGGTTGTTTTCTCATATTAAAAATTTACCCCTTCTATGAGGCCATTTTCAGGACTCGCAATTACATTACTTTTACTGAGTTGTATTCTCGTGATTCATAAATATACATGTTTTATGTAGTTATTTTCTTATACTGGTAAATATACCACTTTTCTGCGTCATTTCATACTAAATTATTAGCACCATTATGGTGTTGTTTTCTCAAATTCATAAATATCCACTTTTACGTAGGTTATTTTCTTATATTGATAAATGTACCCCTTTACGGGTTGTTTTCTCATATTATAAAATTAACCCATTCTGTGGATTTTTCTCCCACGCCTCACAAATATACCAAAATTACGGGTTATTTTCTCCGATTGATAGGTATTCCTACATTACGGGTTGTTTTCTAATATTTAAAATTACCCCTTACGGGTTATTTTCTCAAATTCTATAAATACATCGCTTTTTTACTGATAATTTACTTATATTGATAAATATACCACTTTTACGTAGCCATTTCTCTCACATTAAATTATTAGCACTATTACGCTAGTTGTTTTCTTTAAATCCATAAATATACACGCTTTACGTGGCTATTTTCTTATGTTTACAAATATATCCATTTTACTGGGTTGTTTTCTCATACTCACAAATATGTCAAGATTACAGTGGTTATTTTCTCCGATTGATAAAACCCCTGTATTATTGGATTGTTTTTCCTATCAAAAGTTTACCCTTTACGCAGGTCAAGCTTCACATTCGCAATTACACTATTTTATGGGATTATTTTCTAAGATTCATAAATATACATATTTTACGTGGTTATTTTCTTATATTGATAAATATACCACTATTAGTCATTTTCATACTAAATTATTTGCACTATTATGGGTTGTTTTCTCAAATTCATAAATATACACGCTTTACGTATGTTATTTTCTTTATATTAACAACATACCCCTTTTACGGGTTGTTTTCTCATATTATAAAATTAACCCATTTAAAATGTTGTTTCTCATAATCACAAATATACCACAATTACGTTATTTTTTAATATTTATAAATATATCCCTCTTACGGGTTGTTTTCTCATATTAAAAAATTTACCCTTCACAGGCCGATTTAGACTGCAATTACACTACTTTTAATAAGTTCTTTTCTTAGATTCATAACATACACGCTTTACGGTTTATTTTCTCTTATACTGGTAAGTATACCACTTTACGGGTCATTTCTCATACTAAATTATTAGCACTATTATGGTGTTGTTTTCTCAAATTCATAAATATACACGCTTTACGATATTATTTTCTTATATTGACAAATATACCCCATTTATGGGTTGTATTCTCATATTGTAAAATTAACCCATTTATGGGGTTGTTTTCTCATGCACACAAATATACCCAAAATTACGGGTTATTTTCTCCGATTGATAAGTATCCCTATATTATTGGGTTTTTCATATTAAAAATTTACTTTCTACTAGCTGGCTTTTCACTCACAATCATGAGTTTTACTGGTTGTTCTCCAGACATAAATATACACGCTCAATGGGGTTATTCTCTTATATTGATAAATATACCACTTTTACGGGCCATTTTCTCATATTAAATTATTAGCAATATTACGCGTTGTTCTCCCAAATTCATAAATATACACATTTTATAGGATTATTTTCTTATGTTTACAAATATAACCTTTTACGTTGTTTTGTCATGTTATAAAATTAACCCATTTAGGGGTTGTTTTCTCATACTCACAAATAAATCAAGACAGGGGTTATTTCTTCAATTAATAAAAATTCCCGTATTATGGTTTGTTTCTCTTATATTAAAAGTTTACCCTCTACGAGGTCGTTTTCCATATCTGCAATTACACTACTTTTACGGGTTATATTTCATATCAAAATACATACATTTTAATGGTTAGTTTTATACCGATAAATATACCCCTTTTATGGGTTGTTTTCTTATACTCATAAATATACAAAATTATGGGTTATTTTCTCCGATTGATAAATATCCCCATGCTACAATGCTTTGTAATATTTATAAATGTACCCTCTTACGTAGGTTGTTTCATATTGTAAATTTACCGCCTTATGGTACTGTTTTCTGCACTGAATTGCACCACTTTTACTTGATTTATTTTCCCCGTGATTCATAGATATACACGCTTTACGGGTTATTTTCTTATATTGAGAAATGTACCACTTTACTTTGAGCTTTCATTTTCCATATTAAATTATTAGCACTATTATGGGTTATTTTCTCAAATTCATAAATATACACGCTTTAATGGGTTATTTTCTTATATTGATAAATATACCACTTTTACGGTGGCCGCTTTCATATTAATTATTAGGACTATTATGCGGTTGTTTTCAAATTCATAAATACACGCTTTACGAGATTATTTTCTTTTGTTTACAAATATACCTCTTTACGGGTTATTTTCTCATATTATAAAATGAACCTATTTAAGGTAATGCTTTTCCACACTGCGAATTACACTACTTTTATGGGATTATTTTCTCGCATTCATAAATGCAAACATTTTACGGGGTTATTTTGTTATATTGATAAATATACCACTTTTACGGGTCATTTTCTCATACTAAATTATTAGCACTATTATGTAGTTGTTTTCTCAAATCCATAAATATACACGCTTTATGTGGTTATTTTCTTATCTTTACAAATACATCCATCTTTACGTAGGTTATTTTTATATAATTATAAATATATCAAGATTATGGGGTTATTTTCTTCAATTGATAAAACCCCATATTACGGGCTTGTTTTCTCATATTAAAATTCTACTCCCTTCACGTAGGTCGCTTTTCTCGACTCATAATTACATTCACTTTACGGGTAAATCTACAAATATACACATTTTACGGGGTTATTTTCTTATATTGATAAATATACCACTTTTACGTGGTCATTTTCTCATACTAAATTATTTACACTATTATAAGGTTGTTTTCTCAAATCCATATATATATACGCCATTTATGGGTAATTTTCTTTTATATTGAAATATAGCCTTTTTGTGGTTGTTTTCTCATATTATAAAATTAACCCATTCAAGCTGTTATTTTCTTATACTACAAATATACCAAAATTACGTAGGTTATTTTCTCCGATTGATGAATATCCCTATATTATGGAGCTATTTTGTAATATTTATAGTTCTACTTGGCGTTGTTTCCTCATATTAAAAATTACCGCTCATGTAGGCTTTTGACACTCAGAACGCACAACTTTATGGAGTTGTTTTCTCGTGATTCATAGATATACATGTTTTACGAGGTTATTTTTCTATATTGTTAAATATACCACTTTTACAGTACATTTTCTCATATTAAATTATTAGCACTATTATGCGGTTGTTTTTCAAATTCATAAATATACATATTTTACGACGTTATTTTCTTATGTTTACAAATATACCCATTTACTGGTTGTTTTCTCATCCTTATAAATATATCCATTCTACGGGTTGTTTTCTCATCCCAAATATATCAAGATTACGGATTATTTCTTTGATTGATAAAAGTCCCCAGATTACTTGAGTTTGTTTTCCCACATTTAAAAAATTTACCCTTCTACAAGGTTGTTTTCCCATACTTGCAATTACACTACTTTTACGTTGTTGTTTTCTCGATTCATAAATATACACATTTTACTAGGGTTATTTTCTTATATTGATAAATATATCACTTTTACGGATCATTTTCTCATACTAAATTATGAGCACTATTATGGGGTTGTTTTCTCAAATTCATAAAATATACACGCTATTTAGGTTATTTTTTATATTGATTTAATATACCCTTTTTACGGGTTGTTTTCTCATATTATAAAATTAACCCATTTAAGGGGTTGTTTTCTCATACTTACACATACTACAATTACGTGGGTTATTTTCTAATATTTCTAAATATAACCATCTTACGGGTTGTTTTCTTATATTAAAAATTTACACCTTCTACTTATATCGCTTTTCCGAGACTCACAATTACTTTACTTTTACGGAGTTGTTTTCTCATATTCATAAATATACACATTTTATGGGTTATTTTCTCTTACATTGGTAAATATACTACTTTTACTAGGGTCAGATTCTCATACTAAATTATTAGCACTATTGTGGTGTTGTTTTCTAAATTCATAAATATACATGTTTTACAAGGTTACGGGTTATTTTCTCCAATTGAAAAATTCCCGACACGGGTTGTGTTCTCTTATTAAAAATTTGTCTCTCTACTTATAGTCAGCCTCTGCACTTGCAATTACGCTTACTTTTACTGGGTTATTTTCTCATATTCATAAATTTACAAATTTTACGGGTTATTTTCTTATACTGATAAATATGCCATTTTTATGGTGGTCATTTTCCATACTAAATTATTAGCACTATTATGGGGTTGCTTTCTCAACCATAAATATACACGCTTACGAGGTTATTTTCTTATATTGACAAATCTACCCCTTTATGTAATGTTTTCAACATTATAAGATTAACCCATTTAAGGGGTTGTTTTCCATACTACAAATATATCAAGATTACGGGTTATTTTTCCGATTGATAAAAATTCTCAGACATTGGAATTGTTTTCCATATTAAAAACTTTACCCCTCATGGTGTTTTCTAAGATTCGCAATTACATTACTTTAACGGAGTTAGTTCTCGTGATTCATAAATATACATGTTTTATGTTGTTATTTTCTCATACTCGAGAAATATACCACTTTTGTTGGTGGTCATTTTCTCATATTAAATTATTAGCACTATTCCTGTTGTTTTGTCAAATTCATAAATATGCACGCTTTACGGTTATTTTCTTATATCGACAAATATACCCCTTTACGGTTTGTTTTCTCATATTATAAAATTAACTCATTTAAGGGGTTGTTTTCTCACCACAAATACACCAAAATTACGGATTATTTTCACGATTGACAAATATCCCCATATTTTGAGTCGCTTTCCTCATATTAAAAAATTTACTCTTCTACGGCTGTTTTCTTCTCACACCTTAATTACACTATTTTATGGGGTTGTTCTCCAAGATTCATAAATATACATGTTTTATGGGATTATTTCCTTATAATCGATAAATATACCACTTTTACTGAGTTTTCTCATATTAAATTGTTAGCACTATTATGCGTTGTTTCTCAAATTCATAAATATATGCATTTTACGGGTTATTTTCTTATGTTGACAAATATACCTCTTTACTTGGCTTGCTTTCATATTAAAACATTTACACCTTCTTAATGGTACTGCTTTCCGAGACTCGCAATTACTTTACTTTTACTTGAGTTGTTTTCTCACATTCAGATATACACATTTTATGTGGTTATTTTCTTATATTGGTAAATATACTACTTTTTACTGGGTCGATTCTCATACTAAATTATTAGCACTATCAGGGTGTTGTTTTCTCAAACTATAAATATACATGTTTTACGAGGTTATTTTCTTTATATTGCAAATGTACCCCTTTACGCGGGTTGTTTTCTCATATTATAAAATTAACCAATTTAAGGAGTTGTTTTCTTATACTAAAAAATACCAAAATTACTTGAGTTATTTTCTCCGATTTATGAATATCCTCATATTACGGGCCGTTTTGTAATATTTATAACATACCTCTTACGGGATTATTTCCCTCATATTAAAAATTTACCGCTTTCACGAGGGTCAAGCTTGAGACTCAAGAATTGTACTACATTTATTTTAATTGTTTTCTCAAATCCATATACATGTTTTACTTCGGTTATCTTATATCGAGAAATATACCACTTTATGGCGCTATTTTCTCATATTAAATTATTAGTACTATTATGGATTGTTTCTCTCAAATCTTATAAATATACACATTTTACTAGGGTTATTTTCTTATATTGATAAATATACCACTTTTCTGGTTCGTTTTCTCATATGAAATTATTATCACAATTATGTGGTTATTTTCTCAAATTCATAAATATTCACGCCTACGGGTTAATTTCTTATATTTACAAATATACCTATTTTACTTGAGTAGTTTTCTCACACTCACAAATATATCAAGATTACGGGTTATTTTCTCCAATTGATAAAAATCCTCGATACGGGTCAGGTTGTCTTATTAAAAATTTGCCCTTTACGAGGTTGTTTTCTCGTGACTCGCAATTACGCTACTTTTACTGGGTTATTTCTACATTCATAAATTTACAAATTTTACTTGGTTATTTTCTTATATTGATAAATATGCCACTTTTACGTGGTCATTTTCTCATACTAAATTATTAGCACTATTATGGGTTGCTTTCTCAAATTCATAAATATACATGTTTACGAGGTTATTTGTTTATATTGATGAATGTACCCCTTTACGGGGTTGTTTTCTAACATTATAAGATTAACTCATTTAAAGGGTTGTTTTCATACTCATAAATATATCAAGATTACGGTTATTTTCTCCGATTGATAAAAATTCCTGTGACACGGAATTGTTTTCTCATATTAAAAAACTTTACCCCTTCTATGAGGGTGTTTTCTAAGACTTGTAATTACATTTTAACTGAGTTAGTTTCGATTCATAAATATACATGTTTTATGTTGTTATTTCTCTGCTATCAGAAATATACCACTTTACGGGCCGCTTTCCCATATTAAATTATTAGCACTATTCTTGGTTGTTTTGTCAATTCATAAATATGCATGTTTTATTGAGTTATTTTCTTATATCGACAAATATACCCTTTACGAGTTTGTTTTCCTGGGCATTATAAAATTAACCCATTTAAGGGTTGTTTTCTCACTCACAAATACACCAAAATTACGGGTTATTTCTCTACGCATTGGACAAATATCCCTCATATTACGGAGTTGTTTTCTCATATTAAAAATTTACCCTTCTACGAGGCTTTTCTCACACTCTTAATTACACCATTTTTACGGGGGTTGTTCTCCAAGATTCATAATATACATGTTTTACGGGATTATTTCCTTTATAATTCGCATAAATATACCACTTTTATGGGGTCGCTTTCTCACATTAAATTGTTAGCACTATTATGCGGTTGTTTTCTTAAATTCATAAATATACGCGCTTACGCGGGTTATTTTCTTATGTTGCAAAATATACCTTTTTACGGGGTTGTTTTCTCATATTATAAATTTAACCCATTTAAGGGTTGTTTTCTCATACTTACACATATACCACAATTACGGTTATTTTCTAATATTTAAATACACCCTCTTACCGGGTTGTTTTCATATTAAAAAATTTACACCTTCTACTATAATGTTTTCCCGAGACTCGCAATTACTTTATTTTACGGAGTTGTTTCTCATATTCATAAATATACACATTTTATGTGGTTATTTTCTTATATTGTAAATATACTACTTTAAGGGGTCGATTCTCATACTAAAATATTAGCACTATTGTGGGTGTTGTCAAATTCATAAATATACATGTTTTACGAGGTTATTTTCTTATATTGCAATGTACCCCTTTACTGGGGTTGTTTTCATATTATAAAATTAACCAATTTAAGGAGTTGTTTTCTTTATACTAAAAAATACCAAAATTACGGAGTTATTTTCTCCGATTGATGAATATCCTCATATTACGGGCCGTTTTGTAATATTTATAAATATACCTTTACGGATTGTTGTCTCATATTAAAAAATTTACCGCCCCACGAGTCGCTTTTGTGAGACTCGAAATTGTAATCGCATTTTACGTAATTATTTCAAATTCATAGATAACATGTTTTACTGGTTATTTTCTTATATTGGAGAAATATACCACTTTATGGTGTCATTTTCATATTAAATTATTAGTACTATTATAGGATTGTTTTCTCAAATCATAAATATATTAACGTTTATTTGAGTTATTTTCTTATATTGATAAATATACCATTTTCGTGTTCGCTTTTCTCATTATTAAATTATTAGCACCATTATGCGGTCTTTTTCAAATCTAAACATACACGCCTCCACGGGTTAATTTCTATGTTTACAACATATTTGATTTTACTTGGTAGTTTTCTCATACTTACAAATATATCAAGATTACTTATTTTGAAGATATTTGTCAACCATGAAAATAACCCCGTAATTTTAAAGTATTCCTATAGTATGAGAAACAACCCCTTAAATAGGTTAATTTTATAATATGAGAAAACAAACCCGAAAAGGGGTATATTTGTCGATATAAGAAAATAACTCCATAAACGTGTATATTTATGAATTTGACAAACAATCGAGAATATAATAATTTAATCGGAGAAATGACCTCAGAAAGTGGTATATTTCAATATGAGAAAATAACAACATAAACATGTATATTTATGAATTCGAAACTAACCCTGCTAAAGTAATGTAATTGCGAGTCTCTTAAAAACACCTCGGTAGGCGGGTAAAGTTTTTAATATGAAAAATAATTCCATAATACGGAATTTTTATCAACCGAGAAAATAACCCCGAATCTTGATATATTTGTGAGTATGAGAAAACAACCCCTTTAAATGGGTTAATCTTATAATGTTAGAAACAACTCGTAAAAGGGTACATTCATCAATATAAGAAAATAACCTCAAACATGTATATTTATGAATTTGAGAAAGCAACCCCATTTATGAATTCTGAAAGCAACCCCATAATAGTGCTAATAATTTAGTAGGAGAAATGACCGTAAAAGTGGGTATGTTTATCAATATAAGAAAATAAACCCTCAGAAATTTATAAATTTATGAATATGAGAAAATAACCCGTAGTGGTGAATTATGTAGTCTCGAGAAAACAAATTTCGAGAAGGAGTAAATTTTAATAAAAAGAACACAACCTCATAAGACGGGATTTTTGTCAATTGGTATTTTGTATTAATCGAGGACAAGCAGTGTCCTTCGAGTGTGGGTGGGTGATATTTATCCCATCTTAATTATTTGTTTATTCTTTGGCAATGTTTTGTAAAATTTTGAAAATTTTTCACTTTGTTTTGATAAGCTTTGTTGACTTGCTTTTGAAAATCCTGCTTATGTCCATGTGATCGGGTAAAACTGGAGCAAGGTTTAGTCTTGCGTAAGAATGTAAGATAATTAGTTTGAGTTTTGTACTAAGTGCTTGTTTATTTAATTTGCTTTGATAATTTTTGTTTGGAACCTACTCAAAAGCACACTTGTGAGAAATTGAGCTCTAAATTGTAAGCATACACTTTATATGCTTGTATTTATTTCTATTGAGAGTGCTAATTACTGCCTTTACTTTTAGAACTTGCTCCTGTGAATGCTTACGAGGGCCACAAGGAGAGTTTAACACTTTGGTATGATAGAGGCACTTAGGTTTTCCATTCTAGCCAAATAGCCTTCATTCGCTTTATTGATTCTATAGATAACCTCTTTCACCATTTTTATCATATTCCATTACCACTTAGTTTTATTCGTTTTGGTTATGATTTTGCATATGAGTTGTTTTTATGGGAATTTTTTCTTGGGAATAGTATGGAATTGCGGGCGCTTTTCTCAATCCAAAAGAAATTCACTCTATTATGTGAATGTTCTCCCTTATGAAAAAAAAGAAAACAAAAAAAAAAAAGAAAAAAATAAATAAAAGAATAAGAGGAAAGGTGATGAAAAGAAAGAAAGTAAGTGAGCTAAAACATTTTGACTTGATTTCTATTTCCCAATTAGACCATCATTCAATCTGCGCCCCTTGTGATCATTGTGACTTGTGTGCAGGTCATGTATTTCATTGCACCATAGGTTCAACTTTATCAATTTACCTACCCTACCTAATCCCCATTACAACCCTTATAAAGACCTCTCGACATGGTCATGACTCCTCATGATAGTGGTGAGTAGGATTTAAGAGCAAGCATATAACAAGTAAGCAGTTGATGCATTGCGATTAAACACCATCCTTTAAACACTTTGAGTGATTTAGAGTGAACTGTGAGGAGTTGGTTCTCAATAATTTTGTTAGACAGATTTTGTAAATTATTGGCATCTTGGTCGTGACACTTGGAATTGATCACCTGCTTTTTGTTTCGACTTACGCTATATGATATGTGCAGGAGCCTCTAGCTTGTCTCCGCTGGGCCATGTTATTCCTTAGTGGTTTATTTTCCTTATTTTATTTTGATTGCTTGAGGACAAGCAATGAGCTATGGTTATTTGATGTGCTAAATACACACATCTAAATAGATTTT